>NC_092100.1:57956043-58263543 GCF_045679555.1 Salvelinus alpinus
AGTACTGATGCTGGTGCAAACAGTGCCCACAAACTGTTAGGGCCTACATAAAGCTGTCCCAGCAGCAGTCCCAACAGCTTACCACTGTTACACCTGGCAATCAGCTGAGCCTTGTCTGGCAGTGAAACAGTCAATTCAGCCTCATTTACTGCCTTTAAAAAAAACATAGCTGATATGGCTGACTTGCTTACACAAATGTGCTTTCTAATAACAATTGAGATGTATAAACTATTGCATAAGGGAACGACAAACGGATAAGAGGCAATCCGTAATTTCAATTAAGACATTAATGAGCGAGCGACGACAGACATAGTCAATATAACTATTTGTTCAGCACTTTTGAAATGTACAGCGACAGAATTTAGAACATGGGCCGTTCTTACAGTGTTTCTCCCTGTACACCAAGTCAGAACCATAGGACAAATAAAGAGGCCATATAAGCAGACAATGAAAGCTCTTACAATATTTGATGATTACATTTCTCTAAAACAGGTTATAGGCTACATGTGCACCACCAAGTCAGAACTGTAGGAAAAATTAAGAGGGGTAAATAGACCAAATTATTAGGGTGAGGCACATGGGCTACTAACATCTTACTACACAACATACACTATAATTACTTTTTTAGCTATAGTATACATATCTCCCTGGCAGAGGGGTAAATATACCAAATTATTAGGGTGAGGCACATGGGCTACTAACATCTTACTACACAACATACACTAGAATTACTTTTTTAGCTATAGTATACATATCTCCCTGGCATATTACATAATTAATGCTGCAGCATACAATACATTTTTGGACTCACCTTGTTGTGCTCTGCTCACTTGAACAGGAAGGTGGCGCGGGAGTCCTTTGTGGGCAAGTTTTGTCATAAAAGTCTGGCATTCTCTGGATTTATGCTTTCAAAACAACTGGGAACTCGGGAAAAAACAAGGTTGAATCATGATGACGTTATGGATCTTCAGGTCGTAGCTCTAGAAAGAGGCCAGATTTACAATTCTGAGTTGGATGACCGTTCAAAACGTATTTTCCCATTCGGAGCTCGTTTATTCCCGACTTCCCAGATGTCTTGAACTCACTGAAGTCAAGTTTTTTCAGTTCAGAGTTAAGCACAAATCATGCTTCATTGACAGCATGGCCATTGTTGAATGTTTATCATTTTAAACTTGGAAAAGAGTCCCTTAATCCTAGATTTGGGCCCACACAGCCACTGTCACTGATTCCTTCCAAACCACTCATTGTTGAATTTGCTTGTTGTGTAATGTTTATGTCCAATGTTCCATGAGCACCGATACGTTTTATCTATAATTTCTCTACATTATTTCTCTTCATATGACAAGGATAAAAAGGATTTGCCAGTAGATTGTCGACTTGATTCATGAGCTAAGATTTTGAAAGTATGATGTTGACACGATCAGTCCAATCAAAGCCACTATATATATAATGTGATTTGATGTCATTTTATCTGTGGCCAATGACCTTGAGCATTCTTGGATGGGCACTTCTAATGTAACTCTATGGCAGGACCCAAGGGGCTAGAATTTTCAAGGTCTACCCTTAGACTTGGCGGTGACATAGTGTCCCCATGAGTAACAGAACACTGAGCCAATCATGGCGCAACGCTCTGTATTTTCTGCTGGCTTGCCCCATCACCACAGAAAGCACTGAGCTAGGCTGAAACACCTGCATTTTGGAGCTGCCTTACTCCATTAAACAAAAAGAGACGATGTATGTACATGGCTTTATTAACTCAATTATTATCTCTGCCCCACCTGCACTGAATGACGGGTCACCACTGGAGTCAGGCTATTCTTTATGTGCATGCATTTACAGTTGAAGTCTGAAGTTTACATACACTTAGGTTGGAGTCATTAAAACTCATTTTTCAACCACTCCATAAATGTCTTGTTAACACTTCTCTAGGATAGGGGGCAGCAAATTCACTATTGGATAAATAGCGTGCCCAATTTCAACTTCCTTCTACTCATCCCCAGAATATAAGATATGCATATTATTAGTAGATAGGATAGAAAACACTCTGAAGGTTCTAAAACTGTTTGAATCATGTCTGTAAGTATAACAGAACTTATGTAGCAGGCAAAACCCCGAGGACTAACCATAATAAATTTTTAAAGTCACTGTCTGTTCAATGAGATTTCATTGGAATACTGGATTTCTAATCACCCTGTTTTCAGTTCCTACCGCTTCCACTGGATGTCACCACTCTTTGGAAATAGGTTGAGGTTATTCCTTTGTGCAATGAAGAAGTGAGGCCACCTGGAAACAGTGTAACGTCATGTGGACTGTTTGAGAGTTGCGCAAGACTAGAAAAGTAGCGTTAGTTTGTTGATCTCCTGTATTGAAAACAGATAGACCCGTCTTCAATTTGATCGATTATTAACGTTTACAAACACCTTAAGTTGTATTACAAAAGTAGTTTGAAATGTTTTGGCAAAGTTTAGAGGTAATTTTTGAGATATTTTGTATTGACTTTGCACAAATTGGAAGCTGTTTTTTTTCTGGATCAACCGCGCCAAATAAATGGACAATTTGGATATATATGGACGGAATTAATCGAACAAAAGGACCATTTGTGATGTTTATGGGACATATTGGAGTGCCAACAAAATAATCTCGTCAAAGGTAAGGCATGATTTATATTTTATTTCTGCGTTTTGTGTCGTGCCTGCAGTGTTGAAATATGCTACACTCTCTTTGTTTACTGTTGTGCTATCATCAGATAATAACATCTTATTCTGACATGGAAATCTGACATGGTGGCTGGATTCACAACGAGTGTAGCTTTAATTTGGTATCTTACATGTGTGATTTAATGAAAGTTTGATTTTATATCATTTTTATTTTATTTGCCGCTCTACATTTTCCCTGGCTATTGGCCATATCCTAGAGATTTAACAAACTATAGTTTTGGCAAGTCGGTTAGGACATCTACTTTGTGCATGAATCAAGTAATTTTTTCAACAATTTTTTACAGACAGATTATTTCACTTATAATTCACAGTATTACATTTCCAGTTGGTCAGAAGTTTCCATACACTAAGTTGACTGTGCCTTGAAACAGCTTGGAAATTGCTTTAGAAGCTTCTGATAGGCTAATTGACATAATTTGAGTCAATTGGATGTGTACCAGTGGATGTATTTCAAGGCCTACCTTCAAACTCAATGCCTCTTTGCTTGACAGCATGGGAAAATCAAAAGAAATCAGCCAAGACCTAGAAAATAAATTGTAGACCTCCACAAGTCTGGTTCATTCTTGGGAGCAATTTCCAAATGCCTGAAGGTACCACGTTCATCTGTACAAACAATAGTACGCAAGTATAAACACCATGGGACCACGCAGCCGTCATTACAGCTCAGGATGGAGACGCGTTCTGTCTCCTAGAGATGAACGTACTTTGGTGCGAAAAGTGCAAATCAATCCCAGAACAACAGCAAAGGACCTTGTGAAGATGCTGGAAGAAACAGGTACAAAAGTATCTATATCCACAGTAAAACCAGTCCTATATCGACATAACCTGAAAGGTCGCTAAGCAAGGAAGAAGCCACTGCCCCAAAACCACCATAAAAAAGCCAGACTACGGTTTGCAACTGCACATGGGGACAAAGATTGTACTTTTTGGAGAAATGTCCTCTGGTCTGATGAAACATAAATAGAACTGTTGGCCATAATGACCATCGTTATGTTAGGAGGAAAAACGGGGATGCTTGCAAGCTGAAGAACACCATCCCAACCGTGAATCACGGGGGTGGCAGCATCATGTTGTGGGGGTGCTTTGCTGCAGGAAGGACTGGTGTACTTCACAAAATAGATGGCATCATGAGGGGGTGAAATTATGTGGATATATTGAAGTAACATCTCAAGACCTCAGTCAGGAAGTTAAAGCTTGGTGGCAAATGGGTCTTCCAAATGGACAATGACGCTAAGCTTACTTCCAAATCTGTGGCAAAATGGCTTAAGGACAACAAAGTCAAGGTATTGAAGTGGCCGTCACAAAGCTCTGACCTCAATCCTATAGAAAATGTGTGGGCGGAACTGAAAAAGCGTGTGCAAGCAAGGAGGCCTACAAACCTGACTCAGTTACACCAGCTCTGCCAGGAGGAATGGGCCAAAATTCACCCAACTTATTGTGGGAAGCTTGTGGAAGGCTACCCAAAACATTTGACCCAAGTTAAACAATGTAAAGGCAATGCGACCAAATACTATTTGAGTGTATGTAAACTTCTGACCCACTGGGAATGTGAAGAAATAAAATAAATCATTCTCTCTACTATTATGCTGACATTTCACATTCTTAAAATGAAGTGGTGATCCTAACTGACCTAAGACGGGGAATTTTTAAGAGGATTAAATGTCAGGAATTGTGAAAAACTGAGTTTAAATGTATTTGACTAAGGTGTATGTAAACTTCCGACTTCAACTGTATGTGTGAATGTATGCTGAACATTTTCTAATACATATTTGACAAATTGCTTCAATAAAGATTCCAAACGGTACTCCTGCCTCCTGGGACTTTATTGTGATGTTAGCTGTCTGCCAAGCTTTGTACTTCGTACACATTATGAGAGCAGAACATGTCAGTTCATGCTGAAAGAGCTCTGATAGGTTGGAGAATGTCCTAATTAGGAAGTTGTCATAATTACTGCGTAAGACTAAGGAAGGGGGTGAGAACCATTAGCCTCCTATGTTTTGTATTAAAGTCAATGTACCCAAAATGTTGCCGACAGAGGTGGTCGCATCGCTCTGAGTTCTTGGGAAACTATGCAGTATTTCGTTTTTTTTATGTATTATTTCTTATATTGTTACCCCAGGAAATCTTATTACATACAGCTGGTAAGAACTATTGGATATAAGAGCAACGGCAACTTACCAACATTACGACCAGAAATACGACTTTCCCGAAGTGGATCCTCTGTTCGGACCACTACCCAGGACAATGGATCTAATTCCAGTAACCAACCCAAAATAATGGCGCCGCAGAAGGGACAGACGGAGCGGCCTCCTGGTCAGGCTCCGTACACGTGCACATGGCTCATGAGTATACTAATAGCTAATGTCCAGTACCTCGACAGCAAGGTAGATGAAATTCGGGCAAGTGTTGCCTTCCAGAGAGACCTCAGAGATTGTAACATGGCTCTCTCGGGATATGTTCAGCTGCCGGGCTTCTCCATCCATCGCGCCGACAGAGATAAACACCTCTCTGGGAAGAGGAAGGGCGGGAGTGTATGCTTCATGATTAACGACTCATGGTGTATTCATAACAACATACAGGAACTCAGATCCTTCCACTCAACTGACCTAGAATTCCTTACAATCAAATTCCGACCATTTTACCTACCAAGAGAATTCTCATCAGTTATAGTCACAGCTGTGTACATTCCCCCTCAAGCCAACACCAAGATGGCCCTTAAGGGACTTCCCTGTACTCTATGTAAACTGGAAACTATATATCCGGAGCCTGCATTTATTGTAGCTGGGGATTTTAACAAATTTGAGAACAAGGCTACCTAAATTCTATCAGCATATTGATTGCACGACACGCAGGGCTAATACTCTTGACCACTGCTACTCTAATTTCCGCAATGCATACAAAGCCCTCCCCCGCCCTCCCTTCAGCAAATCCAACCATGACGCCATCTTGCTCGTGCCGTCTTATAGGCAGAAACTCAAACAGGATGTACCAGTGACGAGAACCAGTCAACGCTGGTCTGACCAATCGGAAGTCACGCTTCAAGATTGTTTTGATAACGTGGACTGTTCCGGTCAGCCTCAGAGAACAACATTGACCTATACGCTGACTCGGTGAGTGCGTTTATAAAGAAGTGCATTGGAGATGTTGTACCCACTGTGACAATTAAAACCTACCCTAAACAGAACCGTGGATGGATGGCGGCATTCGCACAAAACTGAATGCACGACCCACCGCATTTAACCATGGAAAGAGGTCTGGAAATATGGCTGAATATAAACAGCGTAGTTATTCCCTCCGCAAGGCAATCAAACAAGTGAAATGCCGGTACAGGGACAAGGTGGAGTCGCGGCTCGCTACAAGGACTGCGCCCCCCCCTCCCTCTCCTTCTCCGTGGCTGACGTGAGTAAAACATTTAAACGTATTAACCCTCGCAGGGATGCTGGACGGCATCCCTAGCCGCGTCCTTAGTGCATGTGCAGACCAACTGGCTGGTATGTTTACGGACATATTCAATCGCTCCCTATCCCAGTCTGTTGTACCTACATGCTTCAAGATGGCTACCATTGCTCCTGTACTCAAGAAGGCAAAGATACCTGAACTAAATGACTATAGCCCCGCAGCACTCACTTCTGTCATCATGAAGTGCTTTGAGAGGCTGGCCAAGGATTATATCACCGCCACCTTACCGGCCACGCTCAACCCACTTTGCATACCGCCCCAACAGGTCCACAGATGAAGCAATCGCCATCACACTGCACACTGCCCTATCCCATCTGGACAAAATGAATACCAATGTAAGAATGCTGTTCATTGACTACAGCTCAGCATTCAACACCATAGTACCCGCCAAGCTCATCATCACGCTGGAGGCCCTGGGTCTCAATCCCGCCCTGTGCAACTGGGTCCTGGACTTTCTGATGGGTCACCCCCATGTGGTGAAGGTAGGAAACAAAATCTCCACTTCGCTGACCCTCATCACTGGGGCCCTACAATGGTGTGTGCTAAGGCCTCTCCTGTACTCCTTGTTCACCCACGAATGCGTGGCCATGCAAGCCTCCCCAATCACTCAATCATCAAGATTGCAGACGACACAACAGTAGTGGGCTTGATCACCAACAACGACATGACAGCCTACAGGGAGGAGGTGAGGGCACTCAGAGTGTGGTGTCAGGAAAATAACTTCTCACTCAACATCAAAAAAACTAAGGAAATTATTGTGAATTTCATTAAACAGCAGAGGGAGCACCCCCCTCCACATCGAAGGGACAGCAGTGGAGAAGGTGGAAAGTTTTAAGTTCCTGGGCGTACACATCACAGACAAACTGAAATGGTCCACCCACACAGACAGCGTGGTGACAGCAACAGCGCCTCTTCAACCTCAGGAGACTGAAGAAATTTGGCTTGTCAACCAAAAGCCTGACAAACTTTAACAGATGCACAATTGAGAGCATCCTGTCGGGCTATATCACAGCCTGGTACGGCAACTGCACTGCCCCAATCGCAAGGTTCTCCAGAGGGTGGTGCGGTCTGCACAGAGCATCACCGGGGGCAAATTACCTGCCCTCCATGACACCTACAGCACCTGATGTCACAGGAAGGCCAAAAAGATCATCAAGGACATTGCCTGTTAAAACCACTATCATCCAGATGGCGAGGTCAGTACAGATGCATCAAAGCTGGGACCGAGATATTGAAAAACAGATTCTATCTCAAGGCCATCAGACTGCTAAACAGCAATCACTAACTCAGAGAGGATGCCGCCTACATTGAGACCAAATCACTGGACACTTTAACTTCTTTGGGATAGGGGGCAGCATTTTCACTTTTGGATGAATAGCGTGCCCAGAGTGAACTGCCTCCTACTCAGTCCCAGATGCTAAAATATGCATATTATTATTAGTATTGGATAGAAAACACTCTGAAGTTTCTAAAACTGTTTGAATGATGTCTGTGAGTATAACAGAACTCATATGACAGGCAAAAACCTGAGAAAAAATCCAAACAGGAAGTGGGAAATCTGAGGTTTGTAGTTTTTGAACTCAGCCCCTATCGAATTCACAGTGGGATATGGGTTATGTTGCACTTCCTAATGCTTCCACTAGATGTCAACCATCTTTAGAACGTTGTTTCAGGCTTTTCATGTAAAGGGGGGCCGGATGGGAGCTGTTTGACTAAGGGTTCTGCCTGCAGCCTCGTTCTCAGTCATGCGCATTTCACATGAGAGGTAGCTCTCGTTCCATTGCTTTTCTACAGACAATGGAATTCTCCGGTTGGAACATTATTGAACATTTATGATAAAAACATCCTAAAGATTGATTCTATACTTAGTTTGACAAGTTTCTTCGACCTGTAATATAACTTTTTGAACTTTTCGTCGGACTGGACCTGAACGCGCTTTTTGATTTGTTTACCAAACGCCCTAACAAAAGAAGCTATTTTGACATAAATGGACATAAATGATGGACATTATCGAACAAAACAAACATTTATTGTGGAACTGCGATTCCTGGGAGTGCATTCTGATGAAGATCATCAAAGGTAAGTGAATATTTATAATGCTATTATGACTAATGTTGACTGCGCAACATGGCGGATATTTATTTTGGCTGGTTTGGACTCTGAGCGCCGTTCTCAGATGATGCTTTTTCCGTAAAGTTTTTTTGAAATCTGACACAGCGGTTGCATTAACCTTTACCGAACCTCAACCCCGTATCCGGGATCACCCCCCACCCCCCACACACTGATTAGCATAGATAGCATAGCTTCAGAAGTAGATAGTAGCATCTAAATATCATTAAATCACAAGTCCAAGACACCAGATGAAAGATACAGATCTTGTGAATAAAGCCACCATTTCAGATTTTTAAAATGTTTTACAGGGAAGACAAAATATGTAAATCTATTAGCTAAACACGTTAGCAAAATACACCACTATTCTAACTCCATCAGTTTCTTACTCCTTCAGGTGCTATCACCAATTCGGCTCAACTAAGATATTGATATCCACTAACCAAGAAAAAACCTCTTCAGATGACAGTCTGATAACATATTCATGGTATAGGATAGTTTTTGTTAGAAAAAAGTGCATATTTCAGGTAGAAATCACAGTTTACAATTGCACCGACCATCGCAAATCGACTAGAATTACTAGATAGAGCAACGTGTATGACCAATTTACTCATCATAAAACATTTCATAAGAATAGACAAAGCATAGCAATGGAAAGACCCAGATCTTGTGATTCCAGACAATATTTCAGATTTTCTAAGCGTTTTACAGCGAAAACACAATAAATCGATAAGTTAGCATACTACATGTGAAAACGTTACCAGAGCATCGATTCCAGCCAAAGAGCGCTATAACGTAATCACCGCCAAAAGATATTAATTTTTTCACTAACCTTCTCAGAATTCTTCCGATGACACTCCTGTAACATCATTTTACAACATACATATACAGTTTGTTCGAAAAGGTGCATATTTAGCCATACAAAACCGTGGTTACACAATAAAAATACTAGGAAATCAAGCCTCAATATGTCTGACGTCATCTATCAGAGTGATCTAGTTTAATTAAAAGCTAATCATATACTTGACTAAAAAATACAGGGTTGACAGGAATCGAAAGACAAATTAGTTCTTAATGCAACCGCTGATTTACATTTTTAAAATTATCCTTACTTTTCAATACAGGGTTGGCCAAGTGAAGCTATACCAAACAAAATGGCGATGTATGCGTTTAAAATATTTCGACAGAAACACGGTTTATCATATTAAATATTGCTTACTTTGAGCTGATCTTCCATCATATTCTTGGGCAATGTATCCTTTCTATGTTATAAACGTCTTTTGGTCGATAGATGTCCTCTGTCCTTCGAAATGTCCACTAACAACGACCGAGACCGCGAAACGTTCCCAAAGCTAGAAAGTGCACGACAAATAAATTCCTCAGAATCGCACTAAACGGATATAAATTGATATAAAACGGTTAAAATTAACTACATTATGATGTTTTTAACAACTATAACGACTGAAAACATGACCGGAGAAATATAGCTGGTTAGAAAACGATTTGGAACGAGGCAGGTCCGATGGCCTTCACGCTTGAGGCGCACGTTGAGAAAGGGCGGTCTCTGTACATTTTGGTCATTTATAATGGCTGTGAACGTCCCATCGATTTCATTGAAAACGTGATGACGTACAGACACCCAGAGGAAGACGTAGGCAGTGTCGGTTTCTTCATAGCATTCACTGTGGCCTTATAAACAGACCCCAGATCAGAGGTAAAAATTTCTGAAATCTGAACCCTGTCATGAAAAGTGCTGTAAAAATTGTTCTGTACCACTCAGAGACAAAATTTCAACTCCTATAGAAACTATAGACTGTTTTCTATCCAATAATAACAATAATATGCATATTGTACGATCAAGAATTTAGCACGAGGCAGTTTAATTTGGAGACACAAATATGCTAATGCGGAACAGCACCCCCTATAGTTGCAAGAAGTTAAGGAGAAGTGTATCTAAAGTTCCATGCATAACACTTGAATTTTCATCAACATTTATAATGAGTATTTCTGTGAATTCATGTGGCTCTCTGCAAAACCATAGCATGTTTTTGAACTACTGAACATAACACACCAATGTAAAATTAGATTTTGGGATATAAATATGCACTTTATCGAACAAAACATACATGTATTGTGTAACATGAAGTCCTATGAGTGTCATCTGAGGAAGATCATCAAAGGTTAGTGATTAATTTTATCTCTATTTGTGCTTTTTGTGACTCCTCTCTTTGGCGGGAAAAATGGCAGGGTTTTTCTGTGACTTGGTGGTGACCTAACATAATTGTTTGTGGAGCTTTCGCTGTAAAGCATTTTTGAAATCAGACACTGTGGCTGGATTAACGAGAATTTTATCTTTAAGATGGTGCCTAATACTTGTATGTTTGAGAAATTTTATTTATGATATTTCTGTTGATTTGTATTTGGCGCCCTGCAATTTCATTGCCTGTTGGCGAGGGGAACCCCAGTCCTAAAAGGATCACTAGTCACTTTAAACAATGCCACTTTAAACAATGGCACTTTAATTATGTTTACATATCTTACATTACTCATATCACATGTATATACTGTATTTTATACCATCTATTGCACCTTCCTTATGCCGCTCGGCCATCGCTCATCCATATACTTACATATACATATTCTCATTCACCCCTGTAGATTTGTGTGTATTAGGTAGTTGTTTGGGAATTGTTAGATTACTTGTTAGATATTACTGCACTGTCGAACTAGAAGCACACGCATTTCGCTACACTCGCATTAACATCTGCTAACCATGTGTATGTGACCAATAACATTTGATTTGATTTGAGGAGGACGGAAGCTAGCTGTCCTCCGGCTACACCATGATTCTACCCTACAGAGTAATGTTGAGGCTACTGTAGACCTTCATTGCAAAACAGTGTGTTTCAATCAATTACTTGGTGATATGTGAATTTACAGGGTAACTTTTTAAATGTTTCACTATTTAAATTGTTATGAAATTCGATGAGGATGGTCCTCCCCTTCCTCCTCTGAGGAGCCTCTACTGGTGCGTGTGCTTGCATATGCGTATGACTATGCGTGCGTGCATGTGTTCATGCCTGCCTGCTTGCCTGCGTCCGTGCGTGTGTGTGAGCATCTCTCTGCAGGGCTCAGTAGCTGTGTTCTTCTCATCTCTGCATCATCTGCAGTAGCACATCTACAGTAAGTAGCCATGAAATGGGATTATGATCATACCAAAGTTTATTTGTTGCGTACACAGATTAGCAGATGTTAAAGCAGGTGAAGTGACATGCTTGTGTTTCTAGCTCATGCAGTGCAGTAAATGTCTAACAATAGAATACAAAGATACAAAAAATACAAAAAAGCGAAACAAGAAATTAAGAAATATCAAAACGAGCAATGTCCCCCACAATTCCCCACTCTCCCATGCCGAATAGCCTGAAGCCACAGGGCTCTTCTCGCAGGCTCCATTTCCCTACGTGGGATCATTGCGAACCATAGGTCGAGATTTTTTACCTGTTTACATGTACATTGAACAACACAGCAGCGTTTCGGCATGTTTTGTTATTTACGCCAAAGTTGGCTCTTTTACACTGGGGGCCAATGGGAAAGAATGTTTGTTTTCCCCAATTTGTGGGCGTGGTCAAGGGGAATTCCTTATTATTAGGTGAATATTAACTTGGCGTATGGACGATATATAAGTATATACCGCAGTAGTTAAATAGGACCTACTTTATGTCGAGAATACAGCATGTATATATAAAAAAAGATCAAATAAAATCTCTACAGAATAATGCTGCAGGAATGCTAATCTTATTTGTATCTAAGTTACAGAAACAATTTCAGAACAATAAACATTATTAAAGTGACCAATATTCAATGACTCTATGTACCTGCACAGCTTCCACTGTCCTTTCTGGAGCACAGCTATCTCTGTGCTAACATCATTTGTTACATCTTGCAGTGACACATGCTCTTTGTGCCGATAAATACGTTTGCATGTTTACTTAACAGACAGTCTCCCTAGAAACATGAATATTAACTTGTGTCTGAAATGCCATGAGGAAGTCAGGATGGCATTTCAGGTAAAAAAAAACTAAAGGTAAACGTATTACTCTGAACAGAACTTGCTATATTATTTTGGGGGAGACAGATTTTATCCCTGTGGGGATTTGTATTGTTATGAATATTTATCTTTGTAGCCAGACAGTGTTACAAATGTTATTCTCCCAAAGCCACAAGGGCCACAGGTGTAATGCTGACCCAAATGTGGCCAAAGCACAATGAATCAAAAAGAACAAGAGTTTGTTCCCTAGTGTGGTTTATTAGGTAGGATCCAGTTGGCTACCTGGCATGGAAACTATGACCTCTCCCCCGGGCCTTTGCCCTCCAGACTCTAGAAGATGCCCTGCCCTACAGACACTGTGTGTCCCTGTGTGTCCCCGTTGTCTGGCATGGTCTGACCAGTCTAGGACCTCCAGGCATAGGGACTCTGGCTGTAGAGGATAACTGGATGACTGGATGAGTCACTCCCTGGAGGCACCACGCTGCATGCCCAGACTGTGTGGAAGTAGTGGGAGCTGGTAGCTTTTGGCTGTGTGGATCAGTTGGTAAGTGCATGCTGGTAAGAGTGTGGCTCTACCAGCAATGCCAAAGTTGTGGGTTCAATTCCCTCAAGGGATCACATAGAGAAAATGGATGATGTGTGGTTCAGTTGGCAAGGGTATGGCTCCAGCAGTGCCAAGGTCATAGGATTAATTCCTGCAGGGATCACATACACATACTATGAGGCCAGATGAGAATGTCCTAAAATGGACTCCAACCTGTGAGAGCAGAACCAGCTCCATCTGCTCACTCACTCTTGACAATCAGTAGATCCCCAGTCAGACTAAGCTAAATCCCAGGTTCTGCACGGGGTGTTATTTTATATATAGGTGTTATTTTATATAGGTACAATTATTTATATAGAAAGTAGCGGCAAGAGAACCATTGAAGATACAGTTGAAGTAGGAAGTTTACATACACCTTAGCCAAATACATTTAAACTCTGTTTTTCACAATTCCTGACATTTAATCCAAGTAAAAAATCCCTGTCTTAGGTCAGTTAGGATCACCACTTCATTTTAAGAATGGGAAATGTCAGAATAATAGTAAAGAGAATGATTTATTTCAGCTTTGATTTCTTTCATCACATTCCCAGTGGGTCAGAAGTTTACATTCACTCAATTAGTATTTGGTAGCATTGCCTTTAAATTGTTTAACTTGGGTCAAACGTTTCGGGTAGCCTTCCTTAAGCTTCCCACAATAAGTTAGGTGAATTTTGGCCCCATTCCTCCTGACAGAGCTGGTGTAACTGAGTCAGGTTCGTAGGCCTCCTTGCTCGCACACACTTTTTCAGTTCTGCCCACACATTTTCTATAGGATTGAGGTCAGGGCTTTGTGATGGCCACTCCAATACCTTGACTTTGTTGTCCTTAAGCCATTTTGCCACAACTTTGGAAGTGATTGGGGTCATTGTCCATTTGGAAAACCCATTTGCGACCAAGCTTTAACTTCCTGACTGATGTCTTG
The DNA here is from genome assembly GCF_045679555.1 of Salvelinus alpinus. Classification (NCBI taxonomy): domain Eukaryota; kingdom Metazoa; phylum Chordata; class Actinopteri; order Salmoniformes; family Salmonidae; genus Salvelinus; species Salvelinus alpinus. The sequence continues at coordinate 57,969,882 of NC_092100.1, forward strand.
AGATGTTGCTTCCACATAATTTCCAAATATATCCACATAATTTCCCACCTCATGATGCCATCTATTTTGTGAAGTACACCAGTCCCTCCTGCAGCAAAGCACCCCCACACCATGATGCTGCCACCCCGTGTTTCACGGTTGGGAAGGTGTTCTTCGGCTTGCAAGCCCCCCCCCCCCTTTTCCTCGAAACATAAAGATGATCATTATGGCCAACAGTTCTATTTATGTTTCATCAGACCAAAGGACATTTCTCCAAAAAGTACGATCTTTGTCCCCATGTGCAGTTGCAAACCGTAGTCTGACTTTTTTATGGTGGTTTTGGAGCAGTGGCTTCTTCCTTGCTGAGCGGCCTTTCAGGTTATGTCGATATAGGACTGGTTTTACTGTGGATATAGATACTTTGTACCTGTTTCCTCCAACATCTTCACAAGGTCCTTTGCTGTTGTTCTGGGATTGATTTGCACTTTTCGCACCAAAGTACGTTCATCTCTAGGCGACAGAACGTGTCTCCATCCTGAGCGGTATGACGGCTGCGTGGTTCCATGGTGTTTATACTTGCGTACTATTGTTTGTACAGATGAACATGGTACCTTCAGGCATTTGGAAATTGCTCCCAAGGATGAACCAGACTTGTGGAGGTCTACAATCTTTTTCTGAGGTCTTGGCTGATTTTGTTGGATTTTCCCATGCTGTCAAGCAAAGAGGCACTGAGTTTGAAGGTAGGCCTTGAAATACATCCACAGGTACACCTTTCAATTGACTAAAATGATGTCAATTAGCCTATCAGAAGCTTCTAAAGCCATGACATAATTTTCTGGAATTTTCCAAGCTGTTTAAAGGCACAGTCAACATAGTGTATGTAAACTTCTGACCCACTGGAAATGTGATACAGTGAATTATAAGTGAATTACAGTGAATAATCTGTCTGTAAACAATTGTTGTAAAAATGACTTGTGTCATGCACAAAGTAGATGTCCTAACCGACTTGCCAAAACAATAGTTTGTTAACAAGAAATGTGTGGAGTGGTTGAAAAACGAGTTTTAATGACTCCAACCTAAGTTTTTTTCAACTTCCGACTTGAACTCTACGTCACTCTGTTTTAGAAGAATGTTGTAAATCCATTATTCTTAATTGGGGCTTGTCTATTTGTCTACACGCAATGCTCCAGGTTGTAGCTAGCAAAGATGGGAGACGGAGGGATGAATGGAGGACTGCAGTCAGTGGTAACAGGAGCTGTGTGCTGAGCAGAGCAGGGAGCACAGGTTGCAGAAGAGGTTTTTGTTGGGGGGATAGAGGGATTGAGGGATGGGGGAGAAGTGCAGTCAGCGCAGTCCGTGTTAACTGCAGTGTGCAGAGCCGGCAGCAAAGGTTGTAACTAGTAAAGCTGGGTGATGGAGGGATGAAGGGATGGTAGATAGATGGATGGGAGAGAGTAGTGCAGTCGGTGATAACTGCAGTTTGTAGCTAGCTAGCAGAGGTGGGTGATGGAGGGATGGGGAAGAGTGCAGAAGGCAGTGTTAACTGCAGTATGCAGAGTAGAGCAGGAAGCAGAGAGCAGGCAGCTGGAAGTGGGGCTGCAGAGCTCGCTCGCTCTCTTTCTCTCTTTCTCTCTTATATAACTGGTCCAGATGCGTCCCAAGCCCCGACCCCGTATACCTCATTAGAGGATGGGAATTGGCCAGGCCGGCAGGGCTACCATGCTTCAGCGAGGATCAAAAGGATGGAGAGCTGGACATTGGGAAGAGGCCATGACTGGATCTGAGGGCTATATCTTTCAGTCAGTGATTCACCGACCAAACAGTGTCAATGTGAACGCAGGCCAGGATTAGGGCTAAGGGCCTTTGGGGGCTTGGTACCGCCTGCTAAAAGAGGTCATTGACTTGACTAATTATGTGGAAAACACTTTGGAGCCATGCATTATGAAACCATGGAAATAGAAAAAGACAAAAGACCGACCGTTGCCCTAAATAAATCATGTATATTGTATTGTACTGGTCATTCTGACCTCTTTTTTTTTTTTGTCAATTGTTTTTATTTTATGATCAAGCAAATAGGCAGGATAATCAGCATTGGACAATTGTATTGTTAGTGCACGTCCAACACATTTAAACATGATATTTAATGTAACAGAGTAAATGAATGGTACATGCATGCCCTACCAAGCAACTATATATACTATGCTAATCAGTTCTACCATTAGAACAAAACAAAAATGAACTGGAAAATAAACCTTCTGACCCCATACTGACATAGAGAATCTTTCCAGTACTATGCAAAAAGTCACGAATGCACACAAACACTCACTCACAGACAAGCACACACACTCATGCACACGCGCACACACCCACATGCGGCTGCTGTCACTACAGTGCGGTGAGTTTTAATGGGTCACAGTGTCCTTGTTGTCTCACCTCATCTCTGGAAGAAATCATCAGCAGTGTGTGTGTGTGTGTGTGTGTGTGTGTGTGTGTGTGTGTGTGTGTGTGTGTGTGTGTGTGTGTGTGTGTGTGTGTGTGTGTGTGTGTGTGTGTGTGTGTGTGTGTGTGTGTGTGTGTGTGTGTGTGTGTGTGTCTGTCCCTCCCACTCTCAGATCATAGAGATCATAGCTCCGATAGGAAATCTATAGTCCACACCCAGCGGGGAACTCTGGGACACTGAAGGAGTCAGGCAGGATGACATGGCATGTCATTTGGGACGTCTTGCTCTTATTCAACCTGGTGGATCCCACCGATATACACAAACAATGTATTCATTCATCAGCATTGATCGGTTTGGTTTGAATTCCACAAACATTGTGACTTTCACAGTCCCTAACCATATTCTTTATATCGTTCCTTCCTGTAAATTTTTTTTACTTGTGAAATCGACATTGTTTTATATTCAGATCATTAAATTACTCCACCAATCAGTGCAGATAGGGCAGCTTTCTATGGGCCGGCCAAGCTATTTGTTTACATGCTTGCTGAGCAGACAAGTGTAGGGCGCAAGATGTGAAGAAATGCTACGGGTGGGGAAAGAGCAAGAGAGAGGGATGGATATGGAGGAGGCTTGGCATCATAATATGATGTGCATTATAATGTGTTTAGGATATTAGTAGGCCTATCATTACTTCACTGAATTCCATCATTATATGGTAGCTAGATACAGTGGGGAGAACAAGTATTTGATACACTGCCGATTTTGCAGGTTTTCCTACTTACAAAGCATGTAGAGTTCTGTAATTTTTATCATAGGTACACTTCAACTATGAGAGACGGAATCTAAAACAAAAATCCAGAAAATCACATTGTATGATTTTTAAGTAATTAATTTGCATTTTATTGCATGACATAAGTATTTGATACATCAGAAAAGCAGAACTTAATATTTGGTACAGAAACCTTTGTTTGCAATTACAGAGATCATACGTTTCCTGTAGTTCTTGACTAGGTTTGCACACACTGCAGCAGGGATTTTGGCCCACTCCTCCCTACAGATCTTCTCCAGATCCTTCAGGTTTCGGGGCTGTCGCTGGGCAATACGGACTTTCAGCTCCCTCCAAAGATTTTCTATTGGGTTCAGGTCTGGAGACTGGCTAGGCCACTCCAGGACCTTGAGATGCTTCTTACGGAGCCACTCCTTAGTTGCCATGGCTGTGTGTTTCGTGTCGTTGTCATGCTGGAAGACCCAGCCACGACCTATCTTCAATGCTCTTACTGAGGGAAGGAGGTTGTTGGCCAAGATCTCGCGATACATGGCCCCATCCATCCTCCCCTCAATACGGTGCAGTCGTCCTGTCCCCTTTGCAGAAAAGCATCCCCAAAGAATGATGTTTCCACCTCCATGCTTCACGGTTGGGATGGTGTTCTTGGGGTTGTACTCATACTTCTTCTTCCTCCAAACACGGCGAGTGGAGTTAGACCAAAAAGCTCTATTTTTGTCTCATCAGACCACATGACCTTCTCCCATTCCTCCTCTGGATCATCCAGATGGTCATTGGCAAACTTCAGACAGGCCTGGACATGCACTGGCTTAAGCAGGGGGACCTTGCGTGCGCTGCAGGATTTTAATCCATGACGGCGTAGTGTGTTACTAATGGTTTTCTTTGAGACTGTGGTCCCAGCTCTCTTCAGGTCATTGACCAGGTCCTGCCGTGTAGTTCTGGGCTGATCCCTCACCTTCCTCATGATCATTGATGCCCCACGAGGTGAAATCTTGCATGGAGCCCCAGACCGAGGGTGATTGACCGTCATCTTGAACTTCTTCCATTTTCGAATAATTGCGCCAACAGTTGTTTCCTTCTCACCAAGCTGCTTGCCTATTGTCCTGTAGCCCATCCCAGCCTTGTGCAGGTCTACAATTTTATCCCTGATGTCCTTACACAGCTCTCTGGTCTTGGCCATTGTGGAGAGGTTGGAATCTGTTTGATTGAGTGTGTGGACAGGTGTCTTTTATACAGGTAACGAGTTCAAACAGGTGCAGTTAATACAGGTAATGAGTGGAGAACAGGAGGGCTTCTTAAAGAAAAACTAACAGGTCTGTGAGAGCCGGAATTCTTACTGGTTGGTAGGTTTTCAAATACTTATGTCATGCAATAAAATGCAAATTAATTATTTAAAAATCATACAATGTGATTTTCTGGATTTTTGTTTTAGATTCCGTCTCTCACAGTTGAAGTGTACCTATGATAAAAATTACAGACCTCTACATGCTTTGTAAGTAGGAAAACCTGCAAAATCGGCAGTGTATCAAATACTTGTTCTCCCCACTGTACCTAACTACGGAGGAGCGGTAAATACTGTATGGAGGAACTTTGAATGTCCGAGAGTTGGCTCAATGCCGAGGCGAGCTGAATGTCCTGGACCAGAGCTAGCTAACAAACTCGTGTGAGCAGTGGCACCAGAATTCAAAACACGTCTTACCTTTTTGTTGTTAATGAATCCAATGTGAAATGTGATAACTATAGCATACTTAACTAACCTAGACAATTAGCTGGCAGACAGACACTGTCTGACACTGACACTGTTCCCATGCTTTAAAAAGAATGGTTCTGTTCACTAGAGATCCCTTTCGTGCCCGGTTCTGTTTTTTGATCCGTTTTTTTGGTTCGGATCCCTGAACCGGTTCCAACCCCTAGTTTGGGTGTTTGACGCCATCAAACTAGAGAGTGAAGTGCGTGTGTGCGCGTATTTGTCATGTGTGCATGTGTTTGTGTGTGTGTGAAGTGCATGTGTGCATGTGTTTGTGGTTCCCCTATGCCTCCTAGCACCCTAATTAAATGGTGTTCAACTGGCTTGTTTCTTAATTAAAAAGCAGTACAGTAAGGTATTAATGCAGAAGTGGTTTTTAAAGCTAATCATCTGTGCTTGAGCGAGGGGGGGAAGAGAAGGGGGTAGTGAGAGCGAGGGAGAGAGGGAGAGAGCGATACAGAGAGCGAGGGAGGTAGAGATCCACAAAGAGATTTGTATACAAGTACTGTAGTTACCTACATTGTACTGTACCTTAGACTGCAGGTAGTGGTATTTTTCTTTTTTAAATGAATAGTTTTATTATATGTTCAAGGCAAGCAATAGGAAGAATCCATTATTGGTTGCATCAATGCCTGTCTGGTCCAGCGGTTACAGCCACACACATAATTATGCCAGAGTCGTCATGGGTTCGAATCTCAGTTTAACAAATTTGTCTTTGGATAGGTTAAAATGCATAGACAGTTTTACGAAATGAAATATTAAAGCCACACAATACCGGCTTTCAATCCACAACAAGGATGACTTCAAATGCCTGCTGCTTTTGCAGCAGCTAATGGGATCCATAATAAATACAAATACCTCGAGACTTCTTTAATATTAGACATCGCCCACCAGCTGTTACTGACAAATAGATACACACCCCCGCCCCTCGTCTTACCAGACGTAGCTTCTCTGTCCTGCCGGTGCATGGAAAATCCCGCCAGCTCTATATTATCCACGTCGTCGTTCAGCCACGAGTCGGTGAAACATAAGATATTACAGTTTTTAATGTCCCGTTGGTAGTATAATCTTGATCATAGGTCATCCATTTTATTCTCCAATGATTACACGTTGGCCAATAGAACGGATGGCAGTGGGAGTTTATTCACTCGCTAAAGGCAGTCCGACCTCCGCCCCCTTTTTCTCCGTCTTTTCTTCATGCAAATGATGGAGATTTGGGCCCATTCTGGAGGAAGCAGTATATCCTTCGCGTCTGAGTCCTTAAATAAAAATCCTTCTTCCAGTTTGAGGTGGGTAATCGGCAGAGGTTATTTTCGGTCATAAGAGACAGAAGCAGCAACATTATGTACAAAATGAGTTTAAAAAATAAGTTACAAACAACGCGGAAAAACAAAATGATCACAGTTGGTTAGGAGCACGTAAAACATCAACCATCCCCTCCGGCGCCATTCTACATTCTTCCTGATGCACCGGAAACATTTTAGTGACAAAAGTGATCAAATTAAGATCTGACATCTGTAGAACGCTTTAGTTGTTGCATATCTACTGTATGTAACATACGTCTGAGCCATAGATTCACCATACAGAGCCCAGTCAGCCCACATCTAAAACACACAATGCCCCTGCTCAAGTAGGAGATTGAAGCACTGAGTAAGATGAGAGATGAGGAGGAGAGGAAAGGAGGAGAGGTTTGGGAAAATGCACAAGCAATCTGTATTCTCAGCGGGAGTTCCTTCTTAGCTCGGCTAGCGCTGCCTGAAACTGTCTGTCCTGAACCCTAAACCCTTTTCGAATCAAATCTACTGGAGGCACAACACTACCATCTGCACATTCATATTCATATATACGCACGCACGCACGCACGCACGCACGCACGCACGCACGCACACGCACCTACCACCTACCACCTACCACCTACCACCTACCACCTACCACTGCCGCGGCCACATCATCAACTCGATAAGATGATATAGAAATGATCTCTGGAGCACTATCTCTCTACACCTCCCTCTCTCTAGTACTATCTATATTGCATTACCCCCTTCTCTTTCTCTGTCTCTGTCTCTGTCTCTTACCCCCCTTTCCTTTCTCTCCTGTGTATCATGGTTAACTAACACTTCACGGCACTGAAACTCCATTAGTGTCTAGCTGTCTGTAGACAGTAGACACAAGAAAGTAATGTAGACAGTACACAACACTCCCCTGTTGTTTCACTATCTACATTAAATACATCTATCCCACTGGGGGTGTGAAGTCATCTACTCAGGAAAGTCTCCATTCACTTTCAGCGGTTCTGGAACGGTTCCGACCAACATTTTTATGGTCGCACAGAGCGCTCTGTGAACGGCGCAACATCAATTGCTGTGCACTCCGTGATAGCTTTGGGCCCGCTTCGCATGCCGCTTTCCACTCTTATCTGAGACGCAGTATGTGAAAATCTGACACCTAATTTGCATAGGGAGCGACATGTCGCATTTTCTGCCCTAGCTAGACAAAGAACCGATTTCCCCTGGTTGTGAACCTCCCAGTCCCGCTTTCAATACGACATATGAAACGGAAGACCCGAGCGATTGCAGCAAGCACAAACCCATCTTTCTGTTATATCTCAGATGGATTTTAGAGGTCTCAACATGAAAAAATACAACAGAATTTTGTCGAATGGAAACAAGATTACCTTTTCCTGCTAGTCAGAGGGGCAAAATCCCCTTGTGCTTTAAGCTGAAGTTCTTATACATTGACAGTATAAGAAAGGTGAAATACGATAGTAAGTTGTTTAGAATTTGATTGTTAATATATTCAGAAAGCATTTCAATCATTTCAAACCCTATTCCCCCACGTTTGTGGAATATCATTTCTTTATTTGATATTTTTTCTCATATCTGTACTGTGTACTCGATCTTGTGTCCTCAAAAGTGACTAGTGCTCAGCAATGCATGACTATTTTTATCGAGAAAGGTGAGGTTTTACTCTTTCTGGCAATATAAGCATTACTATGTATTGTTCATGGACCGCTCGTAATAGACGTACATCTACATTTTGATATTACGTTTAACAGGAGGTTGTCTCTCTCAGAGGAACTGCTGAGGATGACTCACTCCACTGATCCAGAGTCAGCTAGTCAACTAACTTTTCGCTGTAAATTTACAGCATTATATTGGCACGTGAGTTGCCAGTATAATACTGTCAATTGGCTTTACAGCAGAGATGCAGTAATATATTTGACAGTACTATTTTCCTTACTGTAAAAACACATTACAACATCCCTGCTGTAAATTGACAGGGATGTTGTAATGTTTTAAAGTAGTGAAAAGAGTACTGGTCATATCTTTTGGACTGCTAGAATCAAGCCAATTTGTCTGTAGTATTGGTGAAAACATACCTGTCAATTATTATCTAGGTGATATTTTTCTAGGTTGTACAGCAAGAACAGAACAGACTGAAATGGCTTGTGTCAACTTGTGTCAACTTGAGCTAGCTAGCTAGCTAGTTAGGTTAGCTAAGAAAATAAATTCAACATTGGCTAGCAATAAAGATAATTATAAACAAGTCAAGGTACCTACCCAGCAGCTGCTAAAAATAGTCTTCCACTTCACAGCTGCTTCAAGAAGATTTACTAAAATAGTCTGACATTCATCTCAACAGACAGCATGAGGTAATAATAACTGATCATTTGAATCTACAGTAGGCATAAGCTATTACTTTAAAGAAATACAGTATGTTAGAGACATTTTTACAGGAGGCTTCCAATTACAGTTAATAACAGTATTTTTCAGCATTTTACCCATAATGCAGTGCAACCTACAGTATTAATGTTGTAAAACACATGTACTCTATTTTACTGTTCTACAGTGTTTTACTGTTGAAATTACAGAAACGTTTTACAATGCAGGGATCTGTCACGTTCCTGACCTGTTTTCTGTTAGTTTTTGTATGTGTTAGTTGGTCAGGATGTGAGTTTGGGTGGGCAGTCTATGTTTTCTGTTTCTATGTTGGTTAATGGGTACCTAATATGGTTCTCAATTAGAGGCAGGTGGTTTTCATCTCCTCTGATTGAGAATCATATTAAGGTAGGTGTTGTCACATTGTTTGTCGTGGGTGGTTGTCTCCTGTGTCTGTGTCGATGTTGCACCATACGGGACTGTATCGTTCGTTCGTTCGTTCGTTTTGTTTGTAGTCAGTACTTGTTCGTTCGTTCTTCGTTACATGTAAGTTCTTACGTCCAGGTCTGTCTACGTCGTTTGTTGTTTTGTAATTATTCAAGTGTTCGTCGTATTTTCTGTTTTGTTTAATAAATATCATGTCAAATCGCAAAGCTGCATATTGGTTCAATCCCTGCTCCTCCTCTTCATCCGAAGAGGAGGAGGAACACCGTTACAGAACCACCCACCACAACAGAACCAAGCAGCGTAAGTTCGCGCAGCGGCCGAGTAATCAGGACTCGTGGACTTGGGAGGACGTATTAAACGGAAAGGGTTGCTACACATGGGAGGAGATCCGGGCTGGAAGGGATCGCCTCCCATGGGAACAGCTGGAGGCATTGAGGAGAGCAGAGGCTACCGGAGAAAGGAACCGAAGCTATGAAGGTACGCGGCTAGCAAGGAAGCCAGAGAAGAAACCCCAAAAATTTCTTGGGGGGGCTAAGAGGTAGTGGGCCGAGGGCAGGTAGGAGACCTGCGCCCACTTCCCAGGCTAACCGTGGAGAGCGGGAGTACGGGCAGACACCGTGTTACGCAGTAGAGCGCACGGTGTCTCCTGTACGTGTGCATAGCCCGGTGCGGGTTATTCCACCTCCCCGCACTGGTAGGGCTAGATTGAGCATTGAGCCAAGTGCCATGAAGCCGGCTCTACATATCTGGCCACCAGTACGTCTCCTTGGGCCGGCTTACATGGCACCAGCCTTACGCATGGTGTCCCCGGTTCGCCTACATAGCCCGGTGCGGGTTATTCCACCTCCCCGCACTGGTCGGGCGACGGGGAGCATTCAACCAGGTAAGGTTGGGCAGGCTCAATGCTCAAGGGAGCCAGTACGCCTGCACGGTCCGGTATTTCCGGCGCTACCTCCCCGCCCCAGCCCAGTACCACCAGTGCCTACACCACGCACCAGGCTTCCAGTGCGTTTTCAGAGCCCTGTTCCTCCTCCACGCACTCTTCCTATGGTGCGTGTCTCCAGCCCAGTGCCTCCAGTTCCGGCACCACGCACTAAGCCACCTGTGCGTCTCCAGAGCCCTGTACACACTGTTCCTTCTCCCCATACTCGTCCTGATGTGCGTGCCCTCAGCCCGGTGCCACCAGTGCCGGTACCACGCACCAGGCAAATAGTACGCTTTGAGAGTCCAGTGTGCCCTGTCCCTGCTCCCCGCACTAGCATGAAGGTGCGTGTCCTTAGCCCGGTGCCTCCAGTTCCGGCATCACGCATCAGGTCTACAGTGCGCCTTATCCGGCCAGAGCCATCCGTCTCCCCAGCGCCATCTGAGCCATCCGTCTCCCCAGCGCCATCTGAGCCATCCGTCTCCCCAGCGCCATCTGAGCCATCCGTCTCCCCAGCGCCATCTGAGCCATCCGTCTCCCCAGCGCCATCTGAGCCATCCGTCTCCCCAGCGCCATCTGAGCCATCCGTCTGCCCAGTGCCGTCTGAGCCATCCGTCTGCCCAGTGCCGTCTGAGCCATCCGTCTGTCCCGAGCCATTAGAGCCGCCCGTCTGTCCCGAGCCGTCAGAGCCGATAGTCAGTCAGGAGCCGCTAGAGCCATTCGTCAGACAGGATCTGCCAGAGCCGCCAACCAGACAGGATCTGCCAGAGCCGCCAACCAGACAGGATCTGCCAGAGCCGCCAACCAGACAGGATCTGCCAGAGCCGCCAACCAGACAGGATCTGCCAGAGCCGCCAACCAGACAGGATCTGCTAGAGCCGCCAGTGAGCCATGAGCGTCCAGAGCCGTCAGCCAGCCATGAGCGTCTAGAGCCGTCAGCCAGCCATGAGCAGCCAGAGCCGTCAGCCAGCCATGAGCGTCCAGAGCCGTCAGCCAGCCATGAGCGTCCAGAGCCGTCAGCCAGCCATGAGCGTCCAGAGCCGTCAGCCAGCCATGAGCGTCCAGAGCCGTCAGCTAGTCATGAGCGTCCAGAGCTGCCATGTATCCAGAACTGCCCCTCAGTCCAGAGCTGTCTCTCTGTCCGGAGCTGCCCTTCAGTCCGGAGTTTTCCCTCTATCCTGAGCTACCTCTCTATCCTGAGCTACCTCTCTATCTTGAGCTACCTCTCTATCCTGACCTACCTCTCTGTCCTGAGCTATCTTGTCCCGGAGCTGTCCCTTATTTTTGTGTTGCCTCTTATATTAGGTGGGTGGAATAAGAGGGTGGTCATTCTGAGGGGGAGAAGTAAGCTGGGATTGACTATGGTGGGGACCTCGCCCAGAGCCTGAGCCACCACCGTGGTCAGATGCCCACCCTGACCCTCCCCTAGACTTTGTGCTGGTGCGCCCGGAGTTCGCACCTTAAGGGGGGGGGGGGTTATGTCACGTTCCTGACCTGTTTTCTGTTAGTTTTTGTATGTGTTAGTTGGTCAGGACGTGAGTTTGGGTGGGCAGTCTATGTTTTCTGTTTCTATGTTGGTTAATGGGTACCTAATATGGTTCTCAATTAGAGGCAGGTGGTTTTCATCTCCTCTGATTGAGAATCATATTAAGGTAGGTGTTGTCACATTGTTTGTCGTGGGTGGTTGTCTCCTGTGTCTGTGTCGATGTTGCACCATACGGGACTGTATCGTTCGTTCGTTCGTTTTGTTTGTAGTCAGTACTTGTTCGTTCGTTCTTCGTTACATGTAAGTTCTTACGTCCAGGTCTGTCTACGTCGTTTGTTGTTTTGTAATTTGTAATCTGTTCGCTGCTCTGGCACCCCAATGGTGGAACAAACTCCCTCACGACGCCAGGTCAGCGGAGTCAATCACCACCTTCCGGAGACACCTGAAACCCCACCTCTTTAAGGAATACCTAGGATAGGATAAAGTAATCCTTCTAACCCCCCCCCCCTTAAAAGAGTTAGATGCACTATTGTAAAGTGGTTGTTCCACTGGATATCATAAGGTGAATGCACCAATTTGTAAGTCGCTCTGGATAAGAGCGTCTGCTAAATGACTTAAATGTAAAATGTAAATGTAATTATTCAAGTGTTCGTCGTATTTTCTGTTTTGTTTAATAAATATCATGTCAAATCGCAAAGCTGCATATTGGTTCAATCCCTGCTCCTCCTCTTCATCCGAAGAGGAGGAGGAACACCGTTACAGATCTGCTCTTTGGAACACTCACACACTCCAATGCAGGAATGCATGCACACGTGCATGTGCACACACATTTTGTATTGCAAAAAACTTCCCTAATCCAATTTCAGCTATCTAACTTCCACAAACACTGACCACATCTGTATTAACAAGGACAGGTCTTCAGTTGTAATGGTGCAAGCTCTCTCTTTCACTCAGAGCTCGCTCTCTCCCTCATTATCTCTCTCTCTCTCCTGCAGCAATCCATCTCTCCAATTAACTAGTCTTTAATGCTCCTTTCAGTAACATCCTCTCAGTGAAGCTAATGGACTGTGAGAATAAGAGCCACAGAGAGAGAGAGAGAGAGAGAGAGAGAGAGAGAGAGAGAGAGGAGTAAGGAGAGAGAGGCAGAGCGAGATATAGAGAAAGTGAGAGAATCATCATATTCTCAACCTCATATTTTCATGCATTGTCTGTCTGTCGGTCTTTTCTTTCTTTTTTATCCTTAATTTCTCACCACTCATTTATTTTTTCTCTTTAACACTTCACGATGTGATGGTAGAGTTTATATTCCTCCCCTCTCCCCAATGCCAGCTTGAAGTGGTTCTTCTGAGGCTCATATGTAATGACATGGAACATTACATTTACTGCCCAAGTTCCTCATTGAATTACATACAAAAGCTAAAATGTTGGCTTTGATGCACATGCAAACACACACACTCCAAAGCACTAATAGGAACAAACACTACAGTAAGTCCCTAGGTGTGCAATTAAACTTAAGCAAGCAGGGTATGTGTGTGTGCATGGGTGTGTGTGTGTGTGTGTGTGTGTGTGTGTGTGTGTGTGTGTGTGTGTGTGTGTGTGTGTGTGTGTGTGTGTGTGTGTGTGTGTGTGTGTGTGTGTGTGTGTGTGTGTGTGTGTGTGTGCGTGAGCCAGACAGCCATGTGGTTGTGTCTCATTTAAAGGTCATGTTGCAAGTTAAATTTGGCAATAAAAATAGAAGGTAGGGGGGTATACAGAAGATAGCCTTATTTGGTAAAAGACCAAGTCCATATTATGGCAAAAACTTCTCAAATAAGCAAATAGAAATGACAGCATCATTTCTTTAAAACATGAAGGTCAGTCGATCCGGAAAATGTCAAGAACTTTGAAAGTTTCTTCGAGTGCAGTCACAAAAACCATCAAGTGCTATGATGAAACTGGCTCTCAAGAGAATCACCACAGGAAAGGAAGACCCAGAGTTACCTCTGCTGCAGAGGACAAGTTCATTAGAGTTACCAGCCTCAGAAATTGCATCCCAAATAAATGCTTCACAGAGTTAAAATAACAGACACATCTCAACTGCTCAGAGGAGACTGTGTGAATAAGGCCTTCATGGTTGCCGTGTCTTTGCTATGCCGGATTAAGTGATATGACATGCTATTTTATAAAATAATTTCTCTGTAATTAATATTACCTGATTTAAACTAATCATGTAAATGTAATTACTAGGAAGTCGGGGCACCACGGAAGAATGTTTATAGAGTTGTTGTCTTCCGAATAAACTCTTAAAGACCTGGTAATCTTTTACATCAAAAGCAGTCAATTATTAAACGTCACCTTATTCAGTCTGAACGTCATAAAATTATTGGTAATCTTCAAGAACCCTGGCTAACAAGTTGAATCAGCAATACAACATTTGGTTTAATTATTTATTTCCTAAATAATCACACAGAATTACATATACACAGGATGGATCATACATTGATTACTAATTATGTCATACAAGGAAACGTCCCTGGTGGACGGAACCGATATGACGGCTGGTTACACAAAGAAAGGAGGTTGGGTTTGAATGAATGCCGCGGGAAGACTGAGGAACAAAAGGAATGGGTTTCTATCGGACCTCATGAAGCTATGCTATCGTAAATACAGAGTCTTATGCATTCTAAATAACCGCCCATTTGGAAAAGGAAAATGCAAGAAATATTTACTTTGAGCTGCGCTTCGATAGATTGGTCGTAGATGGAAGGCTGGGTTGCCCAGCAGAGATCTCCCTTGTCCTTTGAAGAATATGTGGTAGAACGGATACGTTGTAGTACCGTCGTCATGTGGTAGAACGGATACGTTGTAGTACCTTGTCTTTCTGAGGAGGTTGTCCGTCCTTTCCTAGCCCACGTTTACAGCTGCAGCTGCTGCTGCTAGTTCGACGTCTAGGATGTATCACTTCTTTAGTGAATAAGAGTTCAAAGTTCATACCAAGTTGCCATACTATATGCTCATGTTATATTCTTGCTGGTATGGTCGAAATTCATCCTTCCAGCGTGTCGATCGTCACCTCCACGTTGAAATTCGCCCTTCTAAACATATGGACATCAGTCCTCATGTCACCGGGAACACAATGTTAATTTTGTTAGGTTGTAGTCGTTCAACCATTCGCAATCATAGCTCACGCTGAGGTTGGCTTAGTTCTGTAGTTGATATTAGCCCTTTTAAACATATGGATAGCAGTCCTCACGTCATCAGGAACACCAGGTTGACTTTGGGCTTTTGTAGTGGTGGAGAGAAGGGCGTGTTTCATAGTTCACAACCAATGTCTGTTCACATGGGCGGGGCCACTGAGTGAGCATAGTTCACTTATGAAAACAATTCTCTCATTGAGAAGCTAAAATTACATTTAATCTTTTCACATAGTTTCATATTTTAAACATCTAAATTGCACAACAATTCCATGTGAATCTGATAACTAGAATGTGTAGACTTTCCAAGATACAGTTTATGTCATCCTATCATCAGTAATAATGTCTCAGACGACAACTGATCTGACATCATATTCTTTAAGTACAAACGGATATTTTCAACTGGTTGGATTACCGAAATATGGTCCGTCCCCCAACCTTTTGATGTTACCAGACTCTCTCCATGTTAACAAAGGGCTTTCTAAGAGTCCAATCTGTAGAGTAGAGAGATAAAAGGGGGAAAGGTATTTATGGGGGGCATAAACCTCACCAACAGGGCAAACATCATGACATGGTTGAATTGCTGCAAAGAAACCACTACCAAAGGACACCAATAATAATAAGATATTAGCTTAGGCCAAGAAAAAAGAGCAATGATGAGTCCAAATTTGAGATTTTTGGTTCCAACCGCCATGTCTTTGTGAGACGCAGAATCGGTGAACAGATGATTTCCGCAGGTGTATTTCCCGCCATGAAGCATGGAGGAGGAGGTGTGATGGTGTGGGGGTACTTTGCTGGTGACACTGTCAATGATTTATTTAGAATTCAAGGCACACTTAACCAGCATGGCTACCACAGCATTCTGCAGCGATACACCATCCCATCTGGTTTGGGCTTAGTGGGGCTATTATTTGTTTTTCAACATGACAATGACCCAATACACCTCCAGGCTGTATAAAGGCTATTTGACCAAGAAGGAGAGTGATGGAGTCCTGCATAAGATGACCTGGCCTCCACAATCACCCGAACTCAACCCAATTGAGATGGTTTGGGACGAGTTCGGACCGCAGAGTGAAGGAAAAGAAGCCAACAAGCGCTCAACATATGTGGAAACTCCTTCAGACTGTTGGAAAAACATTCCAGGTGAAGTTGGTTGAGAGAATGCCTAAAGTGTGCAAAGCTGTCATCAAGGCAAAGGGTGGCTACTTTGAAGAATCTAAAATCTAAAATATATTTTGATTTGTTTAACACTTTTCTGGTTACTACATGATTCCATATGTGTTATTTCACAGTTTTGATGTTTTTACTATTATTCTACAATGTAGAAAATTGTAAAACATAAGAAAAACCTTTGAATAAGTAGGTGTGTCCAAACCTTTGACTGGTACTGTATATATTTTAGTCGACACACCTGTCCCTTACGAAAAGGATTGCAGTCAAAGTGCAATACAACTGCAGTACAATCCAGCATTACTGCAGTTACAATTACTGCATCCAAAATTCCACAGTCAACTATATTTACTACACCTTTACTGCAGTTTCAAAACTGCAATCTTTTTTGTAAGGGGTGTGGTGTGTCTGATATACATGAATAAAAATGTATTCACCCTGGACATAAGACTTGCATTTATTTTACACCTTTTGTATCATAAGCTGTAAGTGTATTTGTCTAAAAGTTACCACAGAAGTTAGTACAAATGTGAAGACCAATATGACAAACATGCAATGAAAAAGTTATTGTTTTGTAATCTTACAAAGAAAACATGTACATTTGTTATTTTTGCAAAACTCTCTTGCATTTGGTCATCCCCAAAATGTGGCCATTGAAAGCCTTGATAGATCCATCCTCCCTCAGTCTTGATTGTCACGGATCCCCCCAGTACTGATACTCATTCTGTTCACCAGTATTTGTTTTGGGTGTATTAAAAACCCCTATTGTGTATTCCTGCGCCTGTCTCCAAATCCTTTATACCAGCGTGACATTGATAGATTGATAGATGTCAAAGATGCCAGTTCACACATTCTCTAAGTCTAGGCAATGTCTTAGTTCACTCCAATGAGTCATTTTCAATGTGCTAGTTTCTCACTACAGGAACAACAGCTTATTCCCAACGTTCTGGCTGAAAAACAACAGCCGGAACTACAGAGGGAAGGATATAAAAATGTACACAACATGACAACATAATTTGTAGAGGAGCGATTATTACTGACCTCACGCTCTGGTTGCCTCTAAGGGCACTGCCTGCACTGACAGCTTTGTTAAGCTTTTCACTGTTAATTGGTGCACCATGTGGAGATCTCCAGGATAAGAGGGAGAGAGCAAGGATAGAGAGGGAAAAGGAGAGAGGGAGCACATAATGTACAGACTGCAAGGAGGAGAGCTGCAGGATCTGATGATAGAGGAAGCGAGGGAGGAGAGAGGACAGAGAGCGAGAGGGATAGAAAGAATGAGGGATAGAAAGAGGGAGAAAGCACAGAGTTTCTAAACCCAGAGGCGCAACATCGCAATACTTCCGGAAACACTTGAGAAACAGATCAAATAGACCAGGCTGGGGTTTGGGGTTTGATAAGTCAATGAGAGAAGTGAAAGATTCTTCCTTAGTTTTTAATTTTCTCGAAATCGAAATGCACAACCTAGATTTGAGCCAATGTCTTAAGTAGCTGAAAATAGTGAAAGTGACAAACTGAAACGTTTTTATTTTAGCCAAAAACAACTTTATATCGAAGAAGTGTCTTTCAATCGACGGCTTGCGTATGCACAGTTCGGCGCCGAGACGACCGTTAGATTGGATGACGTGTTTCTGCGCATGGACTTAGCTAGCCAACATAGCCAGAGTGGGTAGGGAACAGTCTGGAAAACGCAACCCTAGGCAACAGTTTCAATTACGGACTCTTTTGACAACTTCGATGAGGGGAAAAAACGTGTTCCGGGGTGGGACAGATAACTCTCCCAACAAATCACGAGGCAGACATGCCAGAACGTTGCGATTCGAAACCAAAGTTTGCAGGCAAAACCTTTGCAGTAGTTTTAGTCAAGGCAGTTGATGCAAACTAGCCACTTACGAAATGCACTCATTAAAAAGAACCTCCATGATGTCCATCTTGCTAGCTACTATTTAGCATTTTATTCAAGGTAGCGACGTAGGCAGTGATGTAGTTCCTCTATACCAAAAGAGTCTGTCATTTAAACCAGACCCTAGTTGCCTAGGGTTGGCTTTTCAAGACTAGTCCTTGGAAGGGAGTAGTGGCGAGTGGGACCGAAAAAGAGGAAACGCATGGAGTGCACTACACACATGGATGGTAGACATTTTGGGTAGCTATAATAGAATCTCTACCCTACTTCTCATCCTCTGTCTCCTGGTGGTCTTTACTCTTTCATTAACGCTGCAACCTATTTCCTTGGTTTTGCATGAAGCCTTTTCACAGCTCTTTCCCCAGGATTTAAACCAAGAGAGAGAGAGAAGTGCACCTCCGAGATCCAGAGATATAGATATATGCTCACTCACACACTTAACTGACACACTCACACACACGGAGTATACCAAACATTAGGAACACCTTCCTAATATTGAGTTGCAGCCCCCCCTCCCCCCCTCTCCCTTTTGCCAGCAGAACAGCCTTAATTCTACATCTACAAGGACTCTACAAGGTGTTGAAAGTGACTCCAATGCTTCCAACAGTTGTGTCCTATATTGACTTGTACTGATTTGTATTACTCTCTAATCTTGAGGCTAGAAAACATAACATTATGGTAAGGGTCACATCAGGAATGCAAGTTAAGTGAACCACCTGTGCACCACTGCCCTAGCCAAGCCACGTCAGATAGATGCAGACGCCTTCCCTAACCTAACCTTGAGCGAAACAAAAAGTAATGGAAGTTACGCACACACACACACACACACACACACACACACACACACACACACACACACACACACACACACACACACACACACACACACACACACACACACACACACACACACACACACACTGCTGTTGGTTTGAAAGGGCTGCTTGTTTCCCTCGTCTCTTTCATCTCTCTAACTGCAGCACCACGAGCACAGTGGTGCCCTCATTAAGACTGTGGCTTATTGCTGCCTTTATTCAGACCAAGATAACACATTATAGACCTGGATTCCTTCCAAAAAATCACCTTCTCATTCGGATTGTGTTTGTGTTTGGGTGTGTGTTCAGTGTGTGTGTGTGGTCAGAGAGAGAGATAGTAGGAACCATTTGATGCAATGCTTATTTACATGTTTAGATTGCTTGGAGAGGAAGGAAAGAAGATTCCAGGAATTTGACAAAATTTGAACTAGAAGGTTCTAAAACATTATTTCACATTAGCATTATCTCACATTAGCATAAAAACACTAAGTAAATATACTGTATGTTGATGGTGTTCAATCACATCTAAGGTTGAGTCCCAAATGTTACCCTAATTCTTATATAGTGTACTACTTTTGACCAGAGCCCAGGAAACCCAGCAGCCATGCAGTTCTTGACTCAAACTGATGCACCTGGCACCTACTACGATACCCCGTTCAAAGGCACTTAAATGTTTTGTCTTGCCCATTCACCCTCTGCATGGCACCCGTACACAATCCATGTCTCAATTGTCTCAAGCCTTAAAAATCCTTCTTTAACCTGTCTCCTCCCCTTCATCTAGACTAATTGAAGTGGATTTAACAAGTGACATCAATAAGGGATCATAGCTTTCACCTGGATTCACCTGGTCAGTCCATGTCATGGAAAAAGCAGGTATACTTAACATTTTGTATACTCAGTGTATTCTGAACTGCATGCACCTGTGACAACAACATGACTGCAGGTGCAACCCATATAGCTGTCCATTCAGCACCAAAGACAGCTCTAACCAGTCTATTTCTCCCTGCAGAACCACCCGCTAACCAACCAATACTGAACAAAAATATAAACGCAACATGCAATAATTAAAATGATTTCAACGACTTTACTGAGTTACAGTTCATATAAGGAAATCAGTCAATTGAAATAAATTCACCAGGCCCTAATCTATGGATTTCACATGACTGGGCAGGGGCGCAGCCATGGGTGGGCATGAGAGGGTATAGACCCACCAACTTGGGAGCCAGGCCCAGCCAATCAGAATGAGTTTTCACCACAAAAGGGCTTCATTACAGAGATAAATACTCCTCAGTTTCATCAGCTGTCCGGTTGACTGGTCTCAGACGATCCTGCAGGTGAAGAAGCCAGATGTTCCTGGGCTGGTGTGGTTACACGTGGTCTGCAGTTGTGAGGCTGGTTGAATGTACTGCCAAATTCTCTAAAACAACATTGTAGGTGGCTTATGGTAGAGAAATGAAAATTAAATTCTCTGGCAACAGCTCTGGTGGACATTTCTGCAGTCAGCATGCCAATTGTAGGCTCCCTCAAAACTTGAGACACCTGTGGCATGGTGTTGTGTGACAAAACTGCACATTTTAGAGTGGCATTTTTATTGTCACCAGCACAAGGTGCACCTATGTAATGATCATGCTGTTTAATCAGCTTCTTGATATGCCACTCCTCCGGTGGATGGATTATCTTGACAAAGGATAAATGCTCACTAACAGGGATGTAAACAAATGTGTGCACAAAATTGTAAAGAAATAAGCTTTTTGTGCGTATGGAAAAATTCTGGGAACTTTCTTTTCAGCTCACGAAACATGGGACCAACACTATACATTTTGCGTTTATATTTTTGTCCAGTATACATGGCTGTCCATTCAGCACCATGGTCAGAGTCAACCGACGTAAGTACAGCATTACAACCCCTACAGGTCCCTTCAGCACCATGGACAGCGCCAATCGCAATACCTAACCAATCTACATAGCTCTCCTTTCAGCACAATGGACAGTGCCACATCACATATCTGTTCTCAGCACTCTTTTCAGACAGGATTAAAACAGCATTGCTGTTTGTTCAGCACCACCTGCCTACCACCATACAGTCGGCAGGACCGAATACCCTCCTAACCAGAAAACATACGAGATGGATAGACATAGGGCTATTTCCTAATTCATTGGAATTGTTACAATGTAGGGCCAAAAATGTGTCAGTGTACAGGCAGTCCGCATTAGTCTATTTCTTAACATGAAAGCTGAAATCCTAACACTTGATTAGCTCCATGCATAGGAAGACACTGATATAATAGGCATATGTGTTAACTTTTGATCACTTAACCAGGCCAGATAAGCTAACAATACATCATATTCAGTTCATTTGTAGGCATATAGCTAACCTAAAACGCTATACACAAACATTGCAGGTGGAAGGTTTAGGACTACTTCCAAGACATTACTCAAAAAACAAGCTGACCTAGCGGCACTCACTGACTTACCCGAGGCCCCCTGCATCCAGCCGCAGATCTTATAGACGGTGGTGGTGGAGAACAGGAAGAAGAGAGTGAAAGAAGCAATGCAAGCTATCACCAGCATCATTGACATCCCGACGAAGAACGACGCGGCCTTGAACGCGGTGGAAGGGATCTGAGCGAACTCGGTGAAGGTCCCTGTGCAGTCGAGCTCCCTCTGGATCCCATCGCCGGTGCAGAAGTGGAAGAGGCCGAAATAGCCGGCCTGTGGGGTGTCCACGCCGTCCCCGATCCAATAGGGCTGGCTGAAGATCACCACGTTCAAGATGGCAAACAGGATGGTGAAGATGGCCCACAGGAGTCCGATGGCATTGGAGTTCCGGACATAGTTATGCTGGTATAGTTTAATGTCTTCAGAAGACATCGATGGGAGCATCGACGCAGCGGATCCGGGTATCATTGTAGCACAGTTTGTGTTGTATCCCAGTCCCGGTATTCTTATGAAGTAGGTAAGCCTATTAAAGTAGGTCTATGAGCAAAGGGGGGCACTGACTAATTAATTAGTTGAGCAATGGAGGAGTCAGTAGATATGTTTGCTGAATAAATGCAACCCAAAGTAGCCTATGTACCCATGCAACTGAATGAATCACATCAAAGGCAACATCTGGCAAGCATATTCAACTCATGACGTCGCACCCCGATGCTGGCGCATAAACTGAATAGCCAAAAGCTAATCTGCAAGATTGCGCTTTTATTTAGCCTAAATGATAACTCTGAGAATGTGGCGACTCCTGAACTAGCCTATATGAGAAATAATTCCCTTCCACCTTTCTCATAGGCTATGTATGGCCGTCTAACCGTTTGTCAGACATCGCTTCTGGCACATGTCACTTGTATGTCTCCGGAATACCTCCTTGAAAAACACAGCAAATATCAGATTGTTATTCGGATATTACCCATAACACTTTACTAATTTTAAGATTCAAATCAATATCAAATAATAAGGCCTTCCAATAGCTAATAGAACAGCAGTTTTTGCAATAGCCTATGGCTCTTTCCTAAGCAATGATGACGACAGCGACGGAGTCAAACCGGAGCAAACGAAACGTAATGACTATGATGCCTTCCTTCTTGTATAGCCCAAATCACAATCCCGCGGGATAATTCACAGCATCTAGCGGGATATAGATAACGCACAGCCCAGTCCAGGTAGTTGCTACAGAGATTTTTTTCACGAGCTACGGCAGCATCAGCAGCCTCCGTCAGTGATGCCGGAAGAAGGATGAGGAGGATGAGAGAAAAGAGAGAGACACGATTCAATACCCTCACCGTGTCAGCGCTGACGGTGTTCCGTTCTCTCAATCTATAACAACTCTGTGTTTGTCTGTCCCATGAGCTGTTACATTCTCAGCACTATCTTCAAAGATACATATAGCCTACGTGAAAAGCCGTCAAACACACTGATGCATCACAACCCACTCTGGCTCTGGTAGGCTACCCTCTGTAGGCTAGGCTACGGAACAGCATCCGGATGACAATCCCTCCTAAATCACTGCAATCAGATGATCCGAGCCGTTCGTTCGTCGAAATGGAGCCTATACAATAATCGTGGAACCGTTTTGCTCACGCGGCTCGGTCTGGGGGAAATTGTCCCTCACAGACAGATTCAGTTGCACTGGCCCGGTTTGGTTAGTGCACGCGGCGCGCCTCCCCCGGTCTCTTTCCAAAATGGTAGACTACCTGCGGTGCAGAACTGATCGCCACCGCTGCTGCTGTGCTCATAACAGGGGGGCAATATGTCTTGTATACTGAAAAAATATATAAACGCAACATGTAAAGTGTTGGTCCCATGTTTCAAGAGCTGAAATAAAAGATCCCAGAAATGTTCTATATGCACAAAAAGCTTATTTATCTCAAATGTTGTGCACAAATTTGTTTACATCCCTGTTAGTGAGCATTTATCCTGCATACCGACTTTGGGCGCTTCAACGTCATGGTTTGCGTTTTCAACACCACAATCAAAAACAGGATGTCAATCTCAACAAACAGAAAATATATCCCTCCCTACTTTGTGCTCAGTATCAGAGGCTTGGCCAGACAACTTCTTAAGGTCATTCAACTATTTGTTGTTTTGTAACAGATGTCTCTTTCCATTCATCAGTGGCAGGGGGCACAGTTTGGATGCTGGAATAATATCAGAGTGGAGTGGACCAACATGCACAGGTACCCTAATCAGATTAAAACTTTGACTGGTTGTGTTTACGCCACACAAAATATAAAACATTTAAAAAGTTAAATGACAAGTATTTAGGCTATATTGAAGTGTTAGGTTCTAGGTGTGTGAGGAATAGAGAGGAGGCAGACTGCGTGTTAAGGTTTCCTGATGAACTGGGCCTGCTGAGCACATAGCCCTACAGTGCCTTCGGAAAGTATTCAGAACCTTCGACTTTTTCCACATTTTTTTACGTTACACTTATTCTAAAATGTATAAAATACCCCATAATGACAAATCAAAGCAGGTTTTTATAAATGTTGGCACATTTATAAAAAATCAAAAAAAATGAAAAATTACATTTCAATAAGTATTCAGACCCTTTACTCAGTACTTTGTTGAAGCACTTTTGGCAGCCATTACAGCCTCGATTCTTCTTGGGTATGACGCTACAAGCTTGGCACACCTGTATTTGGGGAGTTTCTCCCATTATTCTCTGCAGATCCTCTCAAACTCTGTCAGGTTGGATGGGGAGCGTCACTGCACAGCTATTTTCAGGTCTCTCCAGATATGTTAGATCGGGTTCAAGTCCGGGCTCTGGATGGAACACTCAAGGACGTTCAGAGACCTGTCCCGAAGCCCCTCCTGCATTGTCTTGGCTGTGTGCTTAGGGTCATTGTCCATTTGGAAGGTGAACCTTCACCCCAGTCTAAGGTCCTGAGCACTCTGGAGCAGGTTTTCATCAAGGATCTCTCTGTATTTTGCTCCTTTCATCTTTACCTCGATCCTGACTAGTCTCCCAGTCCCTGCCGCTGAAAAACATCCCCACAGCATGATGCTGCCACCACCATGCTTCACCGTAGGGATGGTGCTAGGTTTCCTCCAGATGTGACGCTTGGCATTCAGTCTAAAGAGTTCAATCTTGGTTTCATCAGACCAGAAAATCTTGTTTCTGTTTCTTATGGTCTGAGGGTCCTTTAGGTCCCTCTTGGCAAACTCCAAGCGGGCTGTCTGTGCCTTTTACTGAGAAGTGGCTTCCGTCTTGCCACCCTACCATAAAGGCCTGATTAGTGGAGTGCTACAAAGATGGTTATCCTTATGGAAGGTTCTCCCAACTCCACAGAGGAACTCTGGAGCTCTGTCAGAGTTACCATCGGGTTCTTGGTCAACTCCCTGACCAAGGCCCTTCTACACGGATTGCTCAGTTTGGCCGGGCAGCCAGCTCTAGGAAGAGACTTGGTGGTTCCAAACTTCTTCCATTTAAGAATGATGTAGGTGTAGGCCACTGTGTTCTTGGGGACCAAGATCTGTGCCTCGACACAATCCTGTCTCGGAAGCTCTACGAACAATTACTTCGACCTCATGGCTTAATTTTTGCTCTGACATGTACTGTCAACTGTGGGTCCTCATATAGACGTGTGTCTTTCCAAATCATGTCCAATCAATGGAATTTACCACAGATGGACTCCAATCAAGTTGTAGAAACATCTCAAGGATGATCAATTGAAACAATATGCATCTGAGCTCAATTCCGTTTTTTATTTGTAATAAATGTACAAACATTTATAAAAACCTGTTTTTGCTTCGTCATTGTGGAATATTGTGTGTGGATTGCTGGGGTTATAGTAAAAAAAAAAAACTATTTTAAAATAAGGCTGTAACGTAACAAAATGTGGAAAAAGTCACTATGTGGCCACATTATTATATAACTTGGGAGAATGACGATCCACAACAGACAGCGCATCTCAGTATCACACGTAAAAATACAGCCAGACTGCCCTGCTATTGGGCCGTTCTAGACCTTATAAACTGTCATCATTAGACCCACTACTGATCCAAATGGAATGAAATAACTGTTCTGTTCTTTCATGTGCAATGATGCACCTGGCCTCTCTACTGCCAATCAGCTATTCCTCTATGTT
Organism: Salvelinus alpinus; assembly: GCF_045679555.1. NCBI lineage: Eukaryota > Metazoa > Chordata > Actinopteri > Salmoniformes > Salmonidae > Salvelinus > Salvelinus alpinus. Next base: position 57,994,988 of record NC_092100.1, read on the forward strand.
CTTCTATTCCTCTATGTTCTTCTATTCCTCTAAGATCTTCTATTCCTCTAAGTTCTTAAATTCCTCTATGTTCTTCTATTCCTCTATCTTCTTCTATAGCTCTATGTTCTTCTATTCATCTATGATCTTCTATTCATCTATGTTCTTCTATTCCTCTATGTTCTTCTATTCCTCTATGTTCTTCTATTCTTCTAAGTTCTTCTATTCCTTAATGTTCTTCTATTCCTCTAAGTTCTTCTATTCCTCTATGTTCTTCTATTCCTCTATGTTCTTCTATTCCTCTACGTTCTTATATTCCTCTATGTTCTTCTATTCCTCTAAGTTCTTCTATTCCTCTATGTTCTTCTATTCCTCTAAGTTCTTCTATTCCTCTATGTTCTTCTATTCCCCTATGTTCTTCTATTCCTCTATGTTCTTCTATACCTATATGTTCTTCTATTCATCTATGTTCTTCTATTCCTCTAAGTTCTTCTATTCCTCTATGTTCTTCTATTCCTCTAAGTTCTTCCATACCTCTATGTTCTTCTATTCCTATATGTTCTTCTATTCCTCTATGTTCTTCTATTCATCTAAGTTCTTCTATTCCTCTATGTTCTTCTATTCCTCTAAGTTCTTATATTCCTCTATGCTCTTCTATTCCTCTATGTTCTTCTATTCCTCTATGTTCCTCTATTCCTCTGTGTTATTCTATTCCTCTATGTTCTTCTATTCCTCTATGTTCTTCTATTCATCGATGTTCTTCTATTCCTCTATGTTCTTCTATTCCTCTAGGTTCTTCTATTCATCTAAGTTCTTCTATTCCTTTATGTTCTTCTATTCCTCTATGTTCTTCTATTCCTCTATGTTCTTCTATTCCTCTATGTTATTCCTTTCCTCTATGTTCTTGTGGATTTATATAGAAAATTGGCGCATGACACACAGGTTGGGATACCAAGGTCAACTGTGAACCAACTATATTAATTTGAGGACAGGTCGAAACACACATGACGCTTTCATGGACATTTAGCTAGCTTGCTGTTTTGTCCTGGGAGATGAACATGGGTCGCTATTCTACCTGAGGTGCATATGGTCCCTTTTTATGTTTCTGGATCTTTGTGAAGTTTTGACCAATTTTAGGTCACACAGAATCATGTGCTCTGTACCCACGGCAATTGTTCCGCTGATGAAGGGGATAACCTTATTTGTTTTTGTTTGGTTTTCTTCGATTGGTATCTCCTCGTTTGTTCTTCTTCTTCTGTGGATTTTAAATGGCGGTTGGCAACCAAGTTTAAGGTGTATTACTGCCACCAATGGGACTGGAGTGTGGACCTTGTTCATCTTTCAATCACCCATGTGGGTATATGCTTGTAAAAAAACAATGAGTAGATGGGAGAGGCGGGACTTGCAGCGCGTCAAGTTCTGTTTTGGCGCCTGGCTACGCAGACGCCAGCGAGCAGTTTGGATGAGATGATTGAATAACATATATGTGCACTCAACTTGGGCGGTCTGGTCAGCATGTTATTCTTGGAAGATATGGACATCGCTTTTATTTATTTGCCTGAAGTTCAGCTTTCCCCAACTTTGGTCCTGCCCTGTTCACACACCCCTGCCCGTACGCCTATCACCCAATGATCCCCCGGCCCACTTCACTTCCCTGCATTGAAAATTAATGAGGCTCTGTTTCATTGCCCGCAACGAGTTATGTGGAAATGAACTGTTAGACTGGTAGAGTATATTGACCTGTGGTGTAGTAAGCACCCGGAAAAGCGTAGTGCATAAGGGAAGTAACAAGTCTGTCTGTCTGTCTGCCTGCCTGCCGGAAATTATGCACCTATTAATCCAGCCTGTAGATGGTCTTGTTGCTCTTGTTATAAAGCCTCCATTGACAAAATGCAGTATTCTAGTTGAACAGCAGGGGTCAATACAAACTCACACTAGACAGAGCCGTAGATAGAGTATCTCAATGTTGGAGAATTTTTAGAGCAGGGATATTCAAATCTTTCTCTACAAGGTCTGGGAGTACTGCTGTATTTCTGTTCTACTTGATAATTAATTGCACCCACCTGGTGTCCATGGTCTAAATCAGTACCAGCTTAGGACAGGAGGTTGCTGACACCTTCATGTGTTTCCATGTGTTTGATGCCATTTCATTCGCACCCTTCCAGACATTATTATGAGCTGTCCTCCACAGCTTCTTAGAGGGTAGAATTGGGGGGGGGGAATCTGTGGAACTGGCTTCGAGGTCCAGATGTGAATTTTAGGCTTCTAGAGTAAGGGCCAGTGAAAGACATGTCATCTTATCATGCTTATCTGGATCCAATAGATAGAGAACATCCCCGGGTCATTCGATTATTATTTGGACACTGACACATTTTCATCCACAGTTAACTAACACAGAAGTGTTAATATATCATATTTAACAAATGTTTCTTATCCAAAGCAACGTACAGCATTCATGCATACATTTTATGTATGGTTGATCTAGGGAATAAAACTCACTATTCTGACATTGCAGGCACCATGCTCTGCCTACAGAGGACCACAGCTCAGAAAAAGGCAAAACAGCACATCTTAGGTGTAGCACTTTAATGTAGTCAGTGGCCATAGTTTAATGTACAATGGCAATATGTTCAAACAGATAGGCATGGTCTACAAAGACCTGTAAACCATGTTTCTGTTGCCAGCATGTCTGGTCCTAGAGAGAGCCACTGTGTCAGTAATACTCTGTTGTTTTGGCTTGAAGACACTGGCTTGATTCAGCTATTCTGTGATTTTCCCACTGCAGCTTACTAAGACTAGGAGCAGGGTTGGCCAACACAGGGTTTAAGGAATTTGAAGGAAAGGGGCATAATCAGACAGAGACGCAGGCATTAGGCCCAGACAGGGCCAGACCAATGGACCAAAGGATGCAGAAGGCATACATGGGTTCAAATAGTATTTAAAATATTTTAAATACTTAAGCTGTGATTGTTTGAGCTTGCCTGCAGCAATGGAACCAATGAACTGGTTCCAAAAGTGCAAACCAATGTCGCCCATCTGGCCTTCCAAATTCTAAATACTATTTGAACCCAGGTTTTGGAGACGGGGATGACGCGGGAAACAGACAGGAACGAGAGGGGAGGAATTAAAGAGAAAAAGTGGACAGAGATGGTGCCTGTGAGAGTTGGTGGGAAAGAATAGCTGGGAGAGGATGAGAGAGATTTGGGGGCAGCTGCCTCAACTAATTTAGGGATGAAAGATAGCCAGTAAACATCCACTACGGTTGACTGAAAACACAGTAGCAGTGTACTGTATTGCTGAACACAATCAGTGTGTGTCTGTGTATGTGTGTGTGTGTGTGTGTGTGTAGGAGACAGTGCCAGAGAGAGAATGCCTGGGTGGAAAGAGATAATGGGGAGGTCGTGGGGAGGTTTGTTTTCTCTCTGTGTGTGTGTGTGTGTGTGTATTGTTGTGAATGGAGATGGATGGTTTCTTGTTGCTGAACGTGTCTCTTATCTTATGTTTGCTGGTACTGGTCCCTGTTCGTTGATGGTGATGTTGTTGGTGAGCTCTGTATTCTAAATAATGTTCTAAGAATTGTTCTAATATTCCTGTCTTCTTAGAGCTCTGTGATGGTCATTAAACTCTCTAGGTTTGGTAATTTGTTGATTAGCATTTTGCCCACACGCTTCAAGAGACTACGTATGAAACAGAAGACATTGGTTTCAAATACTAGATGGACAGTAAGTTATTTTGATACTGTGTGTCCAGTGAATAAACATTTAAAAGATGTTGTTTAGTACGAGTGATCAACAACAACTGAGAGAATGGAGCCTAGAAGGCGGATAAAGTTTTTCAAGTGATAGAGTATTTTTGTTTTTCAAGAGAATGCACAGCAAATAATAGTCTACACCAAGAAAAATCTAGAACCTAAAATGGTTCTTCGGCTGTCCCTATAGGATAACCCTTTGAAGAACCCTTTTTGGTTCCAGGTAGAACCGTTTTGGTTCCAGGTAGAACCCTTTTGAGTTCAATGTAAAACAATTTCTACAAAGGGTTCTACATGGAACCCAAAAAGGTTCTACCTGAAACCAAAAAGGGTTCTCCTATGGGGACAGCCGAAGATCCCTTCTGGAACCCTTTTTTCTAATAGTGTATTTGGTACACAGGAGACTGGTATTATTATTGTTGATGCTAAATGGTTTGTCCCCCCAGAGACTCAAGAGTTCTACAGACTGACACGTTGGGTTGTGAGTGACATTCCGGGCTTGTTGTTGTTGAAAACAAGCTGGCCTATTGTCGAGGTAACCTCTACTGTGTCCCACAACTAACCGTTCTTTCTGTGTGTGTGTGTGTGTGCATACTTGTCTCTCTCTGTGTTTGTGTGTGTGTGCGCTCGCATTCGTGTCAGTATGTGTGTGTCTGCTCTATTGTAGATGCTCTACCCCTACTGCTACCCACAACCACTCTCTCACACACTGTTTACCATGACAATACTGGCTCTGGCACTTTCCTTGGCTGTCACTGTCATTCCCTCTTATCCTTATGTAATTTCATTGTAATTAGCTAGTGTTTTCATATTTCCTTAAGCCCCGTCGTTCATTTTGGCGTTTCCCCCCTCTGGTTCCTTTCATCTGTTACTGGGGGATCATACAGAGATGCTGCCAAAAGTTTGGTGTATTGTGTGTGTGTGTGTGTGTTGTGGTGCGCTCCCGACTCGAGGATAATAAACCCGGCGGTAAGCAAAAGATAAAATAGCCAAAGCAGAAGAGGGGGCAAAATCAACACAATGAAAATCTGTTGGATGGATACTGTGCTGACTGTTGGAGTGTGTCAATCTGGAATCTTTCTCAGGCATTTGTGAAGAGCTATGAGAGCTACAGTATCTATAGGAGTTTGGGACATGTCTTTGTGGAATTGTCTAGTCTGCTTTGTTTGGTCAAAAGAGCCTGTGAGATCGATGTGTGTCAATAGTCTGCCTTCCCACTGGGCACAGATTCCAAATCAACATCTATTCTACGTTGGTTCAACATGATTTCATTGAAATTACATGGAAACAACGTTGACTCAACCAATGTGTACCCACTGGGTTTATTGTAAGTCAGTTGCAACTAAGTCCTCAATGCTTATAGATCTATGATAGAATTTTAGAATAGTTCTGTCACGATGACCGTCTGCTAAAAGCTGGCCAACAGAGGCAAGAAAGGGTTGCAAAATGTCTCCAGATTCCCATATTTTTCAGAAATCCCGTTTGGAAGATTCAGAGCATCAAGAGAGAACATGCAGGAAATCCCTTCCCCTCCAACTGGGATTTCCGGAAAACTTGAGAAGTGTGGGAAAGTTACATTTTTTTATTGCAACCCTAGTACTATAGGTTCCCATATCAGGTTACGAGTCATCTCATTATGCCCTATAGTAGTTGTGGAGTTATATCAAGGCCTATCGGAAGCTCTGTTAGAGGATCATGGTGTCATGTCCCAGCCTGTGTTGAAGCGTATGTCTACTCTGTGTCCTCCCGAGGCCTGTTACTACTATCTGTGTCTTCCCTGTTGGGAAGTGGGGGCTTCTGTCTCTGTCTCCTCTCCAGGCCTGTTACTACTGTCTGTGTCTTCCCTGTTGGGAAGTGGGGGCTTCTGTCTCTGTCTCCTCTCCAGGCCTGTTACTACTGTCTGTGTCTTCCCTGTTGGGAAGTGGGGGCTTCTGTCTCTGTGTCCTCTCCAGGCCTGTTACTACTGTCTGTGTCTTCCCTGTTGGGAAGTGGGGGCTTCTGTCTCTGTCTCCTCTCCAGGCCTGTTACTACTGTCTGTGTCTTCCCTGTTGGGAAGTGGGGGCTTCTGTCTCTGTCTCCTCTCCAGGCCTGTTACTACTGTCTGTGTCTTCCCTGTTGGGAAGTGGGGGCTTCTGTCTCTGTGTCCTCTCCAGGCCTGTTACTACTATCTGTGTCTTCCCTGTTGGGAAGTGGGGGCTTCTGTCTCTCTCCTCTCCAGGCCTGTTACTACTGTCTGTGTCTTCCCTGTTGGGAAGTGGGGGCTTCTGTCTCTGTCTCCTCTCCAGGCCTGTTACTACTGTCTGTGTCTTCCCTGTTGGGAAGTGGGGGCTTCTGTCTGTCTCCTCTCCAGGCCTGTTACTACTGTCTGTGTCTTCCCTGTTGGGAGTGGGGGCTTCTCCCTCTGTCTCCTCTCCAGGCCTGTTACTACTGTCTGTGTCTTCCCTGTTGGGAAGTGGGGGCTTCTCCCTCTGTCTCCTCTCCAGGCCTGTTACTACTGTCTGTGTCTTCCCTGTTGGGAAGTGGGGGCTTCTGTCTGTCTCCTCTCCAGGCCTGTTACTACTATCTGTGTCTTCCCTGTTGGGAAGTGGGGGCTTCTCCCTCTGTGTCCTCTCCAGGCCTGTTACTACTGTCTGTCTTCCCTGTTGGGAAGTGGGGGCTTCTGTCTGTCTCCTCTCCAGGCCTGTTACTACTGTCTGTGTCTTCCCTGTTGGGAAGTGGGGGCTTCTGTCTCTGTCTCCTCTCCAGGCCTGTTACTACTGTCTGTGTCTTCCCTGTTGGGAAGTGGGGGCTTCTGTCTCTGTCTCCTCTCCAGGCCTGTTACTACTGTCTGTGTCTTCCCTGTTGGGAGTGGGGGCTTCTCCCTCTGTCTCCTCTCCAGGCCTGTTACTACTGTCTGTGTCTTCCCTGTTGGGAAGTGGGGGCTTCTGTCTCTGTCTCCTCTCCAGGCCTGTTACTACTGTCTGTGTCTTCCCTGTTGGTACGTGGGGGCTTCTATCTCTGTCTCCTCAGCCTCTCTCAACCTCTCTGGTTATCTCTGACATTCCATGTTTACTACTGTCGCTATGTTAGTAATACTCCAATTAGACTGATAATACATGGTGGTGTGCAAATGAGGCTTCTTGCATAGTTTGAGTGCGTGTCTGTGTGTGTGTGTGTGTGTGTGTGTGTGTGTGTCTGTCTGTCTGTCTGTCTGTCTGTCTGTCTGTCTGTCTGTCTGTCTGTCTGTCTGTCTCTGTCTGTCTGTCTGTCTGTCTGTCTGTCTGTCTGTCTGTCTGTCTGTCTGTCTGTCTGTCTGTCTGTCTGTCTGTCTGTCTGTCTGTGTGTGTGTGTGTGTGTGTGTGTGTGTGTGTGTGTGTGTGTGTGTGTGTGTGTGTGTGTGTGTGTGTGTGTGCGCATGAGTGTGCGTGTCTGTGTTTCTCACTGTTTGTGCAGCATGTTCTGCCTTAGAGCAAACCAGGGATTTTGGGGCTGTTGTTGGTCTATGGCGAATACCTCTTTCTTACTTGTCCTAGTTTTATCAGTTGCAGTATTAGCATACTGTAGGCCCCTTCAATTCACACTGACATACTTTTTGAGTTTTTAAACCCGAAAGCGCTGGCTGTCATTTATGAAGGTTAGTGAGGGCTCACTCAGTCTATATTCGCAGAGCGAGAGCCAGCTCAGTGATAGCCAGGAAAATATCAGTTGTAATATTCATCTTATTTGACAGAGCCAGTCAAAGCTTGAGGCCAAACATACTTTTACATCTCACTCTTTCTTTTATTGGTGGTATGTGTACTGGGCTTGTAACATCAGACAACCATTTAGCATAGGTATGGCATAACCATGTTATAGTTGATGACTCATATATTGATATATTTCTTAGTAAAAGGTAGAAGGCTAGTGATGTGAGCAAAATGTGTGCTGAGTATAGGGTTGAAAGTAATTTTTGTGCCACTAGATGGCAGAATGCCCTTGCCTGCTTACTTTGGCTGGGCTGCTCTGCTGCTGCAGGAGTCGAACCGAGTCCTACTGTAGGAGTCGAACTGAGTAACGAAACAAGTGTTAAACAAATCAAAATATATTTGAGATTCATCAAAGTAGCCACCCTTTGCCTTGACGACAGCTTTGCACACTCTTGACATTCTCTCCACCAGCTTCATTAAGAAATGCTTTTCCAACAGTCTTGAAGGAGTTCCCACATATGCTGAGCACTTGTTGGCTGCGTTTCCTTCACTCTGCAGTCCAACTCATCCCAAACCATCTCAATTGGGTTGAGGTCGGGTGATTGTGGAGGCCAGGTCATCTGATGCAGCACTCCATCACTCTTCTTGGTCAAATAGCCCTTACACAGCCTGGAGGTGTGTTTTAGGTCATTGTCCTGTTGAAAAACAAATGATAGTCCCCCTGAGCTCAGACAAGATTGGATGGCGTATCACTGCAGAATGCTGTGGTAGCCATTACTGTTAAGTGTGCCTTGAATTCTAAATAAATCATTGACAGTGTCATCAGCAAAGCACCCCCACACAATCACACCTCCTCCTCCATACTTCAAGGTGGGAACAACACATGCAGAGATCATTCATTCACCTACTCTGCATCTCCCAAAGACACACCGGTTGGAACCAAAAATCTAAAATTTGGACACATCAGACCAAAGCACAGATTTCCACTGGTCTAATGTCCATTGCTCGTGTTTTTTGGCCCAAGCAAGTCTCTTCTTAATATTGGTGTCCTTTAGTAAATCGCACATCTGTAAATAGCCCACCCAACTACCTCATCCCCATATTTATATTAGAGGTCGACCGATTAATCGGAATGGCCGACTAATTAGGGCCGATTTCAAGTTTTCATAACAATCGAAAATTGGTATTTTTGGACACCGATATTTAATCTTTATTTAACTAGGAAAGTCAAGTTAAGAACACATTCTTATTTTCAATGATGGCCTAGGAACGGGTTAACTGCCTCGTTCAGGGGAAGAATGACAGATTTTCACATTGTCAGCTCGGGGGACCCAATCTTGCAACCTTACAGTTAACTAGTCCAACGCAATAACGACCTGCACTCCACAAGGAGACTGACTGCCTGTTACGCGAATGCAGTAAGCCAAGGTAAGTTGCTAGCTAGCATTAAATGTATCTTATAAAAAACAATCAATCAATCATAATCACTAGTTAACCACACATGGTTGATGATATTACTAGTTATTATCTAGCGTGTCCTGCGTTGCATATAATCTGACTGAGCATACAAGCATACAAGTATCTAAGTATCTGACTGAACGGTGGTAGGCAGAAGCAGGCGCGCAAACATTCATTCAAACAGGACTTTAGTGCGTTTTGCCAGCAGCTCTTCGTTGTGCGTCAAGCATTGCGCTGTTTATGACTTCAAGCCTATCAACTCCCGAGATGAGGCTCGTGTAACCGAAGTGAAATGGCTAGCTAGTTAGCGCGCGCTAATAGCGTTTCGAACGTCACTCGCTCTGAGCCTTGGAGTGGTTGTTCCCCTTGCTCTGCATGGGTAACGCTGCTTCGAGGGTGGCTGTTGTCGTTGTGTTCCTGGTTCGAGCCCAGGGAGGAGCGAGGAGAGGGACGGAAGCTATACTGTTACACTGGCAATACTAAAGTGCCTATAAGAACATCCAATAGTCAAAGGTTAATGAAATACAAATGGTATAGAGGGAAATAGTCCTATAATTCCTATAATAACTACAACCTAAAACTTCTTACCTGGGAATATTGAAGACTCATGTTAAAAGGAACCACCAGCATTCATATGTTCTCATGTTCTGAGCAAAGAACTTAAACGTTAGCTTTCTTACATGGCTCATATTGCACTTTTACTTTCTTCTCCAGCACTTTGTTTTTGCATTATTTAAACCAAATTGAACATGTTTCATTATTTATTTGAGGCTAAATTGATTTTATTGATGTATTATATTAAGTTAAAATAAGTGTTCATTCAGTATTGTTGTAATTGTCATTATTACAAATAAATAAAAAATAAAAAAAATCGGCCGATTAATCGGTATCGGCTTTTTTGGTCCTCCAATAATCGGTATCGGTATCGGTGTTGAAAAATCATAATCGGTCGACCTCTAATTTATATATACGAATATATTTTTTCTCCTTTGCACCCCAGTATCTCTACTTGCACATTCATCTTCTGCACATCTATCACTCCAGTGTTTAATTGCTACATTTTAATTATTTCGCCACTATGGCCTATGTATTGCCTTACCTCCCTAATCTTACTTCATTGCAACACACTGTATATAGAGTTTTTTTATCGTGTTATTGACTGTACGTTTGTTTATTCCATGTGTAACTCTGTGTAACCCTATTTGTTTGTGTCGCACTGCTATGCTTTATCTTGGCCAGGTTGTAGTTGTAAATGAGAACTTGTTCTCAACTGGCCTACCTGGTTAAATAAAGGTAAAATACAATTGTAAAAGTAGTGGTTTCTTTGCAGCAATTCGATCATGAAGGCCTGATTCACAGTCTTGTATGAACAGTTCATGTAGAGATGTGTCTGTTACTTGAACTCTGTGAAGCATTTATTTGGGCTGCAATCTGAGGTTCAGTTAACTCTAATGAGCTTATCCTCTGCAGCAGAGTTAACTCTGAGTCTTCCTTTCCTGTCGCGGTCCTCATGAGAGCCAGTTTCATCATAGAGCTTGATGGTTTTTGCGACTGCTCTTGGAGAAACGTTCAAAGTTATTGAAATGTTCTGTATTGACTGACCTTCGTGTCTTAAAGTAATGATGGACTGTCGTTTCTCTTTGCTAATTTGAGCTGTCCTTGACATAACATGGACTTGGTATTTTACCAAATACAACCACTACATTGTCACAACGCAACTGATTGGCTCAAATGCATTAAGGAAAGAAATTCCACACGTGAACTTTTAACAAGGCACACCTTTTAAATTAAATGCATTCCAGGTGACTACCTCATGAAGCTGGTTGAGAGAATTCAAAGAGTGTGCAAAGCTGTCATCAAGGCGAAGGGTGGCTACTTTCAAGAATCTCAAATATACAATCTATTTTTATATGTTGAAAAAAATGTGGGTTACTACAGGATTCCATATGTGTTATTTCATAGTTTTGATGACTTCACTATGATTCTACAAAGTAGAAAATAGTAAAAAGAAATCACAAACCTGGAATGAGTAGGTGTGTGCAAACCTTTGACTGGTACTGTACATCCTTACAGTATATTATTTTTACTATTAAACATGCATGTTTTAATAACTCCCTCTTGATGAAATAGGCCTTATAAAAAGAAGATTACTTTATTATCCATTGTATATAGGACAAACAGACATTTCACACACACACACACCCGCACACACACACACACACACACACAGTACGTGAAGCTATTTATTCTGTGCATGCACCCACAGAACGATAATGGTTATGAATTGAATAATACAGTATGTTACAATGTACTGATTTGCCTTGCTTTCTCATTTGCCAAGCATCCTACATATCAAATCAAATGTTGTTTGACACATGATTTGTAAACAACAGGTGTAGACTAACAGTGAAATGCTTACTTACACAACAGTAAGCGAATGCGCTTTTCATTTTTTAAATTCCAGTGAGTTCAAAAAAATTCAGTGACAGTGATTGTGAATCTGAGGTTGCCCTTGAAGAAACCCAGCCAAACAGATGGTGCAGGAGCATCCCTTTCAAATGTAATATGATTGTGATTAATATAGGCTATGTGCTCATTCAAGAGCTATTGGGATAGTGATGCAGTGAGTTGGCCATGTGTAGCAAATGGGGATGGGCGGTGTGTGTGTGTCTGTGTGTGTGTTTGTGTGTAAGAGCGAGAGAGAACGAGGGAGAGTAAATGGGATGTCGGTGGGCTGATATGAGTGTGTGTTAGTCAGTCAAGCTGTGCCAGCCACGGAAATCAAATCATGTGAAATGGCTTTCGGGGTTGGTCAGTCAGTAGTAAATCTGGTAAACTAGCACTAACCTGCCTACCCCAAACCTCAACACATTCCCCTCTCTACATACCACCTTATGCCACGATTTTGCTGTCCCAGAGAAAATGTCCACATCGCGGGCAAATTCTTAGTTTGTAAACGATTTTCAGACATGTTGGCTCTATCAGTGTGACAGGGTCTAGGTCTGCTGATTCAGTACCACCACGTCTTGGCTTGTTCAGTGTGACAGTGTCTATGTCTGCTGATTCAGTACCACTACGTCTTGGCTCGTTCAGTGTGACAGGGTCTAGGTCTGCTGATTCAGTACCACTACGTCTTGGCTCGTTCAGTGTGACAGGGTCTTGGTCTGCTGATTCAGTACCATTACGTCATGGCTGGTTCAGTGTGACAGGGTCTAGGTCTGCTGATTCAGTACCACTACGTCTTGGCTGGTTCAGTGAGACAGGGTCTAGGTCTGCTGATTTAAGTACCACTATGTGCGGTTGTAGGCTCCAACAAAGTTCTGGCCCTGTCAGAAGTGTCAAGCCTTTATCGTCTAGTGTCAAGCCGATCCTGGGGACTGACCAATAACACTGATAATGCACATAATAATATGATTGTTGTGTTTAGTCAGATTAGTATAATAGTTGAATGTAATAGCAGTTGATAATATTTGATTTAAATCTGTAACTGCTTTTCAAGAAGAAGAATGTCCCTAATAATCTTGTTTACATGACAAATCGTTAAATCAGGCAGCCTTGATAAATGCACAAAAATGAACTTTCTCCCTCAGCGACCATGTTGTTTTTTGTAAGCCGCTTTGATTCTTAGCTCAGACATACACAATTTCTATGTGAAAACTATTTCTAAGATGCATACTTTCAGTTTTTCGAACCCGGGAGGCTTTGGCACTGTGCTGCTGGGGCTGGCACATGAGTAGATCAAATCCACCTCTGCAGTTGACGTAGCTGTCACGCCCTGACCGTAGAGATCCTTTTTTGCCTCTATTTTGGTTGGTCAGGGTGTGAGTTTGGGTGGGCATTCTATGTCTGGTGTTCTATGTTGTCCTTGTTTTGTATTTCTGTGTGTTTGGCCTGGTATGGTTCTCAATCAGAGGCAGCTGTCTATTGTTGTCTCTGATTGAGAATCATACTTAGGTAGCCTGTTCCCACCTGTGTTGGTGGGTGGTTGTTTTCTGTTTAGTGTATGTCACCTTGCAGAACTGTTCGTTTATCGTTTTTGTTGTTTTGTTCTAGTATTCGTATTCATTAAAAGGAATTATGAATACTTATCACGCTGCACCTTGGTCTTCTCCTTCTCCTCTATACGACGATCGTTACAGTAGCCTACTTCGGCTGACGCAAACTGAAGCAAATTGTACAATTTGGCCAGGTTGAAAATTTGGTAACATCGCACAGTGTGACCTGTAAAAATCGTAAAAGACTGGATCCGATGTACAGTAGTGGCCAAAAGTTTTGAGAATGACACAAATATTAATTTTCACAAAGTCTGCTGCCTCAGTTTGTATGATGGCAATTTGCATATACAGTAATCCCTCGTTTATCGCGGGGGTTACGTTCCGAAAATGACCCGCGATAAGTGAAATCCGCGAAATAGAAAACTTTTTTTTTTTTTACAATTAGCAACTATTACATGTATACAAATACAGTGACTCACGTGTAGGCCGTTTCGTCGACATTATGGGTTTAGGAGATGTTCGAAATTACAAGATAATTTGGCCAACTTAATGTAAATTTGCCAAGCTGTTTTATGTACGTACACATAACTGCACGAGACGACAAAATGATAGCACAATTCGTAGCATGTTTTGATACAAGAAGCGGGAGTGAGTTTTTAGCGAATCAGAATGCAGAGCACAATGCACCAAAAAAAAAAAAAAAATGCATTATGAAAATCCGCGAAATAGCGAATCCGCGATAAGTGAACCGCGAAGTGGCGAGGGATCACTGTACTCCAGAATGCTATAAAGATTAATTGCAATAAATTGCAAAGTCCTTGGAATCATTGTTCTTCCTCTGTCAATCATGGTTAACTGAAAAGAAACACGTGCTGTCATCATTGCTTTGCACAAAAAGGGCTTCACAGGCAAGGATATTGCTGCCAGTAAGATTGCACCTAAATCAACCATTTATCGGATCATCAAGAACTTCAAGGAGAGTGGTTCAATTGTTGTGAAGAAGGCTTCAGTGCGCCCAAGAAAGTCCAGCAAGCGCCAGGACCGTCTCCAAAAGTTGATTCAGCTGCGGGATCGGGGCACCACCAGTACAGAGCTTGCTCAGGAATGGCAGCATACAGGTGTGAGTGCAGCTGCACGCACAGTGAGGCAAAGACTTTTGGAGGATGGCCTGGTGTCAAGAAGAGCAGCAAAGAAGCCACTTCTCTCCAGGAAAAACATCAGGGACAGACTGATATTCTGCTAAAGGTACAGGGATTGGACTGCTGAGGACTGGGGTAAAGTCATTTTCTCTGATGAATCCCCGTTCCGATTGTTTGGGGCACCTGGAAAAAAGCTTGTCCGGAAAAGACAAGGTGAGCGCTACCATCAGTCCTGTGTCATGCCAACAGTAAAGCATCCTGAGACCATTCAGGTGTGGGGTTGCTTCTCAGCCAAGGGAGAGGGCTCACTCACAATCTTGCCTAAGAACACAGCCATGAATAAAGAATGGTACAAACACATCCTTAGAGAGCAACTTCTCCCAACCATCCAGGAACAGTTTGGTGACGAACAATGCCTTTTCCAGCATGATGGAGCACCTTGCCATAAGGCAAAAGTGATAACTAAGTGGCTCGGGGAACAAAACATCAATATTTTGGGTCCATGGCCAGGAAACTCCCCAGACCTTAATCCCATTGAGAACTTGTGGTCAATCCTCGAGAAGCGGGTGGACAAACAAAACCCCACAAATTCTGACAAACTCCAAGCATTGATTATGCAAGAATGGGCTGCCATCAGTCAGGATGTGGCCCAGAAGTTAATTGACAGCATGCCAGGTCAGATTGCAGAGGTCTTGAAAAAGAAGGGTCAGCACTGCAAATGTTGACTCTTTGCATCAACTTCATGTAATTGTCAATAAAAGCCTTTGACACTTATGGAATGCTTGTAGTTATACTTCAGAATTCCATAGTAACATGTGACAAAAATATCTAAAGACACTGAAGCAGCAAACTTTGTGGAAATTAATATTTGTGTCATTCTCAAAACTTTTTACCACGACTGTACAGTGTGGGAAGGCCTTACCTCTGCCTCCGTCCCTCTGTCCCTCCTTTCCACTCTCTTCCTTCATCCCTCCTTTCCACTCTCTCCCTACATCCCTGCTTCATCCCTTCTTTCTACTCTCTCTCTCCATCCATGCTCCACCCCTCCTTTCCACTCTCTTCTCCATCACTCCTTTCCACTCTCTACCTCCATCCCTGCTCTATCCCTTCTTTCCACTCTCTACCTCCATCCCTGCTTAATCCCTGCTTTCCACTCTCTGCCTCCATCCCTGCTCCATCCCTTCTTTCCACTCTCTACCGCCATCCCTGCTTGATCCCTCCTTTACACTCTCTGCCTCCATCCCTGCTCCATCCCTTCTTTCCACTCTCTCTCCATCCCTGCTCCATCCCTCATTTCCACTCTCTACCTCCATCCCTCCTTTTCACTCTCTCCCTCCAACCCTGCTCCATCCCTCCTTTCCACTCTCTACCTCCATCCCTCCTTTACACTCTCTCTCCATCCCTGCTCCATCCCTCATTTCCACTCTCTACCTCCATCCCTCCTTTTCACTCTCTCCCTCCAACCCTGCTCCATCCCTCCTTTCCACTCTCTACCTCCATCCCTCCTTTACACTCTCTGCCTCCATCCCTGCTCCATCCCTTCTTTCCACTCTCTCTCCATCCCTGCTCCATCCCTCATTTCCACTCTCTACCTCCATCCCTCCTTTTCACTCTCTCCCTCCAACCCTGCTCCATCCCTTCTTTCCACTCTCTCTCCATCCCTGCTCCATCCCTCCTTCCACTCTCTCCCTCATCCGTCCTGTCCACTCTCTGCCTCCATCCCTGCTCTATCCCTCCTTTCCACTCTCTACATCCATCCCTCCTTTAAACTCTCTGCCTCATCCCTGCTCCATCCCTCTTCCACTCTCTCCCTCCTTTCCACTCTTTGCCTCCATCCCTGCTCCATCCCTCCTTTCCACTCTCTGCCTCTATCCCTCCTGATGTCACAAAGTGCTGTACAGAAACCCAGCCTAAAACCCCAAACAGCAATCAATGCAGGTGTAGAAGCACGGTGGCTAGGAAAAACTCCCTAGTAAGGCAGAAACCTAGGAACCAGGCTATGAGGGGTGGCCAGTCCTCTTCTGGCTGTGCCGGGTGCAGATTAAAACGGATCATGGCAAAGATGTTCAAATGTTCATAGATGACCTGCAGGGTCAGATAATAATAATCACAGTGGTTGTAGAAGGTGCAACAGGTCAGCACCTCAAGAGTAAAGGTCAGTTGGCTTTTCATAGCCGATCATTCAGAGTATCTCTACCGCTCCGGCTGTCTCTAGAGAGTGGAAAACAGTAGGTCTGGGACAGGTAGCACATCAGGTGAACAGGTCAGGGCTCCATAGCCGCAGGCAGAACAGTTGAAACTGGAGCAGCAGCACGACCAGGTGGACTGGGGACAGCAAGGAGTCATCAGGCCAGGTAGACCTGCGGCATGGTCCTAGGGCTCAGGTCCTCCGAGAGAGAGAGAAAGAAAGAAAGAAAGAGAGACAGAGAGAGAGAGAGAGAGAGAAGAAGAAGAGAGAGAGAACTGGAAAGAGCATTCTTAAATTCACACAGGACACCGGATAAGACAGGAGAAATACTCCAGCTATAACAGATTGACCCTAGCCCCAAGACACATAAACTATTGCAGCATAAATACTGGAGGCTGAGACAGGAGGGGTCGGGAGACACTGTGGCCCCATCTGATGATACCCCCGGACAGGGCCAAACAGGAAGGATATAACCCCACCCACTTTGCCAAAGCACAGCCCCCGCACCACTAGAGGGATATCTTCAACCACCAACTTACAATCCTGAGACAAGGCCGAGTATAGCCCACAAAGATCTCCACCACAGCACAAACCAAGGGGGGGCGCCAACCCAGACAGGAAGATCACGTCAGTAACTCAACCCACTCAAGTGACGCACCCCTCCTAGGGACGGCATGAAAGAGCACCAGTAAACCAGTGACTCAGCCCCTGTAATAGGGTTAGAGGCAGAGAATCCCAGTGGAGAGAGGAGAACCGGCCAGGCAGAGACAGCAAGGGTGGTTCGTTGCTCCAGAGCCTTTCCGTTCACCTTCACACTCCTGGGCCAGACTACACTCAATCATATGACCTACTGAAGAGATAAGTCTTCAGTAAAGACTTAAAGGTTGAGACCGAGTCTGCGTCTCTCACATGGGTAGGCAGACCGTTCCATAAAAATGGAGATCTATAGGAGAAAGCCCTGCCTCCAGCTGTTTGCTTAGAAATTCTAGGGACAATTAGGAGGCCTGCGTCTTGTGACCGTAGCGTACGTGTAGGTATGTACGGCAGGACCAACTCGGAAAGATAGGTAGGAGCAAGCCCATGTAACGCTTTATAGGTTAACAGTAAAACCTTGAAATCAGCCCTTGCCTTAACAGGAAGCCAGTGTAGGGAAGCTAGCACTGGAGTAATATGATCAAATTTCTTGGTTCTAGTCAGGATTCTAGCAGCCGTATTTAGCACTAACTGAAGTTTATTTAGTGCTTTATCCGGGTAGCCGGAAAGTACAGCATTGCAGTAGTCTAACCTAGAAGTAACAAATGCATGGATACATTTTTCTGCATCATTTTTGGACAGAAAATGTCTGATTTTTGCAATGTTACGTAGATGGAAAAAAGCTGTCCTTGAAACAGTCTTGATATGTTAGTCAAAAGAGAGATCAGGGTCAAGAGTAACGCCGAGGTCCTTCACAGTTTTATTTGAGACGACTTTACAACCATCAAGATTAATTGTCAGATTTAACAGAAGATCTCTTTGTTTCTTGGGACCTAGAACAAGCATCTCTGTTTTGTCCGAGTTTAAAAGTAGAACGTTTTCAGCCATCCACTTCCTTATGTCTGAAACACAGGCTTCCAGGGAGGGCAATTTTTAGACTTCACCATGTTTTATTGAAATGTACAGCTATGTGTCGTCCACATAGCAGTGAAAGTTAACATAATGTTTCCGAATGACATCACGAAGAGGTAAAATATATAGTGAAAACAATATTGTTTATATATAAAATATATATACACTGCTCAAAAAAATAAAGGGAACACTTAAACAACACAATGTAACTCCAAGTCAATCACACTTCTGTGAAATCAAACTGTCCACTTAGGAAGCAACACTGATTGACAATAAATTTCACATGCTGTTGTGCAAATGGAATAGAGGTGGAAAATTATAGGCAATTAGCAAGACACCCCCAATAAAGGAGTGGTTCTGCAGGTGGTGACCACAGACCACTTCTCAGTTCCTATGCTTCCTGGCTGATGTTTTGGTCACTTTTGAATGCTGGCGGTGCTTTCACTCTAGTGGTAGCATGAGACGGAGTCTACAACCCACACAAGTGGCTCAGGTAGTGCAGCTCATCCAGGATGGCACATCAATGCGAGCTGTGCCAAGAAGGTTTGCTGTGTCTGTCAGCGTAGTGTCCAGAGCATGGAGGCGCTACCAGGAGACAGGCCAGTACATCAGGAGACGTGGAGGAGGCCGTAGGAGGGCAACAACCCAGCAGCAGGACCGCTCCTTTGTGCAAGGAGGAGCAGGTGGAGCACTGCCAGAGCCCTGCAAAATGACCTTCAGCAGGCCACAAATGTGCATGTATCTGCTCAAACGGTCAGAAACAGACTCCATGAGGGTGGTATGAGGGCCCGACGTCCACAGGTGGGGGTTGTGCTTACAGCCCAACACCGTGCCGGACGTTTGGCATTTGCCAGAGAACACCAAGATTGGCAAATTCGCCACTGGCGCCCTGTGCTCTTCACAGATGAAAGCAGGTTCACACTGAGCACATGTGACAGACGTGACAGAGTCTGGAGACGCCGTGGAGAACGTTCTGCTGCCTCCAACATCCTCCAGCATGACCGGTTTGGCGGTTGGTCAGTCATGGTGTGGGGTGGCATTTCTTTGGGGGGCTGCACAGCCCTCCATGTGCTCGCCAGAGGTAGCCTGACTGCCATTAGGTACCGAGATGAGATCCTCAGACCCCTTGTGAGACCATATGCTGGTGCGGTTGGCTCTGGGTTCCTCCTAATGCAAGACAATGCTAGACCTCATGTGGCTGGAGTGTGTCAGCAGTTCCTGCAAGAGGAAGGCATTGATGCTATGGACTGGCCCGCCCGTTCCCCAGACCTGAATCCAATTGAGCACATCTGGGACATCATGTCTCGCTCCATCCACCAACGCCACGTTGCACGACAGACTGTCCAGGAGTTGGGGGATACTTTAGTCCAGGTCTGGGAGGAGATCCCTCAGGAGACCATCCGCCACCTCAGCAGGAGCATGCCCAGGCGTTGTAGGGAGGTCATACAGGCACGTGGAGGCCACACACACTACCTAGCCTCATTTTGACTTGTTTTAAGGACATTACATCAAAGTTGGATCAGCCTGTAGTGTGGTTTTCCACTTTAATTTTGAGTGTGACTCCAAATCCAGACCTCCATGGGTTGATACATTTGATTTCCATTGATCATTTTTGTGTGATTTTGTTGTCAGCACATTCAACTATGTAAAGAAAAAAGTTTTTGATAAGAATATTTCATTCATTCAGATCTAGGATGTGTTATTTTAGTGTTCCCTTTATTTTTTTGAGCAGTGTATATAAAAACGGAGCGTTGAGGAACACCAAAATGTACAGTTGATTTGTCAGAGGACAAAGCATCCACAGAGACAAACTGATATCTTTCCAACAGATAAGATCTAAACCAGGCCATAACCTGTCCGTGTAGACCAATTTGGGTTTCCAATCTCTCCAAAAGAATGTGGTGATCGATGGTATCAAAAGCAGCACTAAGGTCTAGGAGCACGAGGACAGATGCAGAGCCTCGGTCTGATGCCATTAAAAGGTCATTTACCACCTTCACAAGTGCAGTCTCAGTGCTATGATGGGGTCTAAAACCAGACTGAAAAGTTTTGTATACATTGTTTGTCTCTAGGAAGGAGGTGAGTTGCTGCGCAACAGCTCTTTCTAAAATGTTTGAGAGGAATGGGAGATTCGATATAGGCCGATAGATTTTTATATTTTCTTGGTCAAGGTTTGGCTTTTTCAAGAGAGGCTTTATTTCTGCCACTTTTAGTGAGTTTGGTACACATCCGGTGGATAGAGAGCCGTTTATTATGTTCAACATAGGAGGGCCAAGGACAGGAAGCAGCTCTTTCAGTAGTTGAGCTGGAATAGGGTCCAGTATGCAGCTTGAAGGTTTAGAGGCCATGATTATTTTCATCAATGTGTCAAGAGATATAGTATTAAAAAGCCTGAGTGTCTCCCTTGATCCTAGGTCCTGCTAGTGTTGTGCAGACTCAGGACAACTGAGCTTTGGAAGAATACACAGATGTAAAGAGGAGTTCGTAATTTGCTTTCTAATGATCATGATCTTTTCGTCAAAGAAGTTCATGAATTTATCACTGCTGAAGTGAAAGCCATCCTCTCTTGGGGAATGCAGCTTTTTAGTTAGCTTTGCGCCAGTATCAAAAATTTATTTTGGATTGTTCTTATTTTCCTCAATTAAGTTGGAAAGATACTACTCTCTCCCACCTCTCATCCCTGCTCCATGCCTCCTCTGTCACGCCCTGATCTGTTTCACCTGTCCCTTTGATTTTCTCCACCCCCTCCAGGTGTCGCTTATTTTCCTTTTGCCTCTACATGACCATTCCCTTGCCTACCCCTTTTTGGATTAATAAACATTATAAGACTCCAACCGTCTGCCTCCTGGGTCTGCATCTGGGTCTCGCCTTGTGTCTTGATATCCTCCCTCTCTCCCTCCATTCCTGCTCCATCCCTCTCTCCCTACATCCCTCCTTTCCACTGTCTCCCTCCATCCAAGCGCCATCCCTTCTTTCCACTCTCTCCCTCATCCCTCCTTTCTGCCTCCATCCCCCTTTTCCACTCTCTCCCTCCACCCCTCCTCCCTCTCTCCCTCCATCCCTCCTTTCCTCTCTCTCCCTCCTTCCCTGCTCATCCCTCCTTTCCAATCTCTCTCTCCATCCCTCCTTTCCACTCTCTCCATCCATCATCCCTCTCTCCCTCCATCCCTCTTCCCTCTCTCACTCCATCCCTCATTTCCACTCTCTCTCCCTTAGCTCAATCTCATGGCCCTGGCTTTTCTTAGCGAACCTTTCTCTCATCCATTATTGAAGCTTGTTTTTTTCCCCTGGGTCTCAGAATAAAGAAGGAGAACGGATCCTTTCATTTTTAATACCACGCGTTAAATATGTATCATCAGTCATTCTGTGACTGTACCAACTAGTAGTCTTTTTGCAGGACACAACACTCAAAGTCCCACGATGTGAGGAGAAAGACCGAAACACCGTGACCTCAGAGATGGAAGGGAAAGAGGAGATGGGGGATGGGTGATAGACAAAGGAGGATGGAAATTGACGGACAGGTCGGGCTAATGGGTAAAACAGCATATTTTCAGTGTTATCATTGACCAACTCTGAGAGAGAGGGCTAGAGCAGAAACAGAAGAAGAAAAAAGGAGAAATGACACCTTACTGAGAATAACTTTTTGGGAGAGAAGTGTGCTATGAATGCCACATGTATACCACCTTCAAATAAAGTGTGACTGAGAAAAAGAAAAGGTAGAGTGAGAGGACAGAGGTGAGGGATAGGTTGATTGGTGAATGTTGATGGAAGACAACACAGCCTGTCTTAGCTTTAGCTGAAGCGAAGGAAGCTGGATAATCATATTCACTGAATACCTGGAAATATTTGAATTCCAAAGCTATCTGGTGTACATGCATTGCCTCCTCTCCTGGCTGGTGTGGGTTAGTTTGTTATGCATCAGGCAAACTTGTTCGAACTCAGTACTCAGTCACAGCAGAGAGCCTACCGTCATTTCCACACAACACCCCCGCTGAACACACCTGCCACACTCACACACACACACACAGACACACACACATACACACACACGCTAGCTACTGTCTGCCTGCCTGCCAAATATTGTATTCTGTCAGATTTTTTTCACATAGCTTTGCATACAAGGAGGGTAATGAGGCGCTGAGTTACTCATGCTGAAAAAGTGTGTCTATATGTGTGTAGAGAGAGCACTAGAGCGAGAGCGTCTGCTTTTATTTTTACTACTTTTATATCTCATTTGTTCATATTTTTGATCATGTGTATTGCACTATTTGAGGTTGGGTAGCTTACTTTCTAAATGTTATCCGTTACAGCTAATAGTTACCTGTCCAAAATGTTTATCAGTTACTTTCAGTTACTTTTAGATTACTTTTCCATTAGAAGAAGACAAAAACGTATATTACCAATTGAAAGATATCTATTGCAGGATAAATCATAGTTTACATAGCCGGCCATAAATGGATGCAGCATTTTACTTTATGGGTTATGTACGATTCCTCTGACCCATTGCTTTCTACTTCAACACAAATAATAATACTATTATGCTGTCTTTACATTAAAAACCAAAGGCTATCAGATTTAAAGTTGAAGTCGGAAGTTTACATACACCTTAGCCAATTACATTTAAACTCAGTGTCACGATCGTCGTAGTGAGAAGAACAAAGCGCAGCGTGATGTGAATACATCTTCTTTAATGAAACGAAGAACACTTAACAAAATAATACAAAATAACAAAACGAACGTGAAGCTAAGTATAACGATGGCAGACATGTAACATCTCATAGACAAGACAAAATCACACATACCACCCTCGTCACACCCTGACCTAACCAAAATAATAAAGAAAACAAAGATAACTAAGGTCAGGGCGTGACACTCAGTTTTTCACAATTCCTGACATTTAATCCAAGTAATAAATCCCTTTTTAGGTCAGTTAGGATCACCACTTTATTTTAAGAATTTGAAACGTCAGAATAATAGCAGAGAGAATGATTTATTTCAGCTTTTATTTCTTTCATCACATTCCCAGTGGGTCAGAGGTTTACATACACTCAATTAGTATTTGGTAGCATTGCCTTTAAATTGTTTAACTTGGGTTAAACGTTTCGGGTAGCCTTCCACAAGCTTCCCACAATAAGTTGGGTGAACTTTGGCCCATTCCTCCTGACAGAGCTGGTGTAACTGAGTCAGGTTTCTATGCCTCCTTGCTCGCACACGCTTTTTCAGTTCTGCCCACACATTTTCTATAGGATTGAGGTCAGGTCTTTTTGATGGCCACTCCGATACCTTGACTTCATTGTCCTTAAGCCATTTTGCCACAACTTTGGAAGTTTGCTTGGGGTCATTGTCCATTAGGAAGACCTATTTGCAACCAAGCTTTAAATTCCTGACTGATGTCTTGAGATGTTGCTTCAATATATCCACATAATTTTCCTACCTCATGATGCCATCTATTTTGTGAAGTGCACCAGTCCCTCCTGCAGCAAAGCACCCTCACAACATGATGCTGTCACCCCGTGCTTCACGGTTGGGATGGTGTTCTTCGGCTTGCAAGCCTCCCCCTTTTCTCCTCCAAACATAACAATGGTCATTATGGCCAAACAGTTCTATTTTTGTTTCATCAGACCAGAGGACATTTCTCCAAAAAGTACGATCTTTGTCTCCATGTGCAATTGCAAACCGTAGTCTGGCTTTTTTATGGCAGTTTTGGAGCAGTGGCTTCTTCCTTGGTGAGCGGCCTTTCAGGTTATGTCGATATAGCTATAGCTTTGACCTCTTTCTCCCCTCTCTCTCCAGATGAAATCTCGCGTCTTGTGACGGCCGGCCGCCCAACAACCTGCCCGCTTGACCCTATCCCCTCCTCTCTTCTCCAGACCATTTCCGGAGACCTTCTCCCTTACCTCACCTCGCTCATCAACTCATCCTTGACCGCTGGCTACGTCCCTTCCGTCTTCAAGAGAGCGAGAGTTGCACCCCTTCTGAAAAAACCTACACTCGATCCCTCCGATGTCAACAACTACAGACCAGTATCCCTTCTTTCTTTTCTCTCCAAAACTCTTGAACGTGCCGTCCTTGGCCAGCTCTCCTGCTATCTCTCTCAGAATGACCTTCTTGATCCAAATCAGTCAGGTTTCAAGACTAGTCATTCAACTGAGACTGCTCTTCTCTGTGTCACGGAGGCGCTCCGCACTGCTAAAGCTAACTCTCTCTCCTCTGCTCTCATCCTTCTAGACCTATCGGCTGCCTTTGATACTGTGAACCATCAGATCCTCCTCTCCACCCTCTCCGAGCTGGGCATCTCCGGCGCGGCCCACGCTTGGATTGCGTCCTACCTGACAGGTCGCTCCTACCAGGTGGCGTGGCGAGAATCTGTCTCCGCACCACGTGCTCTCACCACTGGTGTCCCCCAGGGCTCTGTTCTAGGCCCTCTCCTATTCTCGCTATACACCAAGTCACTTGGCTCTGTCATATCCTCACATGGTCTCTCCTATCATTGCTATGCAGACGACACACAATTAATCTTCTCCTTTCCCCCCTCTGATAACCAGGTGGTGAATCGCATCTCTGCATGTCTGGCAGACATATCAGTGTGGATGACGGATCACCACCTCAAGCTGAACCTCGGCAAGACGGAGCTGCTCTTCCTCCCGGGGAAGGACTGCCCGTTCCATGATCTCGCCATCACGGTTGACAACTCCATTGTGTCCTCCTCCCAGAGTGCTAAGAACCTTGGCGTGATCCTGGACAACACCCTGTCGTTCTCAACTAACATCAAGGCGGTGACCCGTTCCTGTAGGTTCATGCTCTACAACATTCGCAGAGTACGACCCTGCCTCACGCAGGAAGCGGCGCAGGCCCTAATCCAGGCACTTGTCATCTCCCGTCTGGATTACTGCAACTCGCTGTTGGCTGGGCTCCCTGCCTGTGCCATTAAACCCCTACAACTCATCCAGAATGCCGCAGCCCGTCTGGTGTTCAACTTTCCCAAGTTCTCTCACGTCACCCCGCTCCTCCGCTCTCTCCACTGGCTTCCAGTTGAAGCTCGCATCCGTTACAAGACCATGGTGCTTGCCTACGGAGCTGTGAGGGGAACGGCACCTCCGTACCTTCAGGCTCTGATCAGGCCCTACACCCAAACAAGGGCACTGCGTTCATCCACCTCTGGCCTGCTCGCCTCCCTACCTCTGAGGAAGTACAGTTCCCGCTCAGCCCAGTCAAAACTGTTCGCTGCTCTGGCACCCCAATGGTGGAACAAACTCCCTCACGACGCCAGGTCAGCGGAGTCAATCACCACCTTCCGGAGACACCTGAAACCCCACCTCTTTAAGGAATACCTAGGATAGGATAAAGTAATCCTTCTAACCCCCCCCCCCCCCTTAAAAGAGTTAGATGCACTATTGTAAAGTGGTTGTTCCACTGGATATCATAAGGTGAATGCACCAATTTGTAAGTCGCTCTGGATAAGAGCGTCTGCTAAATGACTTAAATGTAATGTAAATGTAAATATAGGACTGTGTTTTACTGTGGATATAGATACTTTTGTACCTGTTTCCTCCAGCGTCTTCACAAGGTCCTTTGCTGTTGTTCTGGGATTGATTTGCACTTTTCGCACCAAAGTACGTTCATCTCTAGGAGACAGAAAGTGTCTCCTTCCTTAGCGGTATGACGGCTGCATGGTCCCATGGTGTTTATACTTGCGTACTATTGTTTGTACAGATGAACGTGGTACCTTCAGGCATTTGGATATTGCTCCCAAGGATGAACCAGACTTGTGGAGGTCTACAATTTTTTTTCTGAGGTCTTGGCTGATTTATTTCGATTTTTCATGATGTCAAGCAAAGAGGCACTGAGTTTGAAGGTAGGCCTTGAAATACATCCACAGGTACACCTCCAATTGACTCAAATTATGTCAATTAGCTTATCAGAAGCTTCTAACGTCATGACATAATTTTCTGGAATTTTCCAAGCTGTTTAAAGGCACAGTCAACTTTGTGTATGTAAACTTCTGACCCACTGGAATTGTGATTCAGTGAATTAGTGAAATAATCTGTCTGTAAACAATTGTTGGAAAAATTACTTGTCATGCACAAAGTAGATGTCCTAACCGACTTGCCAAAACTATAGTTTGTTAACAAGAAATGTGTGGTGATTGAAAAACAAGCTTTAATGACTCCAACCTAAGTGTATGTAAACTTCTGACTTTAACTGTACAGTCTTTCCAAAAAAATGTCACAATACAGATATCATTCCATATGATGTATTTTGCGTCATATGACGCGAAATGCAGCATGATATGATGCAAAACGCATCATACTGGGATGATATCTGTGTTTTGAAAGTTATCCATCTTGGAAACTTGATTGGTGACAAACTAAACATTTTGGGACTATGTCAACAATGGACTAATAAAACAAATACCAAAATACAGTTTTTGGCAGTGGCTCAACATTCACTGAAATTGCATTTGTGTCTCCCCCTATTGTGTCGTTGGAATGTGATACAAAACGAGGCAACGTTGTGCTTTAGGACCATGCGGACGCCTTCGAACGGTTGGGTAGGCTGTTTGGAGTGGTTATCCGACAAAAACAAAGTGTTTGTTGTCGTGATGTTGCCTTGATTAATGTAACGACTGCTGCTCATCTAATGATTAACTGTTTATAATTACGTGTTTAAATGAATCAGGTATTTATTAACTCAGTAACCTGGGGCACCATGGGAAAGTTAGTTTTTTTATTGAGTTTCTATTTCCCAAATAAACTCAAAGAATATCAGAATATCGATTTTACAGCAGTAGCTAATTAATTATTTTCCTCTATAGTCTCATCCTGAATGTCGCATAATCCGGGAATCTGCACAAACCCGAGTTTGTACCACAGCAATTGAGTTGATTGTTCATTTACTAATAAGCTAAAATGATAACATAAGATATACATACACAAACACACAGTCTAGGCTATTGATTATCATTTAGTCCCTAGCAGGCCAACACAATATGACATGTGTTACACAAAATGGGGATTTCAAAGGAGAGCAAAAGAGTGCACAAGAGAAAAGCACACTTGGGTAAATTTGTAAACTATGCTTAGTTTAGCCCTAACCTTGCTCAGAACTGCCGCTCCTATGGGTCAGAATATAATGACATAATTACATGTCGAAGGTCTCCGATGGGGTGTCTATTCGTGGACCGGGTTCGCTTTCTCTGATGACGGCCCGTCTTCGGTTACCGGATGTAACTCTGTTTCTCCTCACGATGTCAGTGTCCTTTCTCTTAGTGGTCTATTTCCTCGCCCTTCTTCTGAAAGATGGGTCTTCTGAGGACGGCTAAACAGCTGTGTAGATGGTTCCAGCGTGGGAATGAAAGCAGTGTAGAAACACGATTCCTTGGAGAGTGGTAACCGGGTGGTCCTGCTTGAATTCGTCCTCTTAGACACAGTTACTCATCCGTAGCATAGATTGTTAAAAGGTTCCTTTGTCTTCAACCTCATGTTGTGTTTTGGGGTTACAACTAATTGGACGTTGGCTGCAGCTCATGGTCCCTAGTCATAATGTTAATTCTTAACTCACATGTTTTATACCCTCGGGTCAGAAATGGGCGTTTCCACCAATAGTGCCAGTTCTCTGGGCGTAACTAGTTACGAGGCAAGGTCTGGATTTGACTCAGATCCAATTTAGACAACAAACTTCACATTTCATTTTTACAAAAACATTCTCTTTGATCTGGACATTTCCCACAAAACGTGTAATATGCAAACATCAGGTACATCTTGGGAAAACTCTTCAAGTTACAATGTTTCGTTATAACGTCTTCATTTAACTTTTAATAACATAACAAAAACGACATTCATTTTCATATTCCATCTATCGTCATTACTACCATTTTGGCAAACAATACATATTATCCCAAAGTCCATTTATTGGATGTTACTGTTCAGAGGTAGATTCTCCATAGGCCCATCATACATTCCATTCCTCCATACTGAGAGAACAAACGGATTTTGTCTGCTGCCTTAAGATTTACAATGGGCGTGAGGTGTCATAAAACCCCTCCAACTCCATACCTCTCGGTCTCTCCCCAGGTGGTGGGTGTGAGAGATGTCTCTGTAGGATTATGGTCCACGGTAATCTGACCCGAACAGACCAGTCATGACAGTGTGCTCTTCTCCATATATATATTAGTGTGCTCTTCTCCATGTATGTGTTTGTGTGTTCTTCTCCATATATGTATTAGTGTTCTCTTCTCCATATATGTGTTAGTGTGCTCTTCACCATATATGTATTAGTGTTCTCTTCTCCATGTATGTGTTTGTGTGCTCTTCTCCATATGTATTAGTGTGCTCTTCTCCATATATGTATTAGTGTGCTCTTCTCCATGTATGTATTAGTGTTCTCTTCTCCATGTATGTATTAGTGTGCTCTTCACC
This sequence comes from Salvelinus alpinus, assembly GCF_045679555.1. NCBI lineage: Eukaryota > Metazoa > Chordata > Actinopteri > Salmoniformes > Salmonidae > Salvelinus > Salvelinus alpinus. Next base: position 58,023,183 of record NC_092100.1, read on the forward strand.
ATATATGTATTAGTGTGTACTTCTCCATATATGTATTAGTGTGTTCTTCTCCTTATATGTATTAGTGTGCTCTTCTCCATATATGTATTAGTGTGTTCTTCTCCATATATGTGTTTGTGTGCTCTTCTCCATATATGTATTAGTGTGCTCTTCTCCATATATGTATTAGTGTTCTCTTCTCCATATATGTGTTAGTGTGCTCTTCTCCATATATGTATTAGTGTGCTCTTCTCCATATATGTATTAGTCTGTTCTTCTCCATATATGTGTTTGTGTGCTCTTCTCCATATATGTATTAGTGTGTACTTCTCCATATATGTGTTTGTGTGCTCTTCTCCATATATGTATTAGTGTGTACTTCTCCATATATGTGTTTGTGTGCTCTTCTCCATATATGTATTAGTGTGTACTTCTCCATATATGTGTTAGTGTGCTCTTCTCCATATATGTATTAGTGTGCTCTTCTCCGTATATGTGTTAGTGTGTTCTTCTCCATATATGTGTTTGTGTGCTCTTCTCCATATATGTGTTAGTGTGTTCTTCTCCATATATGTGTTAGTGTGTTCTTCTCCATATATGTATTAGTGTGTTCTTCTCCATATATGTATTAGTGTGCTCTTCTCCATATATGTATTAGTGTGTTCTTCTCCATATATGTGTTAGTGTGCTCTTCTCGATATATGTGTTAGTGTGCTCTTCTCCATATATGTGTTAGTGTTCTCTTCTCCATATATGTATTAGTGTGTTCTTCTCCATATACAGTATGTGTTAGTGTGCTCTTCTCCATATATGTATTAGTATGTTCTTCTCCATATATGTGTTTGTGTGCTCTTCTCCATATATGTATTAGTGTGTACTTCTCCATATATGTGTTAGTGTGCTCTTCTCCATATATGTATTAGTGTGCTCTTCTCCGTATATGTGTTAGTGTGTTCTTCTCCATATATGTGTTTGTGTGCTCTTCTCCATATATGTGTTAGTGTGTTCTTCTCCATATATGTGTTAGTGTGTTCTTCTCCATATATGTATTAGTGTGTTCTTCTCCATATATGTATTAGTGTGCTCTTCTCCATATATGTATTAGTGTGTTCTTCTCCATATATGTGTTAGTGTGCTCTTCTCGATATATGTGTTAGTGTGCTCTTCTCCATATATGTGTTAGTGTTCTCTTCTCCATATATGTATTAGTGTGCTCTTCACCATATATGTGTTAGTGTGCTCTTCTCCATATATGTATTAGTGTGTTCTTCTCCATATATGTGTTAGTGTGCTCTTCTCCATATATGTATTAGTATGTTCTTCTCCATATATGTGTTAGTGTGCTCTTCTCCATATATGTGTTAGTGTGCTCTTCTCGATATATGTGTTAGTGTCCTCTTCTCGATATATGTGTTAGTGTGCTCTTCTCCATATATGTGTTAGTGTGCTTAAAAAAGAAATCACCTTTATTTAACCAGGTAAGCTAGTTGAGAACAAGTTCTCATTTACAACTGTGACCTGGCCAAGATAAAGCAAAGCAGTGCGACAGAAACAACAACACAGTTACACATGGAATCAACAAGCGTACAGTCAATAATACAATAGAAAAAAAAGAAAGTCTATATACAGTGTGTGCAAATAGCACAGGAGGTAAGACAATAAATAGTCCATAGTAGCAAAGTAATTACAATTTAGCAGATTAACACTGGAGTGATAGATGAGCAGATTATGATGAGCAGATGATGGTGTGTAAGTAGTGATACTGGTGTGCAAAAGAGCAGCAAAGTAAATAAAAACAATATGGGGATGAGGTAGGTAGATTGGGTGGGCTATTTACAGATGGACTATGTACAGCTGCATCGATTGGTTAGCTGCTCAGATAACTGATGTTTAAAGTTAGTAAGGCAAATATAAGTCTCCAGCTTCAGCGATTGTTGCAATTCGTTCCAGTCATTGGCAGCAGAGAACTGGAAGGAAAGGCGGCCAAAGGAGGTGTAGGCTTTGGGGATAACCAGTGAGATATACCTGCTGGAGCGCGTGCTACGGGTGGGTGTTGTTATCGTGACCAGTGAGCTGAGATAATGCGGAGCTTTACCTAGCATAGACTTATCAATGACCTGGAGCCAGTGGGTCTGGCGACGAATATGTAGCGAGGGCCAGCCAACTAGAGCATACAGGTCGCAGTGGTGGGTGGTATAAGGCGCATTGGTAACAAAACGAATGGCACTGTGATAGACTACATCCAATTAGCTGAGTAGAGTATTGGAAGCTATTTTGTAGATGACATCGCCGAAGTCGAGGATCGGTAGGATAGTCAGTTTTACTAGGGTAAGTTTGGCGGCGTGAGTGAAGGAGGCTTTGTTGCGAAATAGAAAGCCGATTATAGATTTGATTTTTGATTGGAGATGTTTGATATGAGTCTGGAAGGAGATTTTACAGTCTAGCCAGACACCTAGGTATTTGTAGATGTCCACGTATTCTACGTCAGAACCGTCCAGAGTAGTGATGCTAGTCGGGCGGGCGGGTGCGGGCAGCGAACAATTGAAAAGCATGCATTTGGTTTTGCTAGCGGTAATAAAAATGTGCTATTCTCCATATATGTGTTAGTGTGCTCTTCTCCATATATGTATTAGTGTTCTCTTCTCCATATATGTATTAGTGTGCTCTTCTCCATATATGTGTTATTGTGCTCTTCTACATATATGTGTTATTGTGCTCTTCTCCATATATGTGCTTGTGTTCTCTTCTCCGTGCGTGTGCATGCGTGGCACTGTGCGTGCATGCATGCGTGACTGCTTCTGTGTATGTCTTGCTTGCACGTGCATGCATTTATTCTCTACTCCATACATGTGTGTGTCTTTCTCAGGGGAATGAGTGGAGAGCGTCTCTCTCTCAGCCCTCAGGGGGTTGTATATAGCTCTCCATACAGCCTGTGGCAAGGCATCTATATTTATAGCTCTCATTTAGCTGTTTGGTTCTGCAGATTGGCCCTACCTGCTATTATCTCATAAATTCTCACATTACACATTGATTAATATAAAGTATATATGATTTAATGGCATGTGCCTATAGCATAATTCCTACTGGAAGTGTTAGGGATTATGTTGTGTATGTTTGTCTAAGAATCTGTGTCAGTAGGTATGAAGTATGAATAAATGTATTTGTATTTTCAATCATATTCAGTTTGCGTATTTATACAGTAGCAGGTGGACTTCCACTTATACAGGTAGTCTATAGGCATGTTGCTATATTACATCTCCCCTACTGTATGTGGTTGTTAAAGAACTTGAATATTATATTAAATCGCTTGCATAATATGGTAGTATGTTTATATATGTGTATGTGATAGTGCATTGTATTGCCGTGTATGATTAAGTACATTGTGGTATGCGTGTTAAACCCAAGGGCATACATTCTTAGTGTTGAGCTACTATATAATGTGTAGGACCAGGACCAGAAAGGTATGTTCCTGTTGTGGTTTTATATAGTAATTATTATCCTGTCTATTTTATGGTGTAAGGTTGCAGCTGTTTTATAGCATGTCTGCTTAGCCAGCCCATTGCCTGTATACCACTACTAGCTATCCATCAATCAGTGCGGGAGACAGGTAGGAGTCGTCAGTAAGGTGGGAACGGGACAGGGAAGGGCTATGGGTAAGGAAGATTTTCAATGTGCATATGCAAAATAAACTAGGAACCTGAACTTGAAGTACGTATCCATGGTTAGGTTAGCCTTGTTTTGCGCTAAAGTCATCTCTGCTCAGCCAGTCCTGTTAGCCTTGGCCTAAATACCTCGTTCAGCCATCTATCAGCAAGAGTGTGTTGTGTTGGGGTGGAGGACAGGGATAATGACAGGGACAGGATATTGAGGAGCCTACTGCTCTATGCTCCAAGAATCATGTAGAAGACCTTGGTTGGGACTGACAGTCAGAGGGATTCATCAAGGTTTGCTTTCAGTTGACAGATTACAGTTCTGCAATAGTCTGTTCCATTTTGACGTTGAATCTTTGTCTTTTTTTCTCTCAACTTGTAGCCTAAATCCAATGACATGGTGAAATGTTTGGTTGATTTCATGTCGAATTCACTTTAATGGACAACTCAGCGAAACGTAAATCAAAACTAGGTGTTGAACTGACATCTGTGCCCAGTGGGCAGTGTGATAATAAAACAAGAGGGACACTATGTAGTTTTAAAGACAGATTTATGTCACGAACCCTTGGAGGACACAAAATAAAATCGATTGGGACATCGGACACCAGGCAACAAAGCAAACGCACCCGCAAGCCCCAGAAAATAACAGAACAATGCACCATACTTCTAGGCGATAGCTGGTATTTGGAATGTCATGGATCGTTCTTTATTATCAGCACACTGGAGAGGCTCCAACCAACTCAATGCACCAAGTACACGCTTCCTCGGGGCAGTCCCATTAGTTCTCTTATATACTGGTTCCAAACATACTCGTAGTTCATAGGGTTGGTTCCGGCATGTGTATGGCACCGTCTCCTATCTTAACTTATAGAACACATTCTGGGCATTCTGCCAGATGGTCCTAAGGAGGAGGTAATGTCGCTCCTCCCTCAAAATCTTTACCAAGCACAGGTAGGAACCACAGATTATTTATGACACTAAGACAAGATAAAAAATGTCAAGGTTGTTTCTTCACAGGATGGCATTTTCCAGTACATTCCATCCTCTTATAACTTGTGTAATAATAATCATTACATTTTAAGATAAGCATTAGATTATACCTACTATCAAAATGTTCTATACTCCTATTAAAGTAAGGGAAATCAACACATAAAACCAGACACTTCATAATTTCAAACCCTTTATTCTGTGTTGTACAATCCTTCTAGTAAAACCTTGGCTTAACTTCTTTGGGCTGCAAGCCCGAAGCCGGGCACAATATGACAACAGCCCATTCAAGTGCAGGGCGCGAAATTCAAAATATATTTTTTAGAAATATTTTACTTTCACACATTAACAAGTCCAATACAGCAAATGAAAGATAAACATCTTGTGAATCCAGCCAACATGTCCGATTTTTTAAATGTTTTACAGCGAAAACACCACGTATATTTATGTTAGCTCACCACCAAATACAAAAAAGGACAGACATTTTTCACAGCACAGGTAGCATGCACAAAGCCAACCTAACTAACCAAGAACCAACCAAACTAACCAAGAAACAACTTCATCAGATGACAGTCTTATAACATGTTATACAATAAATCTATGTTTTGTTCGAAAAATTTGCATATTTGAGGTATAAATCATAGTTTTACATTGCAGCTACCATCACAGCTACCGTCAGAAATAGCACCGAAGCAGCCAGAGTAATTACAGACACCAACGTGAAATACCTAAATACTCATCATAAAACATTTCTGAAAAATACATGGTGTACAGCAAATGAAAGACAGGCATCTTGTAATTCCAGCCAATATTTCCAATTTCATTAAGTGTTTTACAGCGAAAACACAATATAGCATTATATTAGCTTACCACAATAGCCAGAAACACAAGCCATTTACCAGCAGCAAAAGTTAGCGATCGTGCAGATATTTTTATGACACTCAACTATTCTGACCAAATAACTATTCATAAACGTTACTAAAAAATACATGTTGTATAGGAAATGATAGATACACTAGTTCTTAATGCAATCGCCGTGTTAGAATTCTAAAAATAACTTCATTACGACATCCAGCTTAGTTATAGCGAGAGAGTGCCCAAAATCTGGGCGCAAACTACTAGTACAACATGTTCGACAGATATATGAAATAGCATCATAAAATGGGTCCTACTTTTGATGATCTTCCATCAGAATGTTGTGCTTAAGATCTTCACTTCATAAAGTTACACATATGCTTCATTACACAATTTCATTGGTGGATTCTGGCAATGACATTTCAGCTGGAGCTTTTGGTGTGAGTGGCATGTTAATGACAGTTCGGTATCTCAATGCATTTCTAGTCTAAAGTTCTATACGTTTCGCAGTGTTGCGACCTCCACAATCAACATGTTACCCCAAATAAACAATTTTGGATAAGCCTAAATGAATTATGGGCACGGTTGACCACCCCCCTCCCTCCTGGAACTCATTCTTCTGGCGTTTCAGTTCGTCCTCCCAATGGCACATGTTCAAAGTGGATGGCATTAAATAATGTACCGATTTCTCTCCCCTGAGCCGCCACTGTCCATTTATGTCTTGTCCATTTTCCTACCAGTACACCAGCAGCATGAGAGAAGTTTAGACGGGATGTCTCTCCATGCTCACTCCACGTGGACTCATGTTGCACTCCTGAGAGAAAAGGCATGAGAGAAGGTAGTTTATAGCTTTAACTGGATGTTGTGTACAGGTTGCTGGCTCGGGCTCAGGTCTCACGGTAGAAGTGGTAAGAGACCATACTAAACACCATTGTCACCATTACTTCAGCTGGTTAGAGGGGGTGAGGTTCACAATGTTCTCAGCCAGATTATCCCTTCCATGCATCTAAATACCATCTGTGGTGACCTTCGCCATAACCTCGAGAGAGGACAGATCAGAACAACAGTTTAGTTTAGAGCCTTTCTGATTCAGGAAATTCAAACAATTTACTGTATAACAAAATATTACTACTACCAATATTCTTATTACAGATGTCTAAGACAAATGTCAAAGAGAATAACAACACACATTTGAAAAAAAAATTCCCCCAAAAATGGCTTATACTCTCTTATCATCTTAGCGATCTCACTGCGGTGTAACAGGTCAGGGAGTCAGCGGGCTTATCCTTAGGGAGAAATCCCGTCCATCCAGCAGACCCAATCTGGTGAGATTTGTTATTGAATCAAGACAAAAACTAAGACAATAAATCAAAACAACAGCAATGCACATATCACTCGATGTGGGGAAAACTGTCATCCATTACCAACATATATTTCTTTCTTATATAGGCATGTATGTCAACAAAAAATATATATGCATATTTACCTAAGGGCCCCAGGGGACTGGTTATCCACCCCCCCCCCCCAAAAAAACACTGCCTTTTAAATCTAAATAACAAATACAATTAGAATTACAACCCTTGATGACTCCATCTTAACTTAATTGTCTCCCATAAGGTAATGGTAAAATAGACTAGAGACAGGTGCCACTCATTCAGGGGCAGCACTCTCTCTTTCCTTCTCATGGTCCGAAGCACACATAGGACTATTGCTAAATTTTAAACTTCTTCGAAATGATTAGTGTCTAAATAGCCCATTTAAATCTCACCCAATGTCTCTAGTCTTTCTAGTGTGGGGGATCAGGCCTCACCACAAAGTCAGAACAGAGGTCTGAGGTCATTTAACGTGAGTTATTTATTTCCCTGTACATCAGACATTATTTAAAGATATTTCAAACATTTTGTGTATCAGGTTTACATTGGGTTTTCAGTACATTTCTTATCAAGAGAATTGACATGAGTGCAACCAAAACTCTGACAATAGATACTTCAGAAAATGTCATTTTTGTGCCCTTTAATACATCCTTTCTAACCTGTGAATAACCCACTAAAACAAAAATAAAACCCCACACAATAAATCAGCTAACAAATATTTACAACAGGTAAAAACAAATAAAATGGCCATGCCTCACTTCATTTTGGAGCTCCCTCAACAGTTGGATCCAGGCACCTTTACACTGCACAGTACAGTCTCAATAACTGCTGTCCCAAGGCACCTGGCTCAGGGAGCCCCTCAAAGGGAGTGACACAGAACCATTGGCTAACATAAAACAAAACTTGATGGGGTAACATTGCATGAGTCCTGGAAGAAAGAAAGCAAACATCTTAATCAGTTCTACATTATTTTAAAATCTTTAATCTTAATCGAGTTTACGGTATCTTGAGCAGGAAGTCTTGATAAAGCCATGCATATACAGAATTATACTTCAGACACATCACATGATAGTGTCCCGTCAAGCTGAATAGGCACCTTCTAAAGTAAACAATACCAGAGCCCCTCTGTCACGTTCCTGACCTGTTTTCTGTTGTTTTGTATGTGTGTGATGGTCAGGGCGTGAGTTTTGGGTGGGCATTCTATGTTGTGTGTTTCTATGTTGGTTTAGGGTTGCCTGGTATGGCTCTTAATTAGAGGCAGGTGTTTTGCGTTCCTCTAATTAAGAGTCATATTTAGGTAGGTTGTTTCACTGTGTTCGTTGTGGGTGGTTGTTACCTGTCTCTGTGTTTGTGTTCTGCACCAGATAGGTCTGTATCGGTTTTGCACGTTTGTTATTTTGTAAGTTGTTTGTAGTGTTCACTTGTTCTTATAATTAAACATGTTGAGCACTGGCTACGCTGCATTTTGGTCCTCTCCTTCACCCCAGGAAGAAAACCTTTACAGAACCACCCACCAAACCAGGACCAAGCAGCGTAGCAACGGGGAGCAGCAGCGGCCCAGTACACAGGACTACTGGACACAGGAGGAATGGTCTTGGGAGATCATGGACGGAAAAGGACCCTGGGGAAGGGTTGGAGAGAATCGCCGCTCTCGGGAGGTGAAGGAGGCAGCCACAGCCCAGGAGCGGTGGATTGAGGAGGCAGCACGTAAGAGAGGCTGGAAGCCCGAGAGGCTCACCCAAAAATTTCTTGGGGGGGGGCTAAAGGGGAGTGTGGCGAAGCCGGGTTGGATACCTGAGCCAACTCCCCGGGCTTGCCGTGGAGTGAGAGAGCGTCGTACTGGTCAGACACCGTGTTATGCGGTAAAGCGCACGGTGTCCCCAGTACGCGTGCTTAGCCCAGTGCGGGCTATTCCACCGTGCCGCACTGGGAGGGCTAGGTTGGGCATCGAGCCGAGTGCCATGAAGCCGGCCCAACGTATCTGGTCTCCAGTACGTCTCCTCGGGCCGGCGTACATGGCACCAGCCTTACAGGTGGTGTCCCCGGTTCGCCTGCATAGCCCAGTGCGGGCTATTCCACCTCGCCGCACTGGCAGGGCTACGGGGACCATTCAACCTGGTAAGGTTGGGGAGGCTCGGTGCTCAAGAGCACGTGTCCTCCTTCACGGTCCGGTATATCCGGCGCCACCTTCCCACCCCAGCTCAGTACCACCAGTGCCTACACCACGCACCAGGCTTCCAGTGCATCTCCAGAGCCCTGTTCCTCCTCCACGCACTCTCCCTATGGTGCGTGTCTCCAGCCCAGTGCCTCCAGTTCCGGCACCACGCACCAAGCCTCCTGTGCGTCTCCAGAGCCCTGTACGCACTGTTCCTTCTCCCCGCACTCGCCCTGAGGTGCGTGCCCTCAGCCCGGTACCTCCAGTTCCGGTACCACGCACCAGGCCTAGAGTGCGCCACGAGAGTCCAGTGTGCCCTGTTGTTGTTCCCCGCACTAGCCTGAAGGTGCGTGTCCTTAGCCCGGTACCTCCAGTTCCGGTACCACGCACCAGGCCTACAGTGCGTCTCAGCCGGCCAGAGTCTGCCGTCTGCCCAGCGGCGCCTGAACTGCCCGTCTGCCCAGCGGCGCCTGAACTGCCCGTATGCCCAGCGGCGCCTGAACTGCCCGTCTGCCCAGCGGCGTCTGAACTGCCCGTCTGCCCTACGCCGTCTGAACTGTCCGTCTGCCATGAGCCTGCAAAGCCGCCCGTCTGCCATGAGCCTGCAAAGCCGCCCGTCTGCCATGAGCCTACAGAGCCGTCCGCCAGACAGGAGCCGCTAGAGCCGTCCGCCAGACAGGAGCCGCTAGAGCCTTCCGCCAGACCGGATCAGCCAGAGCCTTCCGCCAGACCGGATCAGCCAGAGCCTTCCGCCAGACCGGATCAGCCAGAGCCTTCCGCCAGACCGGATCAGCCAGAGCCTTCCGCCAGACCGGATCAGCCAGAGCCTTCCGCCAGACCGGATCAGCCAGAGCCTTCCGCCAGACCGGACCTGCCAGAGTCCCTCAGCCCGGACCTGCCAGAGTCCCTCAGCCCGGACCTGCCAGAGTCCCTCAGCCCGGACCTGCCAGAGTCCCTCAGCCCGGACCTGCCAGAGTCCCTCAGCCCGGACCTGCCAGAGTCCCTCAGCCAGGACCTGCCAGAGTCCCTCAGCCAGGACCTGCCAGAGTCCCTCAGCCAGGACCTGCCAGAGTCCCTCAGCCAGGACCTGCCAGAGTCCCTCAGCCAGGACCTGCCAGAGTCCCTCAGCCAGGACCTGCCAGAGTTCCTCAGCCAGGACCTGCCGCCCCTTATCCCGGTGCTGCCCCTTATCCCGGTGCTGCCCCTTATCCCGGTGCTGCCCCTTCATTTAGGTGGTTTTAGTTGGAGGGTGGTCATTGGGAGGGGGATACAGAAGCGGGGAGTGACTATGGTGGTGTGGGGACAGCGTCCGGAGCCTGAGCCACCACCGTGGTCAGATGCCCACCCAGACCCTCCCCTGGACTTTGTGCTGGTGCGCCTGGCGTTCGCACCTTGAGGGGGGGGTTCTGTCACGTTCCTGACCTGTTTTCTGTTGTTTTGTATGTGTGTGATGGTCAGGGCGTGAGTTTTGGGTGGGCATTCTATGTTGTGTGTTTCTATGTTGGTTTAGGGTTGCCTGGTATGGCTCTTAATTAGAGGCAGGTGTTTTGCGTTCCTCTAATTAAGAGTCATATTTAGGTAGGTTGTTTCACTGTGTTCGTTGTGGGTGGTTGTTACCTGTCTCTGTGTTTGTGTTCTGCACCAGATAGGTCTGTATCGGTTTTGCACGTTTGTTATTTTGTAAGTTGTTTGTAGTGTTCACTTGTTCTTATAATTAAACATGTTGAGCACTGGCTACGCTGCATTTTGGTCCTCTCCTTCACCCCAGGAAGAAAACCTTTACACCCTCTCTGGTAATAATTGTAATTTTGACCTGTTGCATTGACATAGTTTGTAAAAACTGTCACTGGGACACAAACTAGTCAAAATATGAAACCTGTCAGGGCCTTCAAAAAGTTAGTGCTGGCTTATCAGCTCAATTTTCGGTACTAAAAACATTTACATGCCTCTGTCCCAAAATTCAATCAATCAGCATTGACTTTCCAGCACAGGAACATAGTTGAAATGGTTCCAAACTTTCACCGACCGCCTTGATTTGGCCTTATGTAGCAAAATTTGAAATAGTGTTTTTTACATAGGATAAAAGCAGAGACACAGAGCTACAAAATTGTATATCATACACTGCATTTGAGGAACAGTGGGAAAGTAATTCTGCTTTGGAAGTTGATAAACTTGTAAACTCACTTTGAGAAAATTGTCGTTGAATCTTTTGGTACTACTACTGGAGAGCCCTTACTTTGTCCACACCATTCAACATCGTTCACACCCTCTTAAGCTTTAGCCCCACCCATCTATTTAAGGATTGATCCAAGCTTTCTGTCCTAACAGAACACCAAGCACCAAAGCTAACTGACTAACGTTGGCTAGCTTGCTAGTTACTTCCAGACACAAATGAAAGAACGGATCACTGACCCAATAACTCGCCCTAGCAGAGCTGGTTAGGCTGTTTTTATGTTATCCACAGCGTTGGTGATTGCAACTGTGCTGATGGCAACAATTTACTGTTTTCTTGCCAACGTTTACTGACACTGGCCATATTCAATGGGTGTTGAGCATTCGTAAATTTGTCAGTTCACTCCGAGTAGATAGCCAGAGCGAATTGACCAGCTACGTCTATCGACAGTTGTCGCTGTGACAGTCTATTGAAATGGTTACTTGCATAGTGGAGTCTTTTGCTAGGTAAACAATTAACCATAATCCCCACTCATGATGTTACAACATGATTCTACAGATAGCTACCCAGCCCGGTTCAATGTTAGCTAGCTAGTATTAGGCTATAATCAGTAAAGCAAATGGATCTGAGATAAATTAATAATATTATACATGTAACGTTAGCAAGCCAGCCAGCATTGGCAAGCTAGCTAACAGTACACTTGAAATGAAAATGACTTTCTGCAGTGGTGTAAAGTACTTAAGTAAAAATACTTGAAACTACTACTTATGTAGTTTTTGGGGGGGGGGTATCTGTACTTTACTATTAATATTTTTGGCAACTTGTACTTTTACTTCACTACATTCCTAAAGAAAATATTGTACTTTTTACTCCACACAATTTCCCTGACACACAAAGTACTCGTTACATTTTGAATGTTTAGCAGGACAGGAAAATTGTCTATTTCACACACTTAACAAGAGAACATCCCTGGTCATCCTTACTGCCTCTGATCTGTTACACTCAGTAAACAGTGTGAGTGTTGGGGCATGCCCCCTGGCTATCGGTAAATAAATAAAAAACAGGAAAATGGTGCCGTTTGGTTTGCCTAATAATATAAGACATTTGAAAGGATTTCTACATTTACTTTTACTTTTGATACTTAAATGTAAGTATTTTTTTAGCAATTACATTTACGTTAAGTATATTTAAAACCAAATACTTTTAGACTTTTACTCAAGAAGGTTTTCACTGGTTGACTTTTACTTGAGTCATTTTCTATTAAGGTTTATTTACTTTTACTGAAGTATGACAATTGGCTACTTTTTCCACCACTATCTTACCCGTATACATCATGGATGGACGCGACATACTGACCAGCTCAAAAAGACAGAAGCGTGCTATATGGCAGACCAATTCCAACTCCTCTCTCGGCATGTCCAGCCCACTCATTATCTCAGCCAATCATGGCTAGCGGGAAGGTTGCCAGACTTTTTCTGTGGCTAAACTAGGCTCGTAATTTACAATTTTATTTGTGTTTACAGATGGCATACAAATTTGTTATTAAGGCACATGAAAGTTCACATGTTCCAGAAGTTATTTCTGTTTTTTTAAAGTTTACGTTCAAATGGCTCTCCTGTGAAGTAGTGACCTGCGACATATGCCTAGTTTCATGAAACGAGTCAAATGTCTGGTGGCTGTTCATCAGTCTTAAATAAGACCATTGCTGGTTGAGAATGAACTCTAAAACGGCTGCAATAGTAACAGTATCAAGCAGGTGTTTCATATGTCTGCTTCATATGATGTGTTGCAGCTGCAATATGCAGAACGTATGGCCTGCAGCGCTGGACAGATATAGTACTAACAGCCTGCTAGAGAGCTTTCGAGAGACGGCGAGGAACACAAGGTTACGAGGAGGAGGAAACAGTACCAGCTAGCCAGAGCTTGAGCTAATGAAACCGAGAGAAAGAGAGAAAGTAAAATACAGTAGGCTACTACAACAACAGGAGGGTATACATTCATAATGATATAAGGAGGAGGAAACAGATCTAGCTAGAGCCAGAGCTAATGAAACAGAGAGAGAGAGAGGAGAGATGATAGTAGTGAAATAACTCTATATTACAACAACAAGATGGTAACATCCGTAGTCATAAGTTAGCAGGAGGTTCAAATGAGGAGGAAGAGAAGGAGAAACATAATTTGTCCAAGCTAATGAATCAGAGAGAGATATAGTGATAGTGAAATACCTCTACATTACAACAGGAAGCTATCCTAACAATTCATAACCATATCCAACAAAGGTTACCCTCCTCTGTTTTCATTCAAACACCATTTGGCCTCAATTTCTACCGGAATGAATTCCTTATAAGGAATAGTTTTTTTTTCTTCCCCACTGGGGTTTAGATGAGGTCGTTAAAGGAAAGGTTCACCCATTTTGAATGTTATATTGTTTTTGTGCATCTGTCTATTCCCTGGGTCATTTCATTGTGTATCTGAGTTATTGGCAATCAAGCAGGCATGACGTAGCACTCTGACAAAGTCGCTCTCACTAACCTGGAAATGAATAGGAATATGACTTTTAAATTGCAAAAACGTCTATAATGTCCGATTTTAATACTGGCCAATGTTTTAACTCAGGAGGACACATTCTCTCGAATGAGCCATTGATCATATTTTTGCGATATTCCTACCTTGAGAAATGTGTAATTTAATGGAGGGTCTAACACATTTTTCCAATTTGTCTGCCTCTTTAGTCCAGGGTGCATTGCATGGTGCCGTTGCCAGAGATATTATAGAAAGGAGATAGGAATCCAATAATGAAGGAACGTATGATGTCCCACCCAGCAGACTGTCGACCAATTCCTAATGTTGGGTTTTTGAGCTTGCGCCCAATAGACTCCAATTCACTCCTTGAAGGAGAGCACAAAAGTATATCTGCAGTTGCGAATGTTAGACACCGCTCTGTGAGGCACATCCATCTGCAGGTTGAAAATGGTGCGATTGTAGACTAATAAATTGATAGTTAGTGCAGTTTGTTTAGGCAGTTTTACAGCTATCTATGTTACATGCTGATATTGTCTTTGGTATTATTGTGTGTAACTATGTTTGCTAGCCAAACCAAAGAGGGAGCATTGCATTGTGGATTTTGTAGTTGACTTGAGCTGCAACAGATTTCCACAATTTTTTTTTTTTTTGTTACCACCACCAACATTATTATGACACCAAAATGTAAAATTTCTTCACAAAACATATTCTCATATATTCGTGTTTTTTAACACTGTAAATTAAAGGAATGATTGGTTTTGGGTGGAATTTTTCTTTAAGAGCGTGACCCGATGACCTCGTCGCTCATTGAGGCTGGAGATGGTTCTCATCCCTGAGCATCGAGCATATGGTGTATGTCTGAGTCCCAAATGGCAACCTATTCCCTATGTAGTGCAGTACTTTTGACCAGGGTCCCTATGTAGAGAATAGTGTGCCATTTGAGACAGAGCAGAGTGGGCCTCTACTCACACCACCACTAAACGATTAAACCGTCCCAAATGTGTCATGAAAGTCATTAATGTGTTAATGATCGCACACCTTGTCCCGAGAGTGACATGACTTAACCCCCTTTGCTCCCTCCCCCACACTCGTCCGATGCCCTCCCACCTTTTTGCACACCCACAAGCCCCCTCCCCCACACCCTCCTACCGGATGGGTGTGGGGGAAATGGTGTGGAAAACAGGGATGAGAGAGAGGCACGTCCCACAGTGTCTATCAACCCTAATGGCGTGTGTGTCCATGTGTGGAAGTGACCTCCTGTGAAACTTTATTTCTGTGCCCCTCATCTATTGGTCATTATACAACAGTGTCTATGCCACAAGTTACCACCAGCTAAGTCTATGACGTTAAAATGCCTATTTACTCTGTTCCATCTTGTCACATCGGCTCCTGGAACGCCCTCTATTGCTCATCTTGTGTCTCCTTGATCTGCCACCACTCCCCCAGTTCTCTCTCTCTGTCTCTGTCTATCTCTCTCTCTCTGTCTCTCTGTTTGTGGGCGGAGACAGGTGTGCTCGAGTCAGAGCAGCCCCCACCAGCTGCAACATGTTCCATAATCAATACCTCTACAAATGCTCAGCCCTGCCACTTCCACGCTGCCAGATTGTAATCTCTGCTCAGTCAGTCTACGTTTCTAGCCTTTTGTTACTATTCAGATCCTGTTGTGCCTATTTTCCTTGCCTGATGCTGTTTTCCTCTCCGCTACAGTTCTGGATTCCCCACTCTACTACTCCCTTGGATTCCCCTCCGGACCTGCTTACTCTGTCTCAACCTCTCTCGCTCTGGCCTCAGCCTCCGCACCTGGTTTCCAGGAACCCACCCGAGCTTCCCCTAACCTGCACTCCATCTCCCCCTGTCTTTCAATAAATACATTGGCTATTTCCTCCCAGTCTCCTCGTCAGAGTCTGCTTTTGGGTTCTCCTGTTCTACTCAGCGTAACACATCTGACTGAGCAATCTACTGTCTCATCAGCCCAACCAGGCAAATTTTGAACTTGATCACCACTATAAAAAGCATCTAGACATTATCTTGCATTTCTTTTAGACTAACATTTAGTTTTCAACTGCGGAGATTTGTATAAACCTTGCTGTCTGTGTCTCCGACATTTGCAACATTGTTCAATCTCCAGCTGTCCCATAGTAATGAACCTGTCAGGATTTGGGACGAGACAGACAGGCAGCGTTTTTCAGCCAGTCGAAATCATGAATCAGCTTGCATAGTTTTTATGGATATGCAGTGCATTTGGAAAGTATTCAGACCTCTTGACTTTTTCCGAATAGCTTTTTTTTTTTTATGTTACAGCCTTATTCAAAAATTGATTAAATAAAACATTTTCCTTATCAATCTACACACAATATCCAATGATAAAGCAAAAACAGGTTTGGATTTTTTTGCTAATATATGTTAAAAAAAGACATTTACATAAGTATTCAGACCCTTTGGTATGAGACTCGAAATTGAGCTTAGGTGCATCCTGTTTCCATTGATCATCCTTGATGTTTATACAACTTGATTGGATTCCACCTGTGGTAAATTCAATTGATTGGACATGATTTGGAAAGGCACACACCGGTCTATATAAGGTCACACAGTTGACATAGTATGTCAGTGCAAAAACCAAGCCATGAGGTCAAAGGAATTGTCCGTAGAGCTCCGAGACAGTATTGTGTCGAGGCACAGATCTTGGGAAGAGTACCAAATAACTTGTGCAGCATTTAAGGTCCCCAAGAGCAGAGTGACCTACATCATTTTTAAATGGAAGAAGTTTGGAAACACCAAGACTCTTCTTAGAGCTGGCCGCCCGGCATAACTGAGAATTGTAGGACAAGGGCCTTGCTCAGGGAGGTGACCAAAAACATGGCAGAGCGGTGTGGAGATTGGAGAACCTTCCAGAAGGACAACCATCTTTGCAGCACTTCACCAATCAGGCCTTAAATGGTGTGGCCAGACGGAAGCCTCTCCTCAGTAATAGGCACATGACAGCCCACATTGAGTTTGCCAAAAGGCACCTAAAGACTGTCAGACCATGAGAAATAAGATTTTCTGATCTGATGAAACCAAGATTGAAATCTTTGGCCTGAATGCTAAGCGTTACATCTGGTAGGAAACCTGGCACCATCCCTACGGGGAAGTATGGTGGTTGCAGCATCATGCTGTGGGGATGTTTTTCAGCGGCAGTTACTGGGAGACTTGTCAGGATTGAGGATAAATTGAATGGAGCAAAGTACAGAGATCCTTGATGAAAACTTGCTCCAGAGCACTCAGACTGGGGTGAAGGTTCACCTTCCAACAGGACAACGACCCTAAGTACACAGCCAAGACAATGCTGGACTGGCTTTGGGACAAGTTTCTAAATGTCCTTGAGTGGCTCAGCCAGAGCCTGGACTTGAACCTGATCAAACATCTCTGGAGAGACCTGAAAATAGCTGTGCGGTGACGCTCCCCATCCAACCTGACAGAGCTTGAGAGGATATGCAGAGAAGAATGGGAGACACTGCCCAAATACAGGTGTGCCAAGCTTGTAACGTCATACCCAAGAACACTCAAGGCTGTAATCGCTGCCAAAGGTGTTTCAACAAAGTACTGAGTAAAAGGTTTGAATACTTCTGTAAATGTGATATTTCAGTTTATCTTTTTAATACATTTCCAAGCGTTTCTAAAAACCTGTTTTTTGCTTTGTCACTATGAGGTATTGTGTGTAGATTGATGAGGAGAAAAAAACGATTTAATACATTTTAGAAGGCTGTAACGTAACAAAATGTATAACAATTCTGAAATAAATTAATAAATTAATCTGAAATACATTTTGAGAATTGACGAAAGGGAGGAGGGGTCACGAGAAAATTGAGTGGAGTGAATATTGTTAGTAGAGTTTTGAAAAAGCTTTTATGTCAAGCGACAGCATTGGGATTACCAAACCTAAAATGACCTTAAAAATGTTGTTCATGAACATGGACATGAACATGGTAGTACGGTGGTTACGTAAAATGACGTGGAAAAGAGAGACCAGTCATATACGGGAGTAAATCCGGGAGTAAATGCCGCCATGTCTAAGGGCAGTACAGGCTACATAAAGGATACATAAAAGATTGGGATGGATTAAAACAAACAATTGATCATTGGAGGGAGGACAGTGGACTTTATCATTATCATGTTTTGTTTGTAATTAAAACTTTTTTGTTGCTGATTAAGATGTAGCATAGTGAATACTAATGAAATGTACACTTTCTCTTCCAGAAGAGGATGGGGTGTCCTTATCTCTCTCTTTGAAATGTTTCCCGAGACTGATGTCTTGGGAGAGCAGTTAATGAAATTCTGCAGTTCTATAAAGTAGAAAGGTTTCCGGATCCGGCAGTAAAGGGAGCTCCAAGATAAGTAAGGCTTGGCCATGTGTGTGTTTTTGCCCTATGTTTTACCACACATGCATACAAACCCACCGGTTATGAATATTTGTTAATGGTGTTAATATCGTGTTTGATTAATTGTGTGGGGTGTTTTCATTTGGTTGTAGACCGGGTACGCCGAATGATGGAAATGTTTGAAATGTTTTTAAATTGTTTCTGAATTACAGGGAAAGAACATGTTTAATGGTGTTGAATGACCTTTGTCCTGACTTGCTGGTCAAGCCTCATCGACCTCAATATAAAGGATAGCGACATTGGGTGAGATTTAAGTATAATAGTGTGGAGGGTGTTTTGTTGTTGGTTGGTTTTTCTTATTTTTGTCTTTGTTTCGATACAAATCTCACAAGATTGGGTCTGATGTATGGTTGGGATTCCTCCCTAAGTGTTAGCTCTCAAACTCCCTTGCCCTGTAACTCTGCTGTGAGGTTGCTAGTATGATAAGGGAGTAAAAGTCAATTTGGAAAATGGTTTCAACAGTGTGCTGGTATGCTTTTTGACATTTGTCTTCGGAATTTTGTATTATGAAAATTGGGAAGGTAATAATTTGTCATAGGGTGAATAGTTCTTTGGATTTTCTGATTCAGAAATGCCCTAAACTCTAGTTTTGGTCGGTCCTCTCTCGAAGTTACGGTGACTACCAATGGTATCTATATGCATGGAAGGAATAATACGACAAGAGCAGTGTGAGCTTCACCCCCCAACCGGCTGAAGAAATGGCGAAAATAGTATTCACCAAGGCCCTGTCCTGCACCACTTCTACTGAGACCTGAGTCCGAGCCAGCAACCTGTGTACGAGCAGCAGGGATGCGGCATGAGTCCTGAGGCGATGCATGTGGGGTGAGCACGGAGAGAGATCACATACAAACTTCTTTCGTGTTGCTGGTGCACTGGTGGGAAAATGGATCAGACAGAATGGGTTGAATTGAGATACCAATCTGTCATTAACCTGTCCAGCCCCCGGGTTCCGCAAGCGGAACCCCCCCCACATTCCACTGAAAAGGCAGCGCGCGAAATTCAAAAAATATTTTTTAGA
Source organism: Salvelinus alpinus (assembly GCF_045679555.1). Classification (NCBI taxonomy): domain Eukaryota; kingdom Metazoa; phylum Chordata; class Actinopteri; order Salmoniformes; family Salmonidae; genus Salvelinus; species Salvelinus alpinus. Next base: position 58,042,314 of record NC_092100.1, read on the forward strand.
AATATTTAACTTTCACACATTAACAAGTCCAATACAGCAAATGAAAGATAAACATCTTGTGAATCCAGCCAACATGTCCAATGTTTTTAATGTTTTACAGCGAAAACACCACGTATATTTATGTTAGCTCACCACCAAATACAAAAAAGCACAGACATTTCTTTCACAGCACAGGTAGCTTGCACAAAACCCCCAAATAGAGATAGTGTCACGATCGTCTTGATGAGGAAGAGTGGACCAAGGCGCAGCGTGAGAGAAATACATCTCCTTTTATTTAGAGAAGACGAAACACGAAAAAAACGAACACTTTTACAAAACAACAAACGACCGTGAAGCTACAAACGTAAGTGCATACACACGCTACAAACGTTAAACATAGACAATTACCCACAACAGCCCAATGCCTATGGCTGCCTTAAATATGGCTCCCAATCAGAGACAATCAATGACAGCTGATAACGTGAGGGGAGGGTGGACTGCTCGAAGCTATTGAGTCTATGGAGGGTTGCCTCCCGGGACACCTTATATTTTAGTGTCCTCCGAGAGGGAGGTTATTAGAGAACCCAGTAGACGACAGCTTGGGCTGAACATGATGGGGACATTGATAGAAGGGGTTTAGTTTTACCATGTCATCAGAATCCTAATGTTAAAGCGCATGTGGCTTTCTGGATGGCACAGTACAATTCATTACGTACAAGGCTCAACGTCTGTGTCTTGCTTTGACAGCCGAGGATGGAAACTAGCATCCCATTGGCATAGAACAGAACGGATTGACGGTTCTTGCCCCAATCTCATTCTCATCAAGGGTGGTGTGAAATTATTAAACATGTATTTTCTCTCTTCCTTGTTCAAGTCTGTTTTCTAGGTGTCGTGGAACATGACCGTAATCATTGTTCCAGAGAAGGGATTGTTGGAAATTGACTAATTGACTTGAGCATGTATTAGTATTATTTTATAACTATATACTGTAGGTGGACTAGCTGTAGTGACTAACGTGTTATGGGTTAGATGGAACGATTTATGTGAAAATGTATTTGTGGCCGGAGGCAAAGTACATAGAGACAGAAATGTTTGCATAAGGGTGTTAGTTGATCAATCTAGCAGGGTCGATATCAGTGTATTCTATGGAGTACCAAAAACGAAGGCGTTAATGTTACAGGGAATTGGGAGAGCAGAATAAAATGCGACTGGGTCGGAGATGTGTGTGGCTCATAAATTAAGGAAGTGGGTATTAGAGTGTCTGGGGAACGATACCACTCCTCTATGTATAGTGGAGTGTATATACAAAGGATAGCTCGTAGGAGAGGAATAACAGCTAGCTGTACATAATATAGCGACTAATATGAAGTAAAATTGAACATCACACATACCCAGATCATGGTGGGAGTAGCAGAAATAGTGTTGTCATTTCAGGCACTATTGTCAACTTTCAATGAGGGGTTCGTCAAAGAAGGTACAACGCTTGAAAGAATAGCCACAGATCCCTGTATACAGGCCACATCACCATAAAGGAAGTTTGCTGTACTAATAGTGTCACATCTCCTGCAGAGTGTGATTAAGAAACATGCGACTCAGAGTTTGGTTAGGTTGGATACTCTTCCAACGGCATTAATCTCTCACCCATTCCTAACAGCCAGCGAACACTTGACATATCTCCCAGAAGATTGGGACCGAGTGACAGTAAACGGAAAGTGTCAGATAAGCAGGTGGCTGCTTATCAACCGTTGGGACCCAACGTTTACACTGTAATGAGGGTGTTCACAAATGAGTGGGGTGTAGATCGGCCTTGGGATGAGCGATGTGTACCTACCCTGAGCACAGGGAAGTATTATCCACAGGTACCGACTGTAGCAGAACATAGGATGTCATTGGAGATGTTGGTGGCTAGAAAACCGGGAATGAGTTGGGAGACAGGTAGGGAGAATCTGAAAGTTTCAGTCCTAGATCTATCAGTGAACCGTGAAGGCAATAGGAGAGCAGGAGACAGATTCCATGCAATAGCTATTCTCACGGCAGTCGCTATAATTATCATATCATTTTCAGAAATACAGTGTAGACATTGTTAATGTTGTAAATGACTATTGTAGCTGGAAACAGTAGATTTTTTATGGAATATCTACATAGGCGTAAAGAGGCCCATTATCAGCAACCATCTCTCCTGTGTTCAAATGGCACGTTGTGTTAGCTAATCCAAGTTTATCATTTTAAAAGGCTAATTGATCATTAGAAAATCATTTTCTAATTATGTTAGCCCAGCTGAAAACTGTCATCCTGATTAAAGAAGCAATAAAACTGGCCTTCTTTAGACTAGTTGAATATCTGGAGCATCAGCATATGTGGGTTCGATTACAGGCTCAAAATGGCCAGAAACAAAGCTCTTTCTTCTGAAACTCATCAGTCTATTCTTGTTCTGAGAAATGAAGGCTATTCCATGAGAGAAATTGCCAAGAAACTGAAGATCTCGTACAACGCTGTGTACTAATCCATTCACAGAACAGCGCAAACTGTCTCTAACCAGAATAGAAAGAGGAGTGGGAGGCCCCGGTGCACAACTGAACAAAAGGACATGTACATTAGAGTGTCTAGTTTGAGAAACAGAAACAGACACACAAGTCCTCAACTGGCAGCTTCATTAAATAGTACCCACAAAACACCAGTCTCAATATCAACAGTGAAGAGGACTCCGGGATGCTGGCCTTCTCTGTCCAGTGTCTGTGTTCTTTTTCCCATCTTACATTTTTTTATTTATTGGCCAGTCTGAGATATGGCTTTTTCTTTGCAACTCTGCATAGAAGGCCAGCATCCCAGAGTCGCCTCTTCACTGTTGACGTTGAGACTGGTGTTTTGCGGGAACTATTTAATGAAGCTGCCAGTTGAGGACTTGTGAGGTGTCTGTTTCTCAAACTAGACACTCTAATGTACTTGTCCTCTTACTCAGCTGCCTAGCAAGCAAGGGATAAGAACATTGCCAGCCAGTATGGCAATGGAACATTTCGAACAAATGACTGGTTCGAGTCCATAGTGTCACGCCCTGGCCTTAGTATTCTTTGTTTTCTTTATTATTTTAGTTAGGTCAGGGTGTGACATGGGGAATGTTTGTGTTTTGGGTGGTTATATGGTAAAGGGGGTGTTGGGTTTAGTGTATGGGTTTGTATTGAGTGAATGTTTCTAGGTATGTCTATGGTTGAATGAATGTTTCTAGGTATGTCTATGGTTGCCTGAGTGGTTCTCAATCAGAGACAGATGTCTTTCATTTGTCTCTGATTGGGAGCCATATTTAAGGCAGCCATGGGCATCATGCATTTGTGGGTAATTGTCTATGTCTTGTAGTGTTTGTGTCAGCACTATTTATATGTATAGCTTCACGGTCGTCAGTTTGTTATTTTGTTAGTTTGTGTATAGTTGTTCGTTTCTTGGTTTTTTCTCTCTTCTTTAATAAAAGAAGATGTATTTTGCACACGCTGCGCCTTGGTCCAATCTCTCTCAAGAAGACGATCGTGACACATAGATACAGAACAAAAAGACTGAACAACCAGCCGGCTTGGGAAGCAACCTTAGATTTGTGTCGGGACTATATCTTGTGGAAGGATGAAATAGTATGAATAAATTAATTTAAAAAACATTTTATGTGAATCATTATTTGAACATGTTGGTTGGCCTCGAAGCCTGTGTTTGAAGGATATATTAGCATAGTTTGCTCGACTTTGTCTTGAGCCTAACTACACCGTGCCAATATTTCGTCTCTGCATTATCACTTAACTGAATGGAGAGAAGGGGAGGAAAAGGGAGAGGTGGAGGAAGGGGGGTGTAACGTAGCTCAACACCAGCACCACTCTCTCTCTCTCTCTCTCTCTCTCTCTGTATAATTTATTCTGGTTGTTAAGGGGCCATTCCCTCAGCCCCGGTTGAAGGGGTTGGGAAGCATTTTTGTCCTTGTCAGGATTCATCCTCAGAATATGGCTGTGGATTTGCATCACTGTGCAAATTGGGTTGTTGTAACAGTGACACTGTAGTGGTCTCTGTATACAGTACATGGCCCTTCACTGAACCTGTGTACCGCTCTGCTCTGTCTTGGCCTGAATAGGAAGCAAACTTGACAGTTCTGCTCGTCTCTCTCGCTGCTTAAAATGCTCAGATTTATTTAGCCTGGTCTCAGATCTGTTTGTACTGTCTTTCCAACTCTTTTGGTCAATGCTAAACCATAGGAGTTGACAAAATGCCACAAACAGATCTGGGACCAGGGTAATGGAGTTAGGCTAAGCCCTCCTGAACCCAGCCCAGTGCTCCGGAGTGAACATGAAAAGGGGCATGGAGGGCATGGTGATAGCTGGTTGGCATAAGCTCAGAGCTGTAGACAGAGGGAGGCCCTGGGGGGGTGGGGGGGGGTTCATAGACTCCTGTTTATCAGTGTTCTCTCAGGCTGAGGCTGTGCCTATGAAACCTGGCATGTTACAGGGTCAACTACGTCGCAAATGGCACCCTATTCCCTATATAGTGCACTATGTTTGACCAAGGCCCATAGGGCTATGTAGGGAATAGGGTGTCATTTGGAATGCATTCCTAGACTGTCTTAGTAGTCTATACAGGAGTCTATGTTATTAGACTATATCCTGGGGATGTGTCCTAGCACAGATACTAAGGGTTGGTTTCCCAGACAGATTAAGTTATCTCCCTGCTCTTTGCTAACCAGCACAACTAACAAGTCAATAGACCCCAAGCACAGGAGAAAATATACAGCATGCTTTTTATTCCCTGACTGTGCTTAATCTTTGTCTGGGAAGCCAGTATGTGGGTTAGTTAGGCCTTCCACCCATCTAGTAGCCAGTGGAACAGACTCTTTCGGAGGCATGGCAGACTAGACAGCCCTGCCTGATAATAAGATAACCTATGATTGGGGAAACAGTCAAGAAAGACAAAATACAGAAGCAAAGCGAGAACGGGTTTAAGAGGGCTCCAGCGAGCTGGGATGACAGCCATGAGATCCCAGTTGAAGGAGGTGGGAAGTGGGCTGCATAGGAAGGATATAGTATACCACCCACACAGAGACACACACACACACAAGCTCATGCCTCATTGATCCATCACATCAACAAGCAACACCTCGCTCCCACCCTCCTCCTTCGCTCATCCACCTCTCCGCCCGCATTTACTACTTGTCCTGCACGAGTGCACCAGATTTAGTACTTCTCTCACCGCTGCTGTACGAGGAGAGAGAGAAGTGGGGGGGGAAAAGAGTCGAGCGAGTGAGATACAGAGAGAGAGAGAGAGACGAAGAGAGAGAGAGAGAGATGAAGAGAAAGATGAAAAAGATGAAGAGATGAGGGGTTGAGATTCCAGTGTGCATATATTTTAGTAGCTACCTCCATTGGCTGTTGGAGTTTTACTGTAATTGCATCGTGCTTGCAGTGTGTGTGTGTGTGTATGTCTTATCCCATCAGTGTGCAACAGCAAACTGGTTTGGCCAAACATGAACTGATACTCCATTCTGCTCCTGTAAAAGCACCCCTAGACACACTCTCCGCTGACCAGGCACAAACATTACAAACACATGTATGTTTTACTATCCTTGCGGAGACCAAATAACTGATTAAAAAATATATATATATATATTTTCCCTAACCCTAACCCCTAACCCTAACTCCTAACCCTAACTCCTAAGCCAAAAATGTACTTTTTCCTTTTGGGGATCCGTGAAATGTCCCCACTTGTCCGAATTTTCCGTGTGAGGACTTCTGGTCGCCAGAAAAATACACATACACGCGCACATGTAGAACCAAGGTCACTGTGGATCAGAACAGCCAGTAAATGAGTTTAATTAGGCAAGTCGTTAATAACGAATGTCTGCTAATCACCAAATCCCACACACATACTGCTGCTTCTCCCTATAGTGTGAGTTAGGATAGCTCTCTGTGTTGTACCCGCCTGCCAGAGGAACCGTAGCTAGTGCGTCGATTCAGCTATATGCATGTGTGCATTAGTACTTTGATATTCCCTTTCCCAAGGTAAAAGATTTGTATGACTTGAATGATTTTCCTTCATGAAATCTACATATCATCTATGAAGGCTAACGGTAGAAAAGATGTAGGGGATGAGCAGAAAAGTCAAGTAAACTGAAATGAAATACAACAACATAAGCAGGAACAGAGACAGAGGAGCATGAGTAGAATTCCAATCACCATAAATAGACATTCCAGTTGGAGCCTATACACAGACAGAGCACACAGCTCACAGCTCCAGCTGATCAGCCAATCATCGAGCATTGTAATTAGACATGAGTAACGAGCTCGTCAGTAATTAACCTGATACACACACTGATCTGGGAGAGAGGGAGAGAGGGAGAGAGAACTTAATATTGTTGGGGCAGTGGGGAAACTTTTCATGCAATTAGACAGAAATTCCAATTAGAGGAGGCTGGAAGAGAAGACCATCTGATCTAACAGCGGGTTCATGGTCGAGAGAGAGAGAGAGCAGTCAGACCCTTCCTCTACGACCCTCTCATCCCTCCATCTCACCAGCATTTCCACCAGGCAATTTAACAAGCTATTAGCCATCTCATATTGACGTCACAGAGGTGTTTTTGGCCTGGTGTATTCAGCAGGTCAGGGAGAGATTACATTTACATTTAAGTCATTTAGCAGACGCTCTTATCCAGAGCGACTTACAAATTGGTGCATTCACCTTATGACATCCAGTGGAACGGCCACTTTACAATAGTGCATCTAAATCTTTTAAGGGGGGGGGGGAGTGAGAAGGATTACTTTATCCTATCCTAGGTATTCCTTAAAGAGGTGGGGTTTCAGGTGTCTCCGGAAGGTGGTGATTGACTCCGCTGTCCTGGCGTCGTGAGGGAGTTTGTTCCACCATTGGGGGGCCAGAGCAGCGAACAGTTTTGACTGGGCTGAGCGGGAACTGTACTTCCTCAGTGGTAGGGAGGCGAGCAGGCCAGAGGTGGATGAACGCAGTGCCCTTGTTTGGGTGTAGGGCCTGATCAGAGCCTGGAGGTACTGAGGTGCCGTTCCCCTCACAGCTCCGTAGGCAAGCACCATGGTCTTGTAGCGGATGCGAGCTTCAACTGGAAGCCAGTGGAGAGAGCGGAGGAGCGGGGTGACGTGAGAGAACTTGGGAAGGTTGAACACCAGACGGGCTGCGGCGTTCTGGATGAGTTGTAGGGGTTTAATGGCACAGGCAGGGAGCCCAGCCAACAGCGAGTTGCAGTAATCCAGACGGGAGATGACAAGTGCCTGGATTAGGACCTGCGCCGCTTCCTGTGTGAGGCAGGGTCGTACTCTGCGGATGTTGTAGAGCATGAACCTACAGGAACGGGCCACCGCCTTGATGTTGGTTGAGAACGACAGGGTGTTGTCCAGGATCACGCCAAGGTTCTTAGCGCTCTGGGAGGAGGACACAATGGAGTTGTCAACCGTGATGGCGAGATCATGGAACGGGCAGTCCTTCCCCGGGAGGAAGAGCAGCTCCGTCTTGCCGAGGTTCAGCTTGAGGTGGTGATCCGTCATCCACACTGATATGTCTGCCAGACATGCAGAGATGCGATTCGCCACCTGGTCATCAGAAGGGGGAAAGGAGAAGATTAGTTGTGTGTCGTCTGCATAGCAATGATAGGAGAGACCATGTGAGGTTATGACAGAGCCAAGTGACTTGGTGTATAGCGAGAATAGGAGAGGGCCTAGAACAGAGCCCTGGGGGACACCAGTGGTGAGAGCACGTGGTGAGGAGACAGATTCTCGCCACGCCACCTGGTAGGAGCGACCTGTCAGGTAGGACGCAATCCAAGCGTGGGCCGCGCCGGAGATGCCCAACTCGGAGAGGGTGGAGAGGAGGATCTGATGGTTCACAGTATCGAAGGCAGCCGATAGGTCTAGAAGGATGAGAGCAGAGGAGAGAGAGTTAGCTTTAGCAGTGCGGAGCGCCTCCGTGATACAGAGAAGAGCAGTCTCAGTTGAATGACTAGTCTTGAAACCTGACTGATTTGGATCAAGAAGGTCATTCTGAGAGAGATAGCGGGAGAGCTGGCCAAGGACGGCACGTTCAAGAGTTTTGGAGAGAAAAGAAAGAAGGGATACTGGTCTGTAGTTGTTGACATCGGAGGGATCGAGTGTAGGTTTTTTCAGAATGGGTGCAACTCTCGCTCTCTTGAAGACGGAAGGGACGTAGCCAGCGGTCAGGGATGAGTTGATGAGCGAGGTGAGGTAAGGGAGAAGGTCTCCGGAAATGGTCTGGAGAAGAGAGGAGGGGATAGGGTCAAGCGGGCAGGTTGTTGGGCGGCCGGCCGTCACAAGACGCGAGATTTCATCTGGAGAGAGAGGGGAGAAAGAGGTCAGAGCACAGGGTGGGGCAGTGTGAGCAGAAACAGGCGGTGTCGTTTGACTTAGCAAACGAGGATCGGATGTCGTCGACCTTCTTTTCAAAATGGTTGACGAAGTCATCTGCAGAGAGGGAGGAGGGGGGGGGAGGGGGAGGAGGGGGGGGAGGGGGAGGAGGATTCAGGAGGGAGGAGAAGGTGGCAAAGAGCTTTCTGGGGTTAGAGGCAGATGCTTGGAATTTAGAGTGGTAGAAAGTGGCTTTAGCAGCAGAGACAGAAGAGGAAAATGTAGAGAGGAGGGAGTGAAAGGATGCCAGGTCCGCAGGGAGGCGAGTTTTCCTCCATTTCCGCTCGGCTGCCCGGAGCCCTGTTCTGTGAGCTCGCAATGAGTCGTCGAGCCACGGAGCGGGAGGGGAGGACCGAGCCGGCCTGGAGGATAGGGGACATAGAGAGTCAAAGGATGCAGAAAGGGAGGAGAGGAGGGTTGAGGAGGCAGAATCAGGAGATAGGTTGGAGAAGGTTTGAGCAGAGGGAAGAGATGATAGGATGGAAGAGGAGAGGGTAGCGGGGGAGAGAGAGCGAAGGTTGGGACGGCGCGATACCATCCGAGTAGGGGCAGTGTGGGAAGTGTTGGATGAGAGCGAGAGGGAAAAGGATACAAGGTAGTGGTCGGAGACTTGGAGGGGAGTTGCAGTGAGGTTAGTGGAAGAACAGCATCTAGTAAAGATGAGGTCGAGCGTATTGCCTGCCTTGTGAGTAGGGGGGGAAGGTGAGAGGGTGAGGTCAAAAGAGGAGAGGAGTGGAAAGAAGGAGGCAGAGAGGAATGAGTCAAAGGTAGACGTGGGGAGGTTAAAGTCGCCCAGAACTGTGAGAGGTGAGCCGTCCTCAGGAAAGGAGCTAATCAAGGCATCGAGCTCATTGATGAACTCTCCGAGGGAACCTGGAGGGCGATAAATGGTAAGGATGTTAAGCTTGAAAGGGCTGGTAACTGTGACAGCATGGAATTCAAAGGAGGCGATAGACAGATGGGTAAGGGGAGAAAGAGAGAATGACCACTTGGGAGAGATGAGGATCCCGGTGCCACCACCCCGCTGACCAGAAGCTCTCGGGGTGTGCGAGAACACGTGGGCGGACGAAGAGAGAGCAGTAGGAGTAGCAGTGTTATCTGTGGTGATCCATGTTTCCGTCAGTGCCAGGAAGTCGAGGGACTGGAGGGAGGCATAGGCTGAGATGAACTCTGCCTTGTTGGCCGCAGATCGGCAGTTCCAGAGGCTACCGGAGACCTGGAACTCCACGTGGGTCGTGCGCGCTGGGACCACCAGATTAGGGTGGCCGATGCCACGCGGTGTGGAGCGTTTGTATGGTCTGTGCAGAGAGGAGAGAACAGGGATAGACAGACACATAGTTGACAGGCTACAGAAGAGACTACGCTAATGCAAAGGAGATTGGAGTGGCAAGTGGACTACGCGTCTCGAATGTTCAGAAAGTTAAGCTTACGTAGCAAGAATCTTATTGACTAAAATGATTAAGATGATACAGTACTGCTGAAGTAGGCTAGCTGGCAGTGGCTGCGTTGTTGACTTTGTAGGCTAGCTGGCAGTTGTTGACTTTGTAGGCTAGCTGGCAGTGGCTGCGTTGTTGACACTACACTAATCAAGTCGTTCCGTTGAGTGTAATAGTATCTACAGTGCTGCTATTCGGGGGCTAGCTGGCTAGCTAGCAGTGTTGATTACGTTACGTTGCGTTAAGAGAACGACAATAGCTGGCTAGCTAACCTAGAAAATCGCTCTAGACTACACAATTATCTTTGATACAAAGACGGCTATGTAGCTAGCTATGTAGCTAGCTACGATCAAACAAATCAAACCGTTGTACTGTAATGAAATGAAATGAAAATGTGATACTACCTGTGGAGCGAAGCGGAATGCGACCGGGTTGTTGAGTGCAGAAGTTCTATTCGGTAGACGTTGGCTAGCTGTTGGCTAGCTAGCAGTGTCTCCTACGTTAAGGACGACAGATAGCTGGCTAGCTAGCCTCGGTAAATTAAGATAATCACTCTAAAACTACACACTCTAAACTACACAATTATCTTGGATACGAAGACAGCAAAGACAACTATGTAGCTAGCTAACACTACACTAATCAAGTCGTTCAGTTGGGTGTAATAGTTGCTACAGTGCTGCTATTCGGTAGACGGTGGATGTTTGCTAGCTGGCTAGCTGCTGGGCAGATGGCAGATAGCAGTGTAGACTGCGTTAGGACGACGAAATACGATAATTACGCAATTATCTTTGATACAAAGACGGCTATGTAGCTAGCTAAGAAGAAATTGCTAAGATTAGACAAATTAAACCGTTGTACTATAATGAAATGTAATGAAATGTAATGAAAAGTTATACTACCTGCGGACCAAAGTGCTGCTATTCGGTAGACGGTGGACGTTTGCTAGCTGGCTAGCTGCTGGGCAGATGGCAGATAGCAGTGTAGACTGCGGACCAAAGTGCGAAGTGCGACCGCTCGCTCCAACCCGGAAGTACTCAACAGTAATTACGACAGTAATTACAGTAATTACAGTAATTACGACACAAATCAACAAGGAAATAAACCATGAATAAATCCTAATATCCATAAACATAGTACCGTAGAAGATGTAAGTGTAATATAGCAGAATGTGCATGGTGGTACACAGACACAAATATGTTAGCTTAGTGACACAGTTGCACACTGGTACACAAGAATCGACTTTCACAGTGGTGTAAAAACACACAAAGCCATGTCACAGCGGGAGATATAGATTTTCTCTACTCAGGTCTACTGAGCTGAGAGGCTGAAGCTGCTTCCCTCAGGGGGAGAGCTGTGTGTGAGAGAGAGAGAGATAAATAAAGACGGATAGAGAGACAGTGTGAGTAAGTAAGAGAAAGCATGTAAAAGAGAGTTGGAGAAATTGAGAATGTAAGACAGGGAGAGCATAGCAGAGAAAGCTCAGAGAAATGACAGTGATTGAGTATAATCATTGTATAAACAGAGAATAAAATCAGTTGGAACACCAGCAGCAATGGGACAAGAAAAAACATGGATTTTACAGAACACCAGCAGTCTCTTGCAACGCATCTGCAATAGTTTCTTACCACATGGTTGGGTAAACCCATGAGTTTGAAAAAGCAAGACTAGAACAGCAACAACGAGACAAGAAAAGGCGTGGATACAATAAGATGGTGAAAAGTTGGACAGATGTCTAAGGAGATACACACTGAGTGTACCAAACATTAGGAACACCTTAGTATTGAGTTGCACCTCTTTTTGCCCTCAGAACAGCTTCAATTCGTCGGGCATGGACTGTACAAGGTGTCGAAAGAATTCCACAGGGATGCCGGCCCATGTTGACTCCAGCAGCATACAACACTAGTTAGCAGCATTCCACCGTGCATCCCACTGCTGGCTTGCCTCTGAAGCTAAGCAGGGTTGGACCTGGGTAGTCCCTGGATGGGAGACCAGATGCTGCTGGAAGTGGTGTTGGAGGGCCAGTATGAGGCACTGTTTCCTCTGGAGTTAAAAATATCCCAACACCCCAGGGCAGTGATTGGGGACATTGCCCTGTGTAGGGTGCTGTCTTTTGGATGGGACGTTAAACGGGTGTCCTGACTCTCTGTGGTCATTAAAGATCCCATGGCACTTATTGTAAGAGTAGGGGTGTTAACCCTGGTGTGGGGGCTATATATATATATATATATATTTCACCTTTATTTAACCAGGTAGGCTAGTTGAGAACAAGTTCTCATTTGTAACTACGAGCTGGCCAAGATAAAGTATAGCAATTCGACACATACAACAACACAGTTACACATGGAATAAACAAAACATACAGTCAATTATACAGTGGAACAAAAGAAAACAAAAAGTATATTTACAGTGAGTGCAAATGAGGTAAGTTAAGGCAATAAATAGGCCATGGTGGCGAAGTAATTACAATATAGCAATTAAATCACTGGAATGGTAGATGTGCAGAAGATGAATGTACAAGTAGAGATACTGGGGTGCAAAGGAGCAAGGTAAATAAATAAATACAGTATGGGGATGAGGTAAGTAGATATATGGGCTGTTTACAGATGGGCTATGTACAGGTGCAGTGATCTGTGAGCTGCTCTGACAGCTGGTGCTTAAAGCTAGTGAGGGAGATATGAGTCTCCAGCTTCAGAGATTTTTGCAGTTCGTTTCAGTCATTGGCAGCAGAGAACTGGAAGGAAAGATGACCAAAGGAGGAATTGGCTTTGGGGTGACCAGTGAGATATACCTGCTGGAGCGCGTGCTATGAGTGGGTGCTGCTATGGTGACAAGTGAGCTGACATAAGGCGGGGCTTTACCAAGCAGAGACTTGTAGATAACCTGTAGCCAGTGGGTTTGGCGACGAGTATGTAGCGAGGGCCAACCAACGAGAGCGTACAGGTCACAATGGTGGGTAATGTAAACTGGAAACCACATATCCTGAGGCTGCATTCATTGTAGCTGGGGAGTTTAACAAGGTTAATCTGAAAACAAGACTCCCTAAATTCTATCAGCATATTGATTGTACTACCAGGGCTGGTAAAACCCTGGATCATTGTTATTCTAACTTCCGCGACGCATATAAGGCCCTCCCCCGCCCTCCTTTCGGAAAAGCTGACCACGACTCCATTTTGTTGCTCCCTGCCTATTGTTGCGTCTTTGGCTATGCCGGATTAAGTGATATGACATGCTATTCTATAAAATAGTTTATCCGTAATTAATATTACCTGATTGAGCTAATCATGTAAATGTAATTAACTAGAGTCGGGGCACCACGAAATAATATTTATAGAGCTGTTATCTTCCGAATAAACTCTTAAAGACCTAGTAATATTTTACATCAATAGCAGTCAATATTAATCGTCACCTTAATACAGTCTCCTCTGAAAGTTGTAAATTCTTGGTTATCTTCACGAACCCTGGCTAACAAGTTGAATCAGCAATACAAAATTGGGTTTAATTATTTATTTACTAAATACCTAACTAATCACACAGAATTACAAATACACAGAATGAATCATACCTTGATTACAAATTACGTCATCAAGGAAAACGTCCCTGGCGGACGGACAGATATGAAAGCTGGTTACACAAAAGAAAAGGGGGCTGGGTTTGAGTGAAAGAGCGGGAAGACTGAAGACAAAGGGAGAAGTGATGTCTCTATCGTAAATACAGTATCTTATGCATTCTAAATTACCGCCCATTTGGAAAAGGAAAATGCAATAAATATTTACTCTGAGCTGCGCTTCGGTAGGTTGGTGGTAGATGGAAGGCCGTGTTGCCCAACCGAGTCCTTTGTCCTTTGAAGAATGTCTCTGGTGGTAAATTGAATACGTTGTAGTAACGTCGTTGTGTGGTAGACGGGATACTCTGTCTCTTCTTTCCTAGCCCACGTTTGCAGCTGCTGTTGCTAACTCAACGGCTAGGAGGTATCACTTCTGTAGTGAATAAGAGTTCAAAGTTCATACCATTCGCAACCAAAGCTCATGCTGAGGATGGCTTAGTTCTGTAGTTGACATGTTAGTCCTTTTAACGCAAAAGGCTGCAGACCTCACGTACTTGGAACCGGAGATTATATTGTCGTCAAGGCTTTATATAGTGGAGGGAGAGGGGTGTGTTTGAAAAGTTTTATAACCCATGTTTCTTCAGAGGGGCGGGTCACTGATTGAGCAGAGCCCTAACCTTATGAAAGCCCAAATCTCTCATTTGGAAGCTAAAAGTACATTTCATCTCTTCACCAATAATTTTGTATTCAAACATTTAAATTGAACAACAATTCCATGTGACTCCGATAACTACAATGTGCAGACTTTCCACTGTAGAGTTTGTCATTCTATCATTGATCAGAATGTCTCAGATGACAACCAAACTGACATCATATTTTTTAAGTACCACCGCATACGTTCAATTGGTCGGATTACCAGAATATAGTTCATTTCCCCCCACCTTCTGAGGTTCCCAGAATCTCTATGTTAACTAAAGGATTTTCAAATGTCACATCAGTAGGGTAGAGAGAGGAAAAAGGGGGGGAGAGGTATTTATGACTGTCATAAACCTACCCCCAGGCCAACGTCATGACACTATAGACAAAGACTAAAACAGCAAGCTCACGCGCTCAGGTCTGTTCAACGCTGGTCCGACCAATCTGATTCCACGCTTCAAGATTGCTTCGATCACGTGGATTGGGATATGTTCCGCATTGCGTCAAACAACAACATTGACGAATACACTGATTCGGTGAGCGAGATTATTAGCAAGTGCATCGGCGATGTCGTACCCACAGCAACTATTAAAACATTCTGAAACCAGAAACCGTGGATTGATGGCAGCATTCGTGGAAAACTGAAAGCGCGAACCACTGCTTTTAACCAGGGCAAGGTGACCAGGAACATGACCGGATACAAACAGTGTAGCTATTCCCTCCGCAAGGCAATCAAACAAGCTAAGCGTCAGTATAGAGACAAAGTAGAGTTGCAATTCAACGGCTCAGACACAAGAGGTATGTGGCAGGGTCTACAGTCAATCACGGATTACAAAAAGGAAACCAGCCCCGTCGCGAACCAGGATGTCTTGTTCCCAGACAGACTAAATAACTTCTTTGCTCGCTTTGAGGACAATACAGTGCCACTGACACGGCTCGCTACCAAAACCTGCGGACTCTCCTTCACTGCAGCCAACATGAGTAAAACATTTAAACGTGTTAACCCTCGCAAGGCTGCAGGCCCAGACGGCATCCCCAGCCGCGTCCTCAGAGCATGCGCAGACCAGCTGGCTGGTGTGTTTACGGACATATTCAATCAATCCTTATCCCAGTCTGCTGTTCCCACATGCTTCAAGAGGGCCACCATTGTTCCTGTTCCCAAGAAAGCTAAGGTAACTGAGCTAAATGACTACTGCCCCGTAGCACTCACTTCCGTCATCATGAAGTGCTTTGAGAGACTAGTCGAGGACCATATCACCTCCATCCTACCTGACACCCTAAACCCACTCCAATTTGCTTACTGCCCCAATCGGTCAACAGACGACCTAATCGCAACCACACTGCACACTGCCCTAACCCATCTGGACAAGAGGAATACCTATGTGAGAATGCTGTTCACTGACTACAGCTCAGCATTTACCACCATAGTACCCTCCAAACTCGTCATCAAGCTCGAGACCCTGGGTCTCGACCCCGCCCTGTGCAACTGGGTACTGGACTTCCTGACGGGCCACCCCCAGGTGGTGAGGGTAGGTAACAACATCTCCACCCCGCTGATCCTCAACACTGGGGCCCCACAAGGGTGCGTTCTGAGCCCTCTCATGTACTCCCTGTTCACCCATGACTGCGTGGCCATGCACGCCTCCAACTCAATCATCAAGATTGCAGACGACACTACAGTGGTAGGCTTGATTACCAACAATGACGAGACGGCCTACAGAGAGGAGGTGAGGGCCCTCGGAGTGTGGTGTCAGGAAAATAACCTCACACTCAACGTCAACAAAACAAAGGAGATGATCGTGGACTTCAGGAAGCAGCAGAGGGAGCACCCCCTTATCCACTTTGACGGAACAGTAGTGGAGAGGGTAGTACGTTTTAAGTTCCTCGGCGTACACATCACGGACAAACTGAATTGGTCCACCCACACAGACAGCGTGGTGAAGAAGGCGCAGCAGCGCCTCTTCAACCTCAGGAGGCTGAAGAAATTTGACTTGTCACCAAAACACTCACAAACTTTTACAGATGCACAATCGAGAGCATCCTGTCGAGCTGTTTCATCGCCTGGTACGGCAACTGCTCCACCCACAACCGTAAGGCTCTCCAGAGGGTAGTGAGGTCTGCACAATGCATCACCGGGGGCAAACTACCTGCCCTCCAGGACACCTACACCACCCGATGTCACAGGAAGGCCATAAAGATCATCAAGGACAACAACCACCCGAGCCACTGCCTGTTCACCCCGCTATCATCCAGAAGGCGAGGTCAGTACAGGTGCATCAAAACAGGGACCGAGAGACTGAAAAACAGCTTCTATCTCAAGGCTATCAGACTATTAACTTCTTGTCAATAGGGGGGCGCTGTTTTCACTTTGGAAAAAATCCTGCCCAAATTAAACTGCCTCGTACTCTATTCTAGATCATACAATATGCATATTATTATTACTATTGGATAGAAAACACTCTCAAGTTTCTAAAACTGTTTGAATTATATCTGTGAGTAAAACAGAACTCATTTTGCAGCAAACTTCCATACAGGAAGTGAAAAATCTGAAAACGATGCTCTGTTCCAGGGCCTGCCTATTCAATGGCCTGCCTATTCAATTGCCTTATATTTATCGATATGCATGCACTTCATACGCCTTCCACTAGATGTCAACAGGCAGTGGAAGGTGGAATGGGGTGTCTAGCTTGATCTGAGGCCGAACAAGAGCTTTTGGAGTGACAGGTCTGGAAATTTCTTTGTCTTTTCTGGCGCGCGAAGTACGTCGACATTGTCTTCTGATAAGCGTTCGGTATACACGGCGGATATCTCCGGCTCTGATTTTATTTGATACATGTGATAATAACATCATAAAGTAGTTTTTTTCAACCGAGTTGTATCAGTTTATTCAACGTTTATTGGGACTTTTGGAATGTTCCGTTCTTTGCGTCAAGAGAAGATGGGCATGTTCGCGCCACATGGCTAGCTAAGGTTGCTAATTCGACAGGAGAAAAGGACATTCTAAAACCAAACAACGATTTATTCTGGACCAAGGACTCCTTGTACAAGATTCTGATGGAAGCTCAGCAAAAGTAAGAACAATTTATGATGTTATTTCGTATTTCTATGGAAAATGTTATTTCTATTCTCCGCCGTTTTGGCGGGCGCTGTCTCGCAATAACGCAAGCTGTTTGTTATGGTAAAGTTATTTTTTTAAATCTAACACGGCGGTTGCATTAAGAACCAGTGTATCTTTCATTTGCTGTACAACATTGTTGTTTTTCAACTCTTGATGATCGGCTATGAAAAGCCAACTGAAAATTATTCATGATTATTATTTGACCATGCTTGTCACTTATGAACATTTTTGAACATCTTGGCATAGTTCTGTTATAATCTCCACCCGGCACAGCCAGAAGAGGACTGGCCACCCCTCATAGCCTGGTTCCTCTCTAGGTTTCTTCCTAGGTTTTGGCCTTTCTAGGGAGTTTTTCCTAGCCACCGTGCTTCTACACCTGCATTACTAGCTGTTTGGGGTTTTAGGCTGGGTGTCTGTACAGCACTTCGAGATATTAGCTGATGTACGAAGGGCTATATAAAATAAAATTGATTGATTGATTGAACATGTATTTTTTAGTAAAGTTTATGATGAGTTCTTTGGTCAGATTAGGTGAGTGTCCAAAATAGCTCCTGACATTCTGGGGAAATGTTGCTACATTTTCACAATGTATAACCACGGTTTGCATCTCTAAATATGCACATTTTCGAACAAAACATAAGTGTATTGTATAACCTGATGTTATAGGACTGTCATCTGATGAAGTTGTTCAAGGTTAGTGATACATTTTATATCTTTTGCTCGTTTTCGCGAATGCTATCTATCGGTGAATAAATGCGTTTGTGTGTTTGGCTATTGTGGTAAGCTAATATAATGCTATATTGTGTTTTTGCTGTAAAACACTTAAAAAATCGGAAATATTGGCTGGATTCACAAGATGTTAATCTTTCATTTGCTGTACACCATGTATTTTTCATAAAGGTTTTATGATGAGTATTTAGGTATTTCACGTTGCTCTCTGTAATTATTCTGGCTGCTTTGGTGATATTTTTTATGGTAGCTGCAATGTAAAACTATGATTTATACCTCAAATATGCACATTTTCGAACAAAACATAAATTTATTGTATAACATGTTATAAGACTGTCATCTGATGAAGTTGTTTCTTGGTTAGTGACTAATTATATCTCTATTTGGTCGGTTTTGTGATAGCTACCTATGCGGTAGAAACATGGTGAAAATATGCGGTTGAGTCTTTGGCCATTGTGGTTAGCTAATAGAAATACATATTGTGTTTTCGCTGTAAAACATTTTAAAAATCGGAAATGATGGCTGGATTCACAAGATGTTTATCTTTCATTTGCTGTATTGGACTTGTGATTTCATGAAAATTATATTATATGATATCCCTGTCCCGTTAGGCTAGGCTATGCTAGTCAGCTTTTTTGATGAGGATGCTCCCGGATCCGGGATGGATCAGCATGATTGAATAGCATGCATTTGGTTTTTCTTGCGTTTAAGAGCAGTTGGAGGCCACGGAAGAAGAGTTGTATGGCATTGAAGCTCATCTGGAGGTTAGTTAACACCGTGTCCAAAGAGGGGCCAGAAGTATACAGAATGGTGTCGTCTGCGTAGAGGTGGATCAGAGAATCACCAGCAGCAAGAGCAACATCATTGATGTATACAGAGAAGAGAGTCGGCGCGAGAATTGAACCCTGTGGCACACCCATAGAGACTGCCAGAGGTCCGGAAAACACGCCCTCCGATATGACACACTGAACTCTATCAGAGAAGTAGTTGGTAAACCAGGCGAGGCAATCATTTGAGAAACCAAGGCTGTCGAGTCTGCCAATAAGAATGTGGTGATTGACAGAGTCGAAAGCCTTGGCCAGGTCGATGAATACGGCTGCACAGTAATGTCTCTTATCGATGGCGGTTATGATGTCGTTTAGGACCTTGAGCGTGGCTGAGGTGCACCCATGACCAGCTCTGAAACCAGATTGCATAGCGGAGAAGGTACGGTGGGATTCAAAATGGTCGGTAATCTGTTTGTTAACTTGGCTTTCGAAGACCTTAGAAAGACAGGGTAGGATAGATATAGTTCTGTAGCAGTTTGCGTCTAGAGTGTCACCCCCTTTGAAGAAGGGGATGGCCGCGGCAGCTTTCCAATCTGGGAATCTCAGACGATACGATAGAGAGGTTAAACAGGCTAGTAATAGGGGTTTGCAACAATTTCGGCAGATCATTTTAGAAAGAGGGTCCATATTGTCTAGCCCGGCTGATTTGTATGGGTCCAGATTTTGCAGCTCTTTCAGAACATCGGCTATCTGGATTTGGGTGAAGGAGAAATGGTGGGGGCTTTGGCGTGTTGCTGTGGAGGGTGCCGGGCAGTTGACCGGGGTAGGGGTAGCCAGGTGGAAAGCATGGCCAGCCGTAGAGAAATGGTTATTGAAATTCTCAATTATAGTGGATTTATCGGTGGGAACAGTGTTTCCTAGCCTCAGAGCAGTGGGCAGCTGGGAGGAGGTGGTCTTATTCTACATGGACTTTATAGTGTCCCATAACTTTTTGGAATTAGTGCTACAGGATGCACATTTCTGTTTGAAAAAGCTAGCCTTAGCTTTTCTAACTGCCTGTGTATATTTGTTCCTAACTTCCCTGAAAAGTTGCATATCACGGGGGCTATTCGATGCTAATTAAAACGCCACAGGATGTTTTTGTGCTGGTCAAGGGCAGACAGGTCTGGAGTGAACCAAGGACTATATCTATTCCTAGTTCTACATTTTTTGAGTGGGGCATGCTTATTTAAGATGGTGAGTAAGGCACTTTTAAAGAATAGCCAGGCATCATCTACTGACGGGATGAGGTCAATGTCATTCCAGGATACCCCGGCCAGGTCGATTAGAAAGGCCTGCTCGCAGTGTTTAAGGGAGCGTTAGACAGTGATGAGGGGTGGTGGTTTGGTCGCAGACCCATTACGGATGCAGGCAATGAGGCAGTGATTGCTGAGATCTTGATTGAAAACAGCAGAGGTGTATTTGGAGGGCGAGTTAGTTAGGATGACATCTATGAGGGTGCCTGTGTTTACGGATTTGGGGTTGTACCTGGTAAATTCATTGATAATTTGTGTGAGATTGAGGGCATCAAGCTTAGATTGTAGGATGGCCGGGGTGTTAAGCATGTCCCAGTTTAGGTCCCCTAGTTAGCACGAGCTCAGAAGATAGATGGGGGGCAATCAATTCACATATGGTATCAAGGGCACAGCTGGGGGCAGAGGGAGGTCTATAGCAAGCGGCAACAGTGACAGACTTCTTTCTGGAAAGGTGAATTTTTAGAAGTAGAAGCTCGAATTGTTTGGGTACAGACTTGGAAAGTAATACAGAACTCTGCAGGCTATCTTTGCAGTAGATTGCAACACCGCCCCCTTTGGCAGTTCTATCTTGGCGGAAAATGTTATAGTTAGCGATGGCGATTTCAGGGTTTTTGGTGGTTTTCCTAAGCCAGGATTCAGACACGGCTAAGACATCTGGGTTGGCAGAGTGTGTTAAAGCAGTGAGTAAAAAAACTTAGGGAGTAGGCTTCTAATGTTAACATGCATGAAGACAAGGCTTTTACGGTTACAGAAGTCAACAAATGAGAGCACCTTGGGAGTGGGAGTGGAGCTAGTCACTGAAGGACCTGGATTAACCTCCACATCACCAGAGGAACAGAGGAGAAGTAGGATAAGGGTACGGCTAAATGCTATACGAACTGGCCGTCTAGCACGTTCGGAACAGAGAGTAAAAGGAGCAGGTTTCTGGGTACGATAGCATAGGTTCAAGGCATAGCGTATACACAAAGGTAAGGTAGGATGTGAGTACATTGGAGGTAAACCTAGGCATTGAGTAATGATGAGAGAGATATAGTCTCTAGAGACGTTTAAACCAGGTGATGTCATCGCATATGTAGGAGGTGGAACAACATAGTTGGTTAAGGCATAATGAGCAGGGCTAGAGGCTCTACAGTGAAATAAGACAGTAATCACTAACCAGGACAGTAATGGATGAGGCATATTGATATTAGAGAGAGGCATGCGTAGCCAAGTGAACATATGGGTCCAGTGAGTGGTTGGGCTGACTGGGGACACGGCGATTCAGACAGTTAGCAGGCAGATGCTAACACGCTAACAGTTAGTAGACCGGGGCTAAAACAAGCTAGCAGTTAGCAGACCGGGGCTGGCAAGCTAGCAGTTAGCAGACCAGGTTAGCAAGCAAGCAGTTGGCAGACCGGGGCTAGCAGTTAGCAGACCGGGGCAGACAGGCTAGCAGTTAGCAGACCGGGGAAGGTAAGCTAGCAGTTAGCAGACTGGGGCAAGCAAGCTAGCAGTTAACAGACCAGGGCTAGCAAGTTAGCCTTTGGGGGACATCACGGTGGGGGTAAGTCTGTTTTTGCCTCTTCTTGCGGTGACGTCGATAGACCAGTAGCTCTAGGTATTAGCTCTAGGTAGCTACTAGGCCGTGGTTAGCAGAATGGGCCTTCAGCGGACGTTGCGCCTGAGGGGCCTGTTGGAATCTTCGGGTAAATTATGTCGGTATTCCAGTCGTAGAGGGTCGGCGGGGTTCCGTACCTGCAATAGAAGGGGTCCGGATATTGTAGCCCGGGAGTGGGCTTCGGTGGTAGCACAGGAGCCCTGGCCGGGCTAGCTTCAGGCTAATTGGTGCTTGCTCCGGGATGGAAACGCTAGCCAGGAGTAGTCACCCGGGATTGCGGTTAGTTAGTTGCGAAGATCCAGATGAAAATGTTCAAGAGTTTGCAGTAGGAATCCGGGGATATGGGGAAAAAATAAATAAATTGGTCCGTTATGCTCTGGTTTGAGTCACGTTGTTCGAACTGGTGAGAGCTTTCCGAGCTAAAGGTTAGCTGATGACCGCTAGCAATGGTTTGCTGACTGATAGCTGGTAGGTAGTTAGCTGGCCAACTTCAGTTGAGGGATTCCAGATCCAAAGTAAATAGAAATACTTTAGAAAAAAGCAGATCCACGCCACATTAGGTGAGGCGGGTTGCAGGAGAGTATTTAGAAGTTGAGATTTGGAAAATATTAAAAAAAGATATGCGAAGAAAAAGATGTAAAAAGATATATACAAGGGACATGACAGGACAAAGAAAAGACGTCTGACTGCTACGCCATCTTGGCGTGTGTTACCTGGTTAAATAAAACTAACTCCAATGCTTCCCACAGTTGTGTCAAGTTGGTGGACCATTCTTGATACACAAAGGAAACTGTTGAGTGTGAAAACTCCAGCAGTGTTGCAGTTCTTGATACATTCAATACAGTATGCCTGGCACCTACTACCATACCCTGTTCAAAGGCACTTCAATATTTTTGTCGTGCCCATTCACCCTCTGAATGGCACACATAACACAATCCATGTCTCAATTGTCTCAAGGCTTAAAAATACGTCTTTAAAACTTTTTAGGGATAGGGGGCAGCATTTTCACTTTGGATGAATAGTGTGCTCAGAGTGAACTGCCTCCTACTCTGTCCCAGATGCTAAAATATGCATATTATTATTACTATTGGATAGAAAACACTCTGAAGTTTCTAAAACTGTTTGAATTATATCTGTGAGTATAACAGAACTCATATGGCAGGCAAACTCCAAACAGGAAGTGGACATTCTGAGGCTGGTCGATTTTCAACTCATCGCCGATTCAAATCCCAGTAAGATATGGATCTGTTTGCACATCCTACGCCTTCCAGTAGATGTCAACAGTCTGTAGAATGTTGAATGAAGCCTCTACTGTGATGTGGGACCGGATGGGAGGTGTTTCAGTCAGTGGTCTGGCAGATTACCAGTTCCTGGTCATGCGCATTCCAAATGATATCGTCTTGCTTTCCATTACTTCTAGAGACACAAAGGAATTCTCCAGTTGGAACGTTATTGGATATTTATGATAACAACATCCTGAAGATTGATTCTCTACTTAGTTTGACCAGTTTATTCGACCTGTAATATAACTTTTTGAAGTTTTCGTCCGAGTTCGCCTGGATCTGCACGAGCGTTTGGACATGTGTACTAAACGTGCTAGCAAAAGTAGCTACTTGGACATAAATAATTGACATTATCGAACAAAACAACAAGTTATTGTGGAACTAGGATTCCTGGGAGTTCATTCTGATGAAGATCATCAAAGGTAAGGGAATATGTATGATGTAATTTCGTATTTCTGTTGACTCCAACATGGCGGAGAAATGTTGTTTATATCTGAGCGCCGTCTCAGATTATTACATGGTGTGCTTTTTCTGTAAAGTTTTTTTGAAATCTGACACAGCGGTTGCATTAAGAACAAGTGTATCTTTAATTCTATGTAAAACATGTATCTTTCATCAAAGTGTATGATGAGTATTTCTGTTATTAGATGTGGCTCTCTGCAATTTCTCTGGATATTTTGGAGGCATTTCTGAACATGGCGCCAATGTAAACTAAAATGTTTGGATATAAATATGCACATTATCGAACAAAACATACATGTATTGTGTAACATGATGTCCTATGAGTGTCATCTGATGAAGATCATCAAAGGTTAGTGATTAATTCTATCTCTATTTCTGCTTTTTGTGACTGCTATCTTTGTCTGGGAAAATGGCTGTGTGTTTTTTTGGACTTGGCGGTGATCTTACATAATCATATGTTGTGTTTTCGCTGTAAAACATTTTTTAAATTGGACACAATAGGTAGATTAACAAGATGTTTATCTTTCATTTTATGTATTGGACTTGTTAATGTGTGAAAGTTACATATTTAAAAAATATATTTTTGAATTTCCCGCGCTGCCTTTTCAGCGGAATGTTGTCAGGGGTTCCGTTAGCGGAACGCATGGCCTAGAAAGGTTAACCTGCCTCCTCCCCTTCATCTACACTGATTTGAAGTGGATTTAAAAAGGGACATCAATAAGGGATCATAGCTTTCACCTGGATTCACCTGGTCAGTCTATGTCATGGAAATAGCAGGTGTTCCTAATGTTCTGTACACTCAGTGTTTAGGTCCACTGATGTAAGTGCATTAGATGTGGTGATTGTTTTACATATAGAGCTGGGTAGGATCGTGGATATAGACTATTGGAGAATTACTGACAGATACATTTGTGAGAGGAACATACAAAAAGTGAACACAGTAAATTTGCATTTAGAGAGAGATGGAGAGAGGAATGACAGCTGAGAGAAGAAGTGGAGGATGAATGAATGAGGGGGTGAGAGGGAGAATGGGGGGAAGGTGATTTATTAGGATCCCCATTAGCTGATGTCAATGGCGATAGCTAGTCTTACTGGAGTTCGACACATACCGAAAAATACATTACAGATAAAAGACTTTACAATTTACATACATTTAAAAATATTCAAATGAAGTGTGTGTGAGTGCGTGTGTGCATCTATCAGTGACAAATACATGTCAGTACATACACACAACAAGTAGGTCAAATGGGGGAGAGGCGTCACATGGGGAAGAGTGGTCGCTGCAGCCAACATTGTGGTGGGATGGGGCTTTCTGCTGACCCCTGACCTGTTATTGGATCACCTGGCAGTGTGTGTGTTGTCGGCGCCCGTAAAGGGTTCAATGTGTGAGAGGAGGGATTCAGTGTGTTTGTGTTTGTGTGTGTAATGACAGGTCCCTATGAACACAAGCCATTATAGCCATCATAATGATGCTAAAACAGATGTGTGCGTTTGTGAGGCCCACTCTATTGTCACATGGTCAACACTAACAGAGTGGCCTATTGTCCTACTGTAGCTCTTAATCACTGAGCTCAGTGGTGGCTGGTGAATCACTGAATACTAAAAAGATGCTACCACCTGTCTCTTTCCTCTGATAGCAGTGGGATCGTGCTTTTGTCTCTACCGAGTACTGGGAGAATGTTGTGCAGGATTTTGTGTGTGTGTTTGTGTGTGTGGGCCTCCTGACCCATATGATTAAGGTCAAAGGTCTCCTACCACCTCCATCCCCCTATCCCTGGCTGGGTCTCTATGGAACAGACCAGGGAGGTCCCTCTAGTTTGAAGTCAAGTCAAGTCCAGGTCCCATGAAAGTCTAAAATTGGCTTCAAAACTGGCCACTACGGGCAACGGTGAGCTCTATTACCTTCAATTAGGCTGCCGGCATGCTAGGACGCTGTGGACGAGGATGGTGGATGGGCGTAAAGGCCATGCTCCGGCGCCGAGGGTTGTGTGTTTAATCCAGTGCTAGGAAATCTTGTTTTGTCTTTCTGTTTTAAGCCTTTCCCAAACTTTAAACCCTTAACTTGACGCTGCAATATGTACCTTTTTTAAGTTCCACATAAAAACATATAATAAAACGTATAAAAAGTATGATACACTAAATCAAATAAACACAGCTTTGCTCTCAGTTTCACAATGCTAGGCCCCTTGATTTCACCACCTAGTAGGCTAATATCTAAAATGCAGCCCTGCTTGAAAGTACCACTGTTACTGTCTCTTTAGTCCTGGCAAACTGCATTTTATACTGGCAATATGCGCAGCACTTCATAATTTTTTGAACTGGAATAAACTGTGCCTCTGATACTGATTCCAATGCCTTGCCCCAAACCTCAACAGGTGGCTTGAAATGATATTGATTTGGATGTTTCTGGAACCAATTTACACGAGCCATGACATCATGAATGCACGTGGTTTCATGTGCTGGACCAACAAGGAGTAAACACGTATTTTTTTTTCTAATTCTTGTGCATTGAAATGAGAAAACCATGATGTGATTTTAGCGGGTAGTTGGCTTATGTCTGCAGGTGCTTTCAGTGCATCAACTTTAAGCTGCATATTTCTTAGTTTTCCATCATCCAGTACACCAATTTGTGTGGAATTGTTTGGTTTTCTGTTTGTTGTATCGCGCCAGTCTGGTCTTTAACCCTGAAAACCTTGACAGTTGCAGTATTTTTTTTGTGTTATCTGTGATCGTTTTGTTTGCCATGTCTCGTTTTTTAATCATTGTACCTAAACTGTATGTGTAAACATGTATACGCAGGGCCCAGCTGTAAAAGAGACCTTGGTCTCAGTCTGTGCTCCTTGTTGAAATAAAGGTATAATAATAAAATTTATCATAAACTCAGCAAAAAAAGAAACGTCCTCTCACTCTCAACTGCGTTTATTTTCAGCAAACTTAACATGTGTAAATATTTGTATGAACATAACAAAATTCATCAACTGAGACATAAACTGAACAAGTTCCACAGACATGTGACTAACAGAATTGGAATAATGTGTCCCTGCACAAACGGGGGGTCAAAATCAAAAGTAACAGTCAGTATCTGGTGTTGCCACCAGCTGCATTAGGTACTGCTGTGCATCTCCTGCTCATGGACTGCACCAGATTTGCAAGTTCTTGCTGTGAGATGTTACCCCACTCTGCCACCAAGTCACCTGCAAGTTCCCAGACATTTCTATGGGGAATGGCCCTAGCCCTCACCCTCCGATCCAACAGGTCCCTGACGTGCTCAATGGGATTGAGATCCGGGCTCTTCGCTGGCCATGGCAGAACACTGACATTCCTGTCTTGCAGGAAATCACTCACAGAACGAGCAGTATGGCTGGTGGCATTGTCATGCTGGAGGGTCATGTCAGGATGAACATGAGGGAGGAGGATGTCTTCCCTGTAACACACAGCATGGAGATTGCCTGCAATGACAACAAACTCAGTCCGATGATGCTGTGACACACCGCCCCAGAACATGACGGACCCTCTACCTCCAAATTGATCCCAAGCACAGGCCTCGGTGTAACGCTCATTCCTTCGACAATAAACGCGAATCCGACCATCACCACTCGTGAGACAAAACCGAGACTCGTCAGTGAAGAGCACTGACAGTCCTCTGGTCCAGCAACCAGACATGGGTTTGTGCCCCTAGGCAACGTTGTTGCCGGTGATGTCTGGTGAGGACCTGCGTTACAACAGGCGTACAAGCCCTCAGTCCAACCTCTCTCAGCCTATTGCAGACAGTCTGAGCACTGATGGAGGGATTGTGCGTTCCTGGTGTAACTCGGGCAGTTGTTGTTGCCATCCTGTACCTGTCCCACCGGTGTGATGTTCGGATGTACCAATCCTGTGCAGGTGTTGTTACACGTGGTCTACCACTACAAGGATGATCAGCTGTCCGTCCTGTCTCCCTGTACGCACTGTCTTAGGTGTCTCACAGTACGGACATTGCAATTTATTGCCCTGGCCACATCTGCATTCCTCATGCCTCCTTGCAGCATGCCTAAGGCACGTTCACGCAGATGAGCAGGGACCCTGGGCATCTTTCTTTTGGTGTTTTTCAGAGTCAGTAGAAAGGCCTCTTTAGTTTCCTAAGTTTTTATAACAGTGACCTTAATTGCCTACTGTCTGTAAGCTGTTAGTGTCTTAAAACCTGTTAGTGATCCCGTCCCGCGCCAATCCCGTTAGCGGGATCGATTTGACAACATCCAGTGAAATTGCAGAGCGCCAAATTCAAACTACAGAAATATCAATATTCAAGATAACCGAAAATATAAGTGTAATACATCAAAATATAGCTTCACTTCTTGTTAATCCAGCTGCAGTGTCAGATTTCAAAAAGGTTTTACCGCGAAAGCAGGCCATGCGATTATCTGAGGACAGCACCCCACATACAAACACATGAAAATCATTTTCAACCAGGCAGGTGGCGACACAAAAGTCAGAAATAACAATATAATAAATGCCTTACCTTTGAAGATCTTCTTCTGTTGGCACTCCAAAATGTCCCAGAAACATCACAACTTGTCCTTTTGTACGATAATGTCCTTCTTTATATCCCCAAAATGTCAATTTATTTGGCACGTTTGATTCAGAAATACACCGGTTCCAACTCGCCCAACAACTCGCCCAACTCGCCCAACAGATACAAAGTATCTAATAAGTTACCTGTAAACTTGGTCCAAACATTTCAAACAATGTTCCTAATCCAACCCAAGGTATCCTAAAACCTAAATAATCGATAAAACTTTAACACGGAATATACTGTGTTCAAAAACAACTTGAAGCACCAAACAGTAGAATCCATCTGGAGTAGAATCCAGTAGAATCCATCTGGAGTGACAAACAAAGAACAGCCGTACTTCTTCATTTCTCAAAAGAAAAACATCAGCCAATTTCTAAAGACTGTTGACATCTAGTGGAAGCCATAGCAACTGCAACCAGGTTCCTATTAAATAGGGCTTTCAATAGAAACCATTTGGGAAATACTATGACCTAAAAATAATAATCCCCTGGATGGTGTGTCCTCGGGGTTTTGCATGCCAAATCAGTTCTGATATACTCACAGACATTATTTTAACAGTTTTGGAAACTTTAGAGTGTTTCCTATCCAAGTCTACCAATTATATGCATATCCTAGCTTCTGGGCCTCAGTAACAGGCAGTTTACTTTGGGCACACTTTTCTACCGGACGTCAAAATACTGCCCCCTATCCCAAACAAGTTTTAAACGTGAGCTGCAATTCAACGTCTCTCTGGTCTGATATGTTCGTTCGTTTGTTCCAAAGGGTGGTTCCTTCATGCTGACACACTCTCTGACCTCACTCAGGGGCGTGGCTTGTCACTTGTTCAAGGTTATGTAAAACTATTATCTCTTATGGCTCTTAAATTGGAAACTTGGAAACTTCACACATATAGTGTGTATGCTTTTCAAGTTACTGTATTTCCTATATATCATTTTTGTTGACATCACAAAACATGACATTAGCGTTCTTTTAGGTCACTTTTGACCATTCCCCATGTTCTGTGTTCAAAATATTGTTCCAGTATTCGCTTTAGCACATGTTAGCATTTCGTGCAGAAAAAGTCTGTGAAACAAAGGCACATTCTTCTAGTGAATTAGGAGAGGGAGAGAGCTGCATTTTCTGTCCTTGATTTACAACAGGGTGTGAGCTGTCAACCCACCACCTTTTTCTTCACTCTGCGGTCCAACTCATTCCAAACCATCTCAAGAGGTCGGGTGATTGTGGAGGCCAGGTCATCTGATGCAGCACCATCACTCTCCTTATTGGTCAAATAGCCCTTACACAGCCTCGAGGTGTGTTTTGTCCTGTTGAAAAACAAATGATAGTCCCACTAAGTGCAAACCAGATGGGATGGCATATCACTGCAGAATGCTGTGGTAGCCATGCTGGTTAAGTGTGCCTTGAATTCTAAATAAATCTCTGACAGTTTCACCAGAAAATCACCCCCACAACATAACACCTCATCCTCCCTGCTTCACGGTGGGAACCACACATGCAGAGATCATCGGTTCACGTACTCTGCATCTCACAAAGACATGTGGTTTGAAACAAAAATCTCAAAATCTCAAACCAAAGGACAAATTTCCACCAGTCTAATGTCCATTGCTCATGCTTCTTGGCACAAGCAAGTCTCTTCTTATTATTGGTGTCCTTTAGTAGTGGTTTCGTTGCAGCAATTCAACCATGAAGGCCTGATTTACACAGTCTCCTCCGAACAGTTGATGTAGAGATGTGTCTGTTACTTGAACTCTGTGAAGCATTTATTTGAGCTGCAATCTAAGGTGCTGGTAACTCTAATTAACTTATCCTCTGGAGCAGAGGTAACTCTGGGTCTTTTCTGTGGTGGTCCTCATGCGTGCCAGTTTCATCATAGTGCTTGATGGTTTTTGCATCTGCACTTGAAGAAACTTTCAAAGTTCTTGATATTTTCCGGATTGACTGACCTTCATGTCTTTAAGTAATGATGGTCATTTCTCTTTGCTTATTTGAGCTGTTCTTGCTATAATATGGACTTGGGTTACAGTATCTTCTGTATAACACCCCTACCTTGTCACAACACAACTGATTGGCTCAAACGCATTAATAAATGAACTTTTAACAAGGCACACATGTTAATTGAAATGCATTCCAGTGACTACCTCATGAATCTGGCTGAGAGAATGCCAAGAGTGTGCAAAGCTGTCATCAAGGCAAAGGGTGGCTACTTTGAAGAATCTAAAATAGTAAATACTGTATATTTTGATTTGTTTATTACTTTTTTGGTTACTACATGATTCCATAGGTGTTTTTTCTTAGTTTTAATGTCTTCACTATTATTCTGCAATGTAGATAATAGTAGAAAATAAAAACCCTTTGAGTAGGTGTGTCCAAACTTTTGACTGGTACTGTATATGTTTTTGCGGTTTGTTCTTTGTTATAGAGACAAAAATATTGGAGAAGTGGTTTATCCATACATCTCTGTTTTTGAAAGATTACTGTTTTTTGTTGTTGTGTGTTCCAATTTTCCCTGAAGTGGTTAGAGTCTATGGATTCTTCAAATACGTTGAGCTGATTTCTGACGTGCTGTTCCTTCTTTTTCATTTGTGTATTTCTGTATTTGTTAGACTTTTTCGCCATTGTGGAGGCTCAGGTTTTCGCCTGAGTCTCTTCCCTGTTTCACACCTGGTAGTTTGGTGGATAGGACTACCAGCTCTCTGTAACCTAGAGGGCTATCAGGGTCTCGCTCCTCTATACCATGTTTCTTGTAGGATGACAAGTTCCTGCTCTCCCTCCCTCCCATTGTCTCTTTATTTCTCTCTCTCTTTCTCCTCTCCCTCTGTCTCTCTCTCAGCAGTATAATATATGTGATGCATTGCGATTTGGATGTTGGTCAGCAGCATTTTGTTCAGTGTGATGGATCGTTGTGTCCCAAATGAATATTGTGTCCCAAATGGCACCCTATTCCCTATATTGTGCATTTCTTTTGACCAGGGCCAGTGGGACTGTGGTCAAAAGTAATGTACTATATAGGGAATATGGTGCCATTTGGGACACAAGCTAAATCCTGTTGGTTTACTGTTCAACTCAGCTCAGACCAGACAGACCAGACAGGATGCTCACCCATCTGTGAGGGGTTTACATGCCAAAACTACTGCCATGATCCACTCACACAAACACACACACACACACACACACACACACACACACACACACACACACACACACACACACACACACACACACACACACACACACACACACACACACACACACACACACACACACACACACACACACACACACACATCAGAATGCAAGTGGACAGCCACCCCAACCAGTTATCCTATCTCTGCTTCTTTACCGAAAACAGGCCAACATGGATTTAGCTCTGGCTGTCTTTCATGTACTGTTCATAAGGTTAATGCTTTGGTGGTACTTTTATTTTAACCCTGCTGCCCTCTATCCAACCAGCTCAACTTGGACTGGGTAATGAGGGGTACATGTATGATCCAATGTCTCCCTGCTGACCTTGACAATCTTAACCTTCCTGACACACACACACACACACACACACACACACACACACACACACACACACACACACACACACACACACACACACACACACACACACACACACACACACACACACACACACACACACACACACACACACACACAAAGTCAGGAGTTTACATACAGTTAGGTTGGAGTCATTAAAACTCATTTTTCAACAACTCCACAAATGTATCTCTTAACAAACTATAGTTTTGGCAAGTCGGTTAGGACATTACCTTGTGCTTGACACAAGTCATTTTTCCAACAATTGTTTACAGACAGATTATTTCACTTATAATTCACTGCATCACAATTCCAGTGGGTTAGAAGTTTACATACACTAAGTTGACTGTGTCTTTAAACTGCTTGGAAAATTCCAGAAAATTATGTCATGGCTTTAGTAGCTTCTGATAGGCTAATTGACATAATTTGAGTCAATTGCATGTGTACCTGTGGATGTATTTCAAGGCCAACCTTCAAACTCAGTGCCTCTTTGCTTGACATCATGGGAAAAACAAAAGAAATCAGGCAAGACCTCAGAAAAATAATTGTAGACCTCCACAAGTCTGGTTCATCCTTGGGAGCAATTTCCAAATGCCTGAACGTACCACATTCATCTGTACAAACAATAGTACGCAAGTATATTCACCGAAGGAGCACACAGGTGTCATACCGCTCAGGAGACACGTTCTGTCTCCTACAGATGAACGTACTTTGGTGTGAAGAGTGCAAATCAATCCCAGAACAACAAAGATCGTACTTTTTGGAGAAATGTCCTCTGGTCTGATGAAACAAAAATAGAACTGTTTGGCCATAATGACCATCGTCATGTTTGGAGGAAAAAGGGGGATGCTTGCAAGCCAAAGAACACCATCCCAACCATGAAGCACGGGGGTGGCAGCATCATGTTGTGGGGGTGCTTTGCTGCAGGACGGACTGGTGCACTTCACAAAATAGATGACTTCATGAGGATGGAAAATTATGTGGATATATTGAAGCAACATCTCAAGACATCAGTCAGGAAGTTAAAGCTTGGTCACAAATGGGTCTTCCAAATGGACAAGCATACTTCCAAAGTTGTGGCAAAATGGCTTAAGGACAACAATGTAAAGGTATTGGAGTGGCCATCACAAAACCCTGACCTCAAAAGCGTGTGTGAGCAAGTAAGCCTTCAAACCTGACCCAGTTACACCAGCTCTGTTAGGAGGAATGGGCCAAAATTCACCTTACTTATTGTGGGAAGCTTGACCCAAGTTAAACAATTTAAAGGCAATGCTACCAAATACTAATTGAGTGTATGTAAACTTCTGACCCAATGGGAATGTGATGAAAGAAATAAAAGCTGAAATAAATCATTCTCTCTACTATTATTCTGACATTTCAAATTCTTAAAATGAAGTGGTGATCCTAACTGACCTAAGACAGGGAATTTTTACTAGGATTAAATGTCAGGAATAGTGAAATCTGAATTTAAATGTGTTTGGCTAAGGTGTATGTAAACTTCCGACTTCAAATGTAATTTCTATCAGCATGAAATATTGAAATATTGAAATATGAAACCAAAAAATACCTCTTCGTGTGAGGCATGATCAGCCTTTCAAAGCTCTTCATGTCTACCGATGTGAGTGCGACATGGCGGTAGTCATTCATGCAGGTTACTTTCACTTTCTTGAGCACAGGGACTATGATGATCTGCTTGAAACATGTAGGTATTACAGACTCGGTCAGGGAGAGTTTGAAATTGTCACTGAATACACTTGCCAGTTTCTCTGCACATGCTCTGAGCACACATCCTGGTAATCCATCTGGCCCCACAGTCTTGTGAATGTTGACCCGTTTAAAGGTCTTGCTCACATCGGCTATGGAGAGCGTGATCACACAGCCGTCAAGAACAGCTGGTGGTCTCATGCATGCTTCAGCATCGCTTGCCTCGAAGCGAGCATAAAAGGCATTTAGCCCATCTAGTAGGCTCGCGTCACTGGGCAGCTTGTGGCTGGCTGTCCCTTTGTAGTCCATAATAGTCTGCCATATCTGACGAGCATCAGAGCCGATGTAGTAAGATTCAATCTTAGTCCTGTATTGACGCTTTGCCTGTTTGATGGTTCGCTTGAGGGCATAGAAAGATTTCTTCTAAGTATCCGTATTAGCTCATTGAAAGCGATTGCTCTAGCATTTAGCTCGATGTGGATGTTGCCTGTAATCCATGGCTTCTGGTTGGGATATGCACGTACCGTCACTGTGGGGACGATGTTGTCAATGCACTTAATGATGAATCCGGTGACTGAGGGGGTAAACTCTTCAATGCCATTGGATGAATCCCAGAACATATTCTAGTCTGTTCTAGCAAAACGTAGCATCCGCGTGATCTGATTACTTCCATATTGAGCAAGTCACTGGTGATTCCTGCTTTAGTTTTTGCTTGTAAGCAGGAATAAGGTGGATCGAATTATGGTCAGATTTGCCAAATGGAGGGCGAGGGGGAGCTTTGTATGCGTTTCTGTATGTGGAGTAAAGTTGGTCTAGAGTTTTTTGTTCTCTGGTTATATATGTGACATACTGGTATAAATTAAGTAAAAAGGATTTAAGTTTCCCTGCATTAAATTCACCTGCCACTAGGAGCATTCTCTCTACTATTATTCTGACATTTCACAACCTTAAAATAAAGTGGTGATCCTATCTGACCTAAGACAGGAAATTTTTACTAGGATTGAATGTCAGGAATTGTGAAAAACTGAGTTAAAAATGTATTTTGCTAAGGTGTATGTATGTAAGCTTCCAACTTCAACTGTACATACATACATACATACATACATACATACATACATACATACATACATACATACATACATACATACGAGGAGGGGAAGATAGAGTAGAGGAGGAGGGAGGAATATAAAGTAGGAGGAGTAGGGAGGCAGAGGAGATCGGTAGGGAGGAGGGGCAGGGAGTAGTTGGAAAGGATATCAGCAGAGAGGGAAGGATTGAGAGGAGGAAGGAGGGTAGAGGAGAGATAAAGAGGAGGGAGAGGAAGGAGGGTGGGTGGAGAAGGGTGTGTGAAGATTCTGGTTTAAAATGAGATTTATCTTTATTTATTTATAAGGCACCTGCTCAACTAAAAATGTTATCTGTCTCCAATTTTTCTAATTCACTCTAACAAAACAATTCTGAGGTAAGCTGATCTAATATTTCATAATTTAGAAAAAGTTATTTGTATATGTATAATCTAATTAAGTTAGATCTATCGACATTTGGAAAAAATTCAGACCCCTTGAATCAGTGGAAAAACCACATTTGTGACCGACTGGCTAAAATCGGTATTATATAGCAAAATTTGAAATTGTGTTTTGTACATTGGATAAAAGTAGACTCATAGCTCCAAAATGATATATCATACACTACAGTTGAGGAACAATGGAAGGTAATTTTGCTTTGAAAGTTGATAAACTTGAAAACTCACTTTTGAGAAAATGGCCTTTGAATGTTTTGGTGCTACTACTGGAAAGCCCTTCTTTGTCTCCGCCCATTCCGCATCATTCACACCCTCTTAAGCTTAAGCACCATCCACCTCTTTAAGGGTTGATCTGAGTGTTCTGTTCTAACAACAGCAGTTGTTGTTAACTAACACCACTGTAAAGAGTTTTATTATACGCAGATTCAAAATAGCTGCGTATTTTGTGGTTGTGACCAAGAGATTCTTGACCATTTATTTTGGGACTGTTTTTATGTCAGATGATTTTGGAGTGAGTTAAAGTATTTTATTCAAAAATAAACTACTATTACTGTTAATTTGAAAGACTCTGATATAATGTTCTCTTTTTATCCAAATTATATGAACCCTGATTTAACTTTCAATGCTAATTTGTTTATTTTCCATGGCAGATTCTTTATCCATAAAATGAAGTGGGCGGAGAACAAACCCCTGTTCACATTGTTTAAGACAGAATTTAAATATTATTTTGAAATTGTCAGTAAGTGTAAAAAACAAGCAAAACATAAAATAAAACTTTTTGACAAATTGAAAATGTATCTCAATATGTGAGCCGTTTCAGGAAAGTAGGTGCATGTCGCGGGTCACTACTCCACAGGAGAGCCGTTTGAATGTTATAAACTTTTTTTTTTATCGAAATGGGTTTTTGGCAGAAATATCTTCTCGAACATGTGATTTTTCATGTGCCTTAATAACAAACTTGTATGCCATCTGTAAATACGAATTAAATTGTTAAATTACCAGCCTAGTTGGTTAAGCCACAGAAAAGGCAGCAACCTTGCAGCTAGCCCTGATTGGCTGAGATAATGAGTTGGCTGGACATGCCGAGAGATGAGTTTGGATTGGTCTGCCATATAGCAAGCTTCTGTCTATTTGAGCTGGTCAGTAGGTAAACCTGTCTAACGATGCTTTTTTTAAATTAATCGAGTATTAAAACTGAACAAATGATTTGACTATGCAAGCATCCATTTCAATACAACATCACTGCAACTGTTTCAGATCACTCTCATCTGAGTGTACCAGAGCGCAGAATAACTAATGAATTTACGAACGCTCAACACTGACTGAATATAGCTGATGTTAGTAAACGTTGGAAACAAATAATAATTCAATTGTTGCCAGGAGCACAGTTACAGTCGCTAACGCTCAGGAAAACATGAAAACAGCCTAACCAGCTCTGCTAGGGTGCATAAAATGGTTAGATTTTGGGTGGGGGCTAAAGCTTAAGATCATTCTTATGGCAATGTACAAGGTCCGTGTGAACCAGTGTGACTTGATACAACAACGGGCCAAGCAAAGGAAAGGACACAGGACGTCTTATTTAATTACATGGGTTGCAGTCTGCTGTGAAGCATTCATTCATGTATACTGGTAGGAGTCCAGCTTCAGTTTCAGATATTATACGTTTCTAATTTTGTCAGAAAGTTTTCTTCATTGCAAGTTAAAGCATACTGTTAGCTAGCTAGCTGATGTTAGATGGCTGGCTCGCTAGCTAACATTATGTTTATGATCTGTGTGTAGTAATGTTATCACAGAATGACATTTTTCATTGCTAGTTATAGCCTAATGTTAGCTACCTAACTAGCTAAAATGTAAACTATATGGTTAACTTTAGCTAGCTATGACAATCGGTTGGTAGCTAGCTAGCTCCATGTATAAACAAAATACCCAAAGTTAAAGCTGACTGTTAGCAGCTAGCTGACATCAGATGGCTGGCTCGCTAGCTAACATTACATTTATGATGGTAACCATATCTACATGTACATACAACCTCAATCAGCCTGACTAACCGATGCCTGTATATAGTCTCGCTACCATTTTAGCCTCGCTACTGTATATAGCTTCGCTACTGTTATTTTTCTAGTCTTTTTACTGCTGTTTTTATTTCTTTACTTACCTACTGTTCAGCTAATATCTTTTTTTTAACTGCACTGTTGGCTAGAGCCTACAAGTAAGCATTTTACTGTAAGGTCTACTACACCTGTTGTATTCGGCGCACGTGACAAACTTTGATTTGATTTGATCTGTGTGTAGTAATGTTCTCAGAATGCCATTTCGCATTGCTAGTTATAGCCTAATGTTAGCTAGCTTCTTAGGGCTGCAAGCCCGAGGTCGGTACACCTATGACAACATCCAGCTCAAGTGCAGGGCGCGAAATTCAAAATATATATTTTTAAAATATTTAACTTTCACACATTAACAAGTCCAATACAGCATTTGAAAGATAAACATCTTGTGAATCCAGCCAACATGTCCGATTTTAAAATGTTTTACAGCGAAAACACCACGTATATTTATGTTAGCTCACCACCAAATACAAAAGAGGACAGACATTTTTCACAGCACAGGTAGCATGCAGGTAGCAGGCACAAAGCCAACCTAACTAACCTAGAACCAACCAAACTAACCTAGAAACAACTTCCTCAGATGACAGTCCTATAACATGTTACACAATAAATCTATGTTTTGTTCGAAAAATGTGCATATTTGAGCTATAAATCAGTTTTACATTACTGCTACCATCATAGCTACAGTCAGAAATAGCACGGGAGTAGCCAGAGTAAATACAGACACCAACGTCAACTACCTAATTACTCATCATAAAACATTTCAGAAAAATATATGGTGTATAGCAAATGAAAGACAAAGATCTTGTGAATACAGCCAATATTTCCGATTTTTTAAGTGTTTTACAGCGAAAACACAATATAGCGTTATATTAGCTTACTGCAATAGCTAACACACAACAGCATTGATTCCAAGTAATCGGTAGCGATAGCACAGTTCGACAGATATATGAAATAGCATCCCAAATTGGGTCCTACCTTTGTTGATCTTCCATCAGAATGTTGTACATGGGGTCCTTTGTCCAGAACCGTCTTTATTTGGATCCAGAACGAACTCTTTCCCTCTTGAATTAGCAAGCACACTGGCCATGCGGCGCTAACCTCTCCTTCTTGAACAAATTCATACAACGCATTACGCCTAAAGTCCCGAATAAATTTCAATCATATAATAAAACTATATTGAAAAAACATACTTTAGGATGATATTGTGACATGTATCAAATAAAATCTAAGCCGGAGATCATATTCACCCATAACGACGGCTTTCCAGAAGGCGATTCCAGGTCCAACTTCGCGCCTTCGAAAAAAAAAATTATGGCGGACCTCTCATTCCAAGAGGATGTATTCAATCTCAGAACAAGATAATCAACTCATTTCTGCTCTCACTTCTGCTTGACACCCAGGGGAAGGTGTATGACATGTTTCTATAGTCCCAAGTGACATGCCCTTTTATAGACAAGCTCTTGAACAAAGACCTCGCTTTTGGAAATCTCACTTCCGGATAGGAAATGGGCTGCAGAAAGAGTTCTGTTTCAATTAGAGAAATAATTCAAACGGTTTTAGAAACTAGAGAGTGTTTTCTATCCAATAGTAATAATAATATGCATATTGTACGAGCAAGAATTGAGTACGAGGCCGTTTGAAATGGGCACCTCTTTCCAGGTTACTCAATACTGCCCCTTCAGCCATAACAGGCTAGCTAGCTTTCATAAAAATAAAAATAGTGAAACATTATAAAAGTTATCATTTTTTGATAGAGCTATACTAAATACATTCACGTCACCAAATAATTGTTTGCAACAATGTTTTGCAATGAAGGTCTACAGTACCCTCAACAGCACCCTGTAGGGTAGCACAATGGTGTAGCTGGAGGACAGCTAGCTCCGGGTCCTCCTCCTCTGGGTATATTGATGGAACATTTTATGTTGGTGCTTTTCAAATAAACGTTTTCTGTGTTCATGCAAGTGACTTATTGAAAGAACCCTCACTATCAGTATCTGTAATTTGGCAGTACGCCCAGACGCTTGTTTTGAGAACGATATCTCAGTTTCAAGGTCAGCTTAGAGAGAAGAAGCCTTGTGAGGTATTGGTCTGTCACATGCATGACCCAGTATTGGTCGGTCACATGAATGAAGCAAATGTTAATGATTAATCAATTATGAATAAGCTAAGTCATGCAAATATGTGGTTAAGGATTTTGACAGACATTCACTATGGTGCCTCAAGTTTGTTGGAACCTCTCCAGTGTGCTGACAATAAACAATGATTCATTTAAGACGGACTTTGAGTGTCCCTGTGTAGGAATTTCCACAACAGGCTCTAGGTTCTGACCCCCTTTAATAGACTTACACAGTAATTATGACAACTTCTGGAGGACGTCCTCCAACCTATCAGAGCTCTTGCAGCATGAACTGACAAGTTGTCAACCCAGTCAAAGGATCAGAGACAAAATATAGTCCTGAAAGCATAAGCTAAAGCAAGCTAGCACTGTAGTGCATAAAATGTGGTGAGTAGCTGACTCAAAGAGAGAAATACAATAGTTTTAACAATTTTGAACAAATTAATTTATTCCACAATTAAGGAGAAGCAAGAGAGAGACAGCAAGAGCGAGAGAGAGCGCTAGCTATATTTCGTAGTATATGTTTTATTCACTTTCCCTTACTTAGCTAGCATCGGATGCAGCTAGCTAGTTTGGCCTACTCAAACACCTGGCTCAAACAGAGAAGGATGCTATGTTAGCTAGCTAGCTGGCTATGGCTATCCAACACTGGAACTCTTCCAAGTCAAGGTAAGCTTTTGGTTGTATTAATTTATTGCCACTGGGGCCCGCCGGTGTAACTGCTGAACTGCTTGCTGCTGACTGTACACTGTAGTGCATAATTGTAGCGGGTTTACTAACACATTAGTTCTAGTAGCTAAGTTGACGATGACGTGACAATGATGTAGGCTGTGTGCAGTTAGCGGTCATGATATGAATGTTTAGCTTGGAAATTATTTTTTGCCTAGTCACAGACAGCTGATGTGTTGTGCACTGAATTCCACAAGAGAAGGGAGAAGGTGAGAGGACGAGAGTGTGTAGATAGATGCAAGAAGGAATTATATGTACAACGAGCAGTTTATGTGGCTGCTATGAACGTGAACTGTTTGCTTGTGATCAGGGTTTATCCATTGCGCCGATTCTGTTGAAAAATGTTTTTTAAACGGAAGCAAACGGAACAAAATGGGTATAAACATACATACATTTGTCTAATAGAAACTCTTGTTTGCAACTTTTGGACTAATGATTACATTCTAGATCAGCTAGATGCAGGCAAAAGTGTGCAAGGCGGTATTAAATGTGTCACCGTCTGTCACCTTGACTACTTCGACCTGTGCACCTACATTGTAAACTTTTATTGATAGGCTAGGTTGTAGCAACCTCATGATGGGTATAGAGAAAATAAGAGTATCATGTAGTGGCATAAACCTATCAATGTTGAACTTGGTGAATGGAATATGAATGACAGTCATCCAATATGCTGTACAGTAGCTTGCGAAAGTATTCACCCCCTTTGCAGTTTTCATATTTTGTTGACTTACAACCTGGAATAAAAAAATATTTTTGTGGGGTTTGTATCACTTGACTTACACAACATGCCTACCACTTTGAAGATGCAAAATATTTTTTTTGTAAAACAAACAAGAAATAAGACCAAAAAAACTGAAAACTTGATTGTGCATAAATATTCACCCCCCCCAAAGTTAATACTTTGTAGTGTCACCTTTTGCAGCAATTACAGCGCCAAGTCTCTTGGGGTATATCTCTATAAGTTTGGCACATCTAGCCACTGGGATTTTTGCCCATTCTTCAAGGCAAAACTGCTCCAGCTCCTTCAAGTTGGATGGTTTCTGCTGGTGTACAGCAATCTTTAAGTCATACCACAGATTCTCAATTGGCTTGAGGTCGTGGCTTTGACTAGGCCATTCCAAGACATTTAAATGTTTCCCCTTAAACCACTCGAGTGTTGCTTTAGCAGTATGCTTAGGGTCATTGTCCTGCTGGAAGATGAACCTCCGTCCCAGTCTCAAATCCCTGGAAGACTGAAACAGGTTTCCCTGAAGAATTTCCCTCTATTTAGTGTCATCCATCATTCCTTCAATTCTGACCAGTTTCCAGTCCCTGCCAATGAAAAACATTCCCACAACATGATGCTGCCACCATGCTTCACTGTGGGGATGAGGTTCTCAGGGTTATGAGAAGTGTTGTGTTTGCGCCAGACATAGCAGTTTCCTTGATGGCCAAAAAGCTCAATTTTAGTCTCATCTGACCAGATTACCTCCTTCCATATGTTTGGGAGTCTCCCACATGCATTTTGGCGAACACCAAACATGCTTACTTATTTTTTTCTTTAAGCAATGGCTTTTTTTCTGGCCACTCTTCCGTAAAGCCCAGCTCTGTGGAGTGTACGGCTTAAAGTGGTCCTATGGACAGATATTCCAATCTCCTCTGTGGAGCTTTGCAGCTCCTTCAGGGTTATCTTTGGTCTCCTTGTTGCCTCTCTGATTAATGGCCCCCTTGCCAGGTCCATGAGTTTTGGTAGGCGGCCCTCTCTTGGCAGGTTTGTTCTGGTGCCATATTCTTTCCATTTTTTAATAATCGATTTAATGGTGGTCCATGGGATGTTCAAAGTTTCGGATATTTTTTATAAACCAACCCTGATCTGTACTTCTCAACAACTTT
This sequence comes from Salvelinus alpinus, assembly GCF_045679555.1. NCBI lineage: Eukaryota > Metazoa > Chordata > Actinopteri > Salmoniformes > Salmonidae > Salvelinus > Salvelinus alpinus. The sequence goes on from NC_092100.1 coordinate 58,083,771, forward strand.
GTCCCTGACCTGTTTGGAGAGCTCCTTGGTCTTCATAGTGCCGCTTGCTTGGTGGTGCCCCTTGCTTAGTGGTGTTGCAGACTATGGGGCCTTTCAGAACAGGTATATATATACTGAGATCATGTGACAGATCATGCGACACCAGATCTTGTTTAGGGGCTTCATAGCAAAGGGGGTGAATACATATGCACCCACCACTTTTCAGTTTTAAATTTTTTATAGTTTTTTGAAACAAGTAATTTTTTTATTTCACTTCACCAATTTTGTGTATGTCCATTACATGAAATCCAAATAAAAATACATTTAAATTACAGGTTGTAATGCAAAAAAATAGGAAACATGCCAAGGGGGGTGAATACTTTTGCATGGCACTGTAATAGAAATAAGGTTATGTTCATAAAAACATAATCATCGTCCCTCATCTTAAACGGCACCGACCGCCAATGATATACAGTGAACAAGCAATACACACTCAATCACACACGCTACATTGACACTCCCACACAAAACCCACACACATTCCACACACACACTCCCACACTCATTTTACTGCTGCTACTCCATTCTTTATTTGACTGATATTGTTATCCTGATGCCTAGACACTTTACCCTGCCTTCATGTACTGTACATACATTCGGAAAGTATTCAGACCCCTTGACTCTTTCAACATTTTGTGATGTTACAGCCTTATTCAAAAATGTACTAAATTATATTTTTTCCTCATCGTTCTACACACAGTACCACAATACACCAGAGACATTTTTGCAAATGTATTGAGCTCAGGTTCATCCTGCTTCTTTTGACCATCCTTGAGATGCTGATTGGAGTCCACCTGTGGTAAATTCAATTGATTGAACATGTATAAAGTCCCAAAGTTGACACTGCATGTCAGAGCAAAAGCCAAGCTATGAGGTCGAAGGAATTGTCCGTAGAGCTCTAATTGTGCCGAGGCACAGATCTGGGGAAGGGTAGCAAAAGAATTCTGCAGCATTGAAGTTCTCCAAGAACACAATGGCCTCCATCATTCTGAAATGGAAGAAGTTTGGAACCACCAAGACTCTTCCCAGAGCTTGATCAGAGTGCCAGAGTTCCTCTGTGGAGATGGAAGAACTTTCCAGAAGGACAACCATCTCTGCAGCACTCCACCAATCAGGCCTTTATGGTGTTGTGGCCAGACGGGAGTCACTCATCAGTAAAAGGAACATGACAGCCAGCTTGGAGTTTGCCAAAAGGCACCTAAAGGACTCTCAGACCATGAGAGTCCGATGAAACCAAGCTTGAACTCTTAGCCATTTAAGTTCCCCTAACCTGTCACTTAAGTTATCCTAACCTTGTTTGTTAGTTCACCTAACCGCTATCGAAAAATTATCCCGGTATTCTCATTTTTTGTTAAGGCACAACAAGCAACCTGGTCTCAGAGAAAGACATGTAATACTATACATCCTCCAAGAAGTTTGATAAGTAACATCATCCAATTTGTGTGCTATTGTACAACCGGGTAAGATTTATGAGACTATACTTCCAGTAATGTGTATGATATTGTACGACCGCCATTCCATTCATAATGTAACCTAACGTAACATAACATATCATACTTAATGGAGCCGCAAAGATTTACCTATAGAATAATACAAATTGTGCTGAGACCACGTTGGTGCCAGACATGCTGCTACGCCTATACCCCAATGGAACAGCAACCTCTCCCAGTCTGTATAGCTGAACACAATGCCTAACATCAGCTCATATTAGAGGATGGAGCACAGAGAGAGAGAGAGATGTTTTCTTTTCTGTCATTCAGAGGTTATAGAAGACCTGTTTTTTTTTAGCCTTTTTTGTGTTTAATAGATGTGGAGGTTTCTGTCTGTGTTTGACTCCAACTATGCATATAGTACTTTACTCTCACATGCTGTTTTGCACTCGTTGTCATCTAGATTCATAGAAGAAGAGGAGGTGGAGAAGAAGAGGAGGAGGAAGAAGTGAAGGAGGAAGAGGAAGGGGGTCTGTCAACTAGCTGCCAGCCAGCTGAAAACTCCCAGCAAGTCAAAGGGTCTGGTAACGGTTTCCTTTTAGACAAGAAACGAAACATGTGCGTAGAGGAAGAGGTCGAGTCGTTAGTAATAGTAGTTACTTTATTGTCTCAGATGGGAAAATGATTTGCTGACTCTAATGGATACTGACTGTAATATCCTTGAGTCACACTGACTGAAACACTGAAGCTCTTGTTTCTCTGCATTCTTCTCCTTTACTTTCTCATCCGTCCCTCCTTAAGTACCACCTCCCTCCATTATTTGGTTGCGTGGGGATGTGTGACGGAGAATTGAGGAGAGGGTCTGTCGAGTTTCAAGCAATTCTCCCTTCTTTCTCTATCTACTGTGTCTATCCTTATCGCTCTCCCTCTCTCTTTCTTTATTTCCCTCTCCCTCTGGTGTCTTCTCTTCACCCTACACCGCCACCCCCTCCTCCTTTCTCTTTTTATGTATTTTATCTCTGCCTTTGTTTCTGCATGGCTGCAGACAGTCACAGTCCTCCATCCCTCAGCCATATTACAGTATCGTCTGGAGCACAGAGGCATTCTGGACAGAATTGCAAATGCGGCGGAAGTGTTGCGCTGTGCGGAGAGAGGGATGCACCCCTGAGTGACGCACTCCGTTATTCTGTTGTCGGAACTCAATAAGAACTATGACTCACAGCTGATGAAATATACATCACTTCTAAATGGTACCAGAAGAAAGCTCTCTTTCTCAGCACAGTACTGTGTGTCGCTCGTCGGATTCTGAAACACACATGATTAATGCCAGTTAAAGAAGATGACATCTACCCTGAGAGGAGGTCCACAGCTTTACATAAGACACACACCATAGTAGTAGCTCAAAATATTACCGTCATTCTCTTTTGTCCTTGCACCCAATGGTTTTTCTTAAATAATATGTATTTTTATTCATTTTCAAATACTATATAAGGCTCTTTTTGTGTGTATCCATATAGAAACGTTTGTGGTCATATGCACATCCTTAAAAACGTAGGTGCTGGGCTAATAACGAATCCTGATAAAGAACGGCCAGCACACTGTTTATCCTGCCATTTCACCGCTTTACTGACAATGTAAAGTGGTGAATTGGGAGCCCAAACAGTGTGCAGGCTTTCTTGTTCTTTACTAGGATTAACATCATACCACACACATCTCCCATGTGGAAGGAGGTCTGGTGAAGAAGGTGTTAAATGGAAGTCTGTGGTGAGAGAGGATTGGAGATATGTTGAGAATGTTGATCCTACTGGGGTTGACTGGATCTTCTGGAGCTCTGGAAGAGGATGCCCCAGTGTCTGCTCTGGTCTACCCAGGGACAGGTTAATCTGTCTGGGTGTCATTCACTCCACCTCCCCCTCCTGGTCGCAATAATGGACCACTTCCAGCGCCTCTGGACCTTCTCACCCTAAGCCTGGATCTGGGAAGGCTTATCTCAGGGCTAGGCTGTTTTAGTCAGTAAAACCTCAGTGTGTAAGCCTCTGTTACAGAATCTAGACAACTACCTGCATTAAAGGGACGGACTTCCATCACAAGTTCTTATCTGCTAATTGTAAGAAGGAAAAGATGAATATCAGTTTATCACAAATTCTACTTAATATTTTATGTTGACTATCATACCTCCTGTGGATCCAAAGACATATAGTATGAAGTTAACAGCAGATAGTTCTATTGTACATGACTCTGCATCCTTCTCTATGAAATGAAACTACTTACAGAGCAAACTCTTCCTTTGTCATTGTGTGGCTAGTCCACCCCAGACTGCCTACTGTGTGACCTTGTGTATTGGCAATGTAAGTGTTTTTTTAAGCAGCTGTTACCGTTACTCTAAGTGTGAGTGACCCCACCCCTCTCTTTGTTAACAGGCTTTTGGGGTGATCCTGGCTGTGGACATTTACACAGACACCCCCCTTTATAGCTACACCCCTTTAATACCTACATCCCCATGCTCTCCTGTTAGGGTGACTGTTAGGCTACATCCCATCCCAAAATGGCACCCTGTTCCCTATGGCCCCTGGTCAAAAGTAGTGCACTATATAAGGGATAGGGTGTCATTTGGGCCTCAGCCTAGTCCTTTCATATGGCTAATTGGAGTGTGCGAGCCATCACAGCTGAAGTGCTCCCTCAGGGCACCCCTCCCTCCCTCCACTCAAACACCCTGTTTTATTATCATTTGCCATAGAGAGTAAACAACCTGTTAGTGTAAATTAGGGTCTCCTGAGTGATGAAGCAGAGACGGCTAACAACCCAAAACTCCCTCCTCTCTCTGTCTTTCCCTTTTCTCCTCCTCCCTCCATCTCTCACACTCTCTCTATCCCCTTGAGCTCTTTTACTCGTTTGTGTTTCGGCTCTGTTCTGCCTTGTTTGGCACGCAGCCCTTTGAAAGAGAGTGGTGGTGGTGTGCGTGTGTGTTTGTGTTTGTATGTGCATTTGGTGGTAGTGTCTGTGTGCACTTGAGCCTGCATGTGTGTGACCTCGAGGATGTGTGTGTGGTAGAGGAATTGAGGGAGTTTAAATCAAGAAGTGGACAAAAAGACCCCAGCACATAGCAACCCTGAGGAAGTTAATAATGATAAAATAATGAAGGTCCCTTCCCCACTCCTCAAGCCCTCCACTCACCGACCTACTTTCCATAATGGAGAGTGATAGCCCTCAGTCTCACTGCCTGCCCCAGTGTGTGTGGATGTATGTGTGTGCATGCGTGTCTCAGTTTGCATGTATGTGTGAGGTGGGGAGGGGATGGCTGTGGTGTAACAATGGATGAAGGACAGGGTCTACATGGAGAAAGCACAAAGGCCATGTGTTACTGTGACCTTTGCTGAGCTTTGTGGTTCCTGGGAGGTGTGTGTGTGTGTGTGTGTGTGTGTGTGTGTGTGTGTGTGTGTGTGTGTGTGTGTGTGTGTGTGTGTGTGTGTGTGTGTGTGTGTGTGTGTGTGTGTGTGTGTGTGTGTGTGTGTGTGTGTGTGTGTGTGTGTGTGTGTGTGTGTGTGTGTGTGTGTGTGTGTGTGTGTGTGTGTGTGTGTGTGCGTGCGTGCGTGCGTGCGTGTGTGTGTGTGTGGCTCTTAATAGAGACTGCTACAGGTAAAACAGATGGCTTTCTCCTGGCAATCTTTCCCGCTCTGACATACTGTAGAACTATAAAAAATATGTGCTGGACTGAGTTGTTCTGGGCTGATCATTGAACCTATTGCAAGACAAGTAAAAGGTGGGGAGAGAGAAATAGAGAGGGGGAGGGAATGCTTGTGAGTATGAGGCAGGTGTGTTCAGCGGGGGTGTTGTGTGGAACAGACGGTGGGCGCTGTGCTGTGACTGCTCTCTGCCAGATGCTCAGAGAATGCTATGGAGAGTCATGATCTACTGGGCAAGGCATACAGATACACACACACACACACACTCTTTTCTGTATCCATGAACTCTGATACCTTTCCTTTCCCTTGGTGGTAACCCCATCAACAGCACATACTGTATGTCACTACAAAGGTGTTCACCAACCATTCACAAACATATACTCCCTCTCTCTCACACACACAGTCATATGCACACATGCAAACACACAGAGACACTTACAACATGTTATTTTTTCCCCAATTGAACAACCTTTGTTACAGCTTCACACTGTATTATACTGTCTGTGTGAAGCTGTGTCCTGCAGTTCTCAGACAGAATATCAATTGTAAAAAGTATTATCAGTTCATGACATGCTGTAGTAACATTTGATAAAGTTTTCAAGGTAGAAGAAATGGCATAAAATAAATGCCCAATATTTACTGAACTATGTGAACTGTGCCTGTATTTTCTGTACGAACCTGGGGGACAAAGTGGCAGCCAGCTCTAAGTAGTAAGTCTATATATGAGATTATTTTCTGCCTATGCATCTGTTTTTCGACGCCAAACCCATCACTGAGATTAGAACTGGTGCTATGGTCAGATGACGTGAAAATAGACCTCTTTGGCCTGATGCACATGAACCTTATACCTACTGTAAAATATGATGGTGAATTTTTTATGTTAAACCTGGTTGCCTCTGCCAGGAGGCTGAAACTTGGCCACAAGTGGGTCTTCCAGCAAGACGATAATCCCAACACACATCAAAATCCACAAATAATTGACCACAAAATCAACATTTTGCAATGGCCAGTCTCTGGACTTGAACACCATTGAAAACCTGTGGTTTGAATTGAAGAGGGTAACCATAAGCGCAGACAAAGGGTATCTAGGATCTGGAAAGATTATGTATGGAGGAATGGTCTAAGATCCCTCCCAATGTGTTCTCCAATCAATGTGTTCTCCAATCAATGTGTTCTCCAATCAATGTGTTCTCCCAAGAAAGGGAGCTGAAGTATTGAAAACAGGGGTACTCCTATTTTTTAAAATTGTCTTTATTTTATAAACAAAACCTGTTTCTCTGCGCAATTGTATACTTTTTTGCTCATCTTTATTAAGGTGACAATCATTTTGAACCGGACTGTATTTCACTATCAAAGCAAGCACATTGAGTTCTGCAAAGTCTCTCCAAGATGTTTATTTTCTCTCTCGCTCTCTCTCTCTCCCTCCCTCCTCTCGCTTGCTCTCTCTCTCTCTCTTTCTCTCTCATCTCTGCAGCGACTTAAACTCTCAGATTAATGAAACGAGCTTAATTAAGCCCAATAAGGAGACGGACGGACGGGGGAGGGGGGGGGTGGGGGGTTTCCACACACACACACAGCAGAAGAGGAGTTGTGATAGCCCCTGAACCTCTCTCCCTGCAGACTGACTGACTGAACCACCCATGTAGCCTTCTGAGAAAGCTCCTCTTGGAAAGTAGCTCACTTATATATATTTTTCATTGGTAGTGTAAAGCACCGTTTGGAGGGTTCGGAGAGTGGACCATCATCTATCTATAAGAGAGATACGCCTTGGACACGATACAGCATACAGAGCTCAGCAGCCCATCATCTCTATTAGTTCACGTGAGACAGTTAATTGATAGACACAGGTCAGGCATTAGTAGTCAATGATGAACATCCAATTCTCATCCTTACAGTGATTTTAGAGGCATAGTTTTAGGGCCCAGGTGTGCGTTAGAAAAATACTGTATTGATTGTCTTTACTGTATCCATGTTTGCATAATGTGTATCGGTACGTGTGGTGTACCCAGTGCTCCATGACAGAAGGGTCAGAGGGCCACCAGAGTTCTACTTCCTGTCAGCAGGAACAGCAGTCTGTCTATCCTCCATCACTCAGGCCCAAAATAACAGCACTGCTCTCACAGTAAAAGCAGGGAGTGGAGAAACAGCAGCAGGGGATTTTCTATAGTGTGTTTATGTTCGATATATGTGTATGTGTGTTTGACCCAGGCTTAAGTTTGTTCAAGCATCTGGTCGGTAGGCTCAGCTTTTGCTTGCTGCTTCGCGAGCAGGTCAGCAGTGTTTGGAAGTGGTGTATGTGTGTGTGTGTATTGGAGCTTGCACAGCATGCTAGGCTGCTGCTTATGTCTGTACCGGAGTTTAACCACAAACCCACAAACATACGGCGGGTGGCTGAGGAGAGAGACACTGCAGACACACACACACACACACGGCTGAGTAGAGAGAGACAGATCAGTGCAGAGCAGTGGCTCACCACTCACCAGCGTCGGAGGTCTAAAGACTGATTTTGAAAGTACTTATTGGTTTAGTCTGCTTTAATGTTGTTTATTTAGCTTTGAGTTGTGCTACAGAGATGTAAAGCAGTATGTGTATGTTTAATGCACTGTGTCCGCTCTGGAGACAGATGCATTGTTTTTGTAAGTCATTGAAGCTGTACTTGTTGAAGAATGGAGAGAGAGAGAGAGAAACAGATGGAGAGAGTGTGTGGACGAGAGGTAGGAGGAGTAGCTCCATGCTGTTTTTGTTTATTCCAGGAAGAGAGAGAGTGAAAAGAGAGAGATAGTATACAGAGGGCGAGACTAAGCTATGATTTGGAAGCCGGGCTAAAGAGACATACGGGGTGAAAACAGAATTATCGGCTCTGGTGTCTACTCTGCTCTATAGTGGGGAGTTAATCTAGACCAGAGAACAGGGGGAGGGAGGGAGAGTGAAATAGGGAGAGAGAGAGAGAGAGAAAGGGAAAGAAGGGAGAAAGCAGAAGCTGGCTGGGCTCTGACAGTGAAGAAAGAGAAAGTTGGAGAATCGGATGGAAAGGAAACCAAATAAAAAAAGCAACGAGAGAAGAGGAGGAGGAAAAACAAAATACTTGGAATTGGGTAAAAATACATAGCTGAGGAGACAGAGACAAGGAGACATATAGCGAGAGAAGCGGTTAGTATGAAGACAGGCAGAGGGGAGGGGGACTAAGTGAGATGGAGAGCTGAGAGAGAGGGAAGAGAAAAGGGAGGGGAGGGAGGTGTGATACTAGGTGGTAGAGGAGGAGAAGAGGAGGAGACAGGCTGGGTGGTGGATGGGGAAAAAGACAAAGGAAAGTGTGAATAAGCTAGGATCTCTCTCTCTATGCCTATGGTGGGGATAAAGAAACCAACAGATGCAGAGAGATAAGACAGCTAAGGTCTCTGGAGAGAGAGAGGGATGGAAGGGTCCTGGGTGGAGTGATACAGTGGGCTAGAGGGACCTGGGGATAGAGAGAGAGTGAGCTGGAGAGAGAGAAACAGAGTGATAGAATGACTGACAGAAAAAGAGGGAGGAGAGAGCTGGATGAGAGAGAGATAGGGAGGGAGGCCGGCTCACAGAGCGTACAGCACGCCTGGGTCTGAAAGAGAGAGGGAGGGAGGGGTGGGTGAAGGGGAGGTATTTAAACCGCGGAACAGGACAGCAAAGACTAGCTCTGAACTCCCACAGAGTGGAAGGAAGAGAGAAGAGAGAGAAAGAGAAAAGGCGGAACAGAGGAGAGAAACGGAGTGCTAGAGTACAGTCTGCTTATAACCAACCATACACACTCATATTTACACACACTGTTTTCAGAACCCAGAACCAGACTTTCTCTATCCAAGTCGACCAAGTGTGGACTCCAGCCCTCAAGCCATCTTACTGGAACTCTACCTGTGACTACCTTTCTCCACACACCACCACTCTCACTCCTCTTCTTCATCCCTCTCTCCCTCGTTCCGTCGTTTTTCAGGGCGATGGCATGGGCCTCTGTCTGGGGTGCCCTCGGCTGTGCCCTGCTGGCCCTGGTGTTGGGGACCGGTGTGGATTTGGGGAGCCCCCCAGCAGCAGGCTTCTACCCCCGCTTCAACCCCTTCTTCTTCCTGTGTATCCACCATGGGGAGCTGGAGGGGTCCGGGGTGGCTGAAGGAGGGGGAGAGGTGCTCCTCACCCTACAGATCGCTGGGAATCCCACTGCCTACACCCCCGGACAGGAGTACCAAGGTGAGTGCACTGACTGTGCATGTGCATTCTGAGGAGACTGCTTGTGTTGTGTTTGATTGTGTTTGATACATATTTTGCATCACTGATATCAACCATTATCTTTATTAATTAACGTAAGAGATAAACAACTATTTCCTATCTATGGTATATAATTAGAGTTGTTTTTAAGCCGATTTTTTTGGGCTCCAATTGCTAAAAAATGTGGGGCATGTCCCCATCACACAGATGGACTGAGAGGGATCACTTGGTGGTTGGCTCTATTTAGGTGGTAGTTGCCACAAGCTCTGTTATAGATACAGTGCCTTCAGAAAGAATTTACACCCCTTGACTTTTCCCACATTTTGCTGTGTCACAGCCTGAATATAACCTTTATTGCAATTCTATTTTGTGTCACTGATCTACACAAAATACCCTATAATGTCAAAGTGGAAATATGTTTTTAGAATTTTGTTTACAAATTAATAAAAAAATGTAAATCTGAAATGTCATGCGTAAATAAGTATTCAACTCTTTTATGGCAAGCCTAAATAGCTTCAGGAGTAAAAATGTGCCTAACTATTCAGATAATAAGTGTCATGGACTAACTCTGTGTGCAATAACGGTGTTTAACATGATTTTTGAATGACTATTCATCTCTGTACCCCACACATGTGTAAGGTCTCGCAGTCGAGCAGTGAATTGCAAACACAGATTCAACGACAACGACCATGGAGTTTTTCTAGTATCTTGAAAATAAGGGTAAAAAAACAGACATTGAATATCCCTTTGAGAATGGTGAAATTGTTAGTTACACTTTGGATGGTGTATCAATACACCCAGTCTCGACAAAGATGCAGGTGTCCTTCTTAACTCAGTTGGCGGTGAGGAAGGAAACCGCTAAGGGATTTCACCATGAGGCCAATGGTGATTTTAAACCAGTTACAGAGTTAAATGGCAGTGATAGGAGAACACTGAGGATGGATCAACAACATTGTCGTTATTCCACAACACTAACCTAAATTAGTGAAAAGAAGGAAGCCTGTACAGAATGAAAATATTCCAAGACATGGGTCCTGTTTGCAATAGGGCACTAAAGTAATTCTGCAAAAATGTGGCAAAGAATATGTATATATATTTTTTTATGCAAAGCACTACGTGCATGGTGGTGGCTGCATCATGTTATGGGTATGATTGTCATCGGGAAGGACTAGGGAGTTTTCTTAGGATTAAAAGAAAAGGAATAGAGTTCAGCACAGGCAAAGTCCTAGAGGAAAACCTGGTTCATTCTGCTTTCCAAAACAAACTGGGCGAAAAATTCACCTTTCAGGAGGACAATAACCTAAAACGCAAGCCCAATTATACACTGGACTTACTTACAAAGATGACATTGAATGTTCCTGAGTGGCCTAGTTACAGTTTTGGCATAAATCGGCTTGGAAATCTATGGCTTGCTTGAAAATGGCTGCCTAGCAATGATCAACAATCAACTTGACAGAGCTTGAAGAATTTTTTAAAGAATAATGGGCAAATAGTGTACAATCCAGGTGTGCAAAGCTCTTAGAGACTTACCCAGAAAGATACAACTTTAATCACTGCCAAAGGTGATTCTAATATGCATTGACTCAAAATGTTTCCCATCAATAGAATTCTTATAATTTGTTCACTTTGTGTAGATCGTTGACAAAAGATGACAATTATATGCATTTTAATCCCACTTTTTAACACAACAAAATGGTCAAAAAGTCAAGGGGTGTGAATACTTTCTGAAGGAACTGTATGTGTTGACTGACCATTTATTCTGAATCCTGTTGCTTTATTTGTCACCTTTGGTTGAATTTTATTTGTTGTTTTATTCATGGTAATTGAACAAAATATTTTGGGGATTTTTTAAAATTTATCCTTAAACATTATATACTAAATAGACTATTTCAGGTTGTTGTACCAGTATGTACTTCATGCTGTGTGTTTCTCAGTACCTGTTTAACAATGTTTGCTTTCACATTGTAGAGCTGTTGTGATGTGTGTGTTTGTGCGGGGCGGCGATGGATAAACTGACATTTATGTAACTGTAACAAGTATTGATGCTGAGTGAAGTAGTTGTTCTGTTCTGAGCTAGCTGCAACTCTGCTTGGTATTTCTGTTCTGTGTTGTGCGATCCGGCTGCCCCGTGCTCAATGTGTGTAGGTGGCGTTATATCCTCAGGATAAACTAACTAATGGAGAAAGAGATCACACATCGCTGAATGAGAGAGACCGAGAAGCGAGGGAGGGAAAGAAAGAGGGAAAGAGATGGAGCAAGAGAATAGAGCAGCTAGATCCACACTGACAGAAATAAGATGAAATAAGAGAAGAGAGAAAAAGAGAGAAAATGTATATAGTGATTTCACCTTTCCCACACCTGCACTCCGGTACGCTGTCTGCATGACACCTGTTCCGGCCAGGAAAACACACAGTGACCTTAGAACTGTGTGTCTCTGTGTGTGTCACAGGAAGCTGGTGAGGGGAGTATGGTTCATAATAATGTCTGGAATGGAGTGAATGGTGTGTTTGGAACTATTCCATTTATTCCGTTAGAGCCGTTACTACGATCCCGTCTTCCCCAATTAAGGTGGCACCAGTGTCACTCACACTGGCCAGAGTCCACTTAACCGGGAGAATGATGATCCAGAGAGAGAGCGAGAGAGAGCGAGAGAGAGCGAGAGAGAGCGAGAAAGAGAGGGATGGAGGGGGAGCGAGAGGGAGAGAGAAAGAACGAGAGAGAAAAACGAAGAGACATTCCTATACAGGACATGTTAGCTAGTCCATTAGTCCCAGACACTTAAATCTCTATCTCTGGATGTATTTATATTTTGTATACTGTTATCTCTCTTAGTTCTTCAACACACCAACGATAGAATACATATTTCCTAAGCGCAGAATGTTTTGTTAGTAAGACCAATGTTCTCGATAAGTTAGCTACGCACTTGTGTAACATTGTGCTGTAAAAAAAAACAACAACCTAGAATTTCGTATGGGTTAATATGCAGAAGTAGAAGAGAGCCATAGGTACGGAGAAGGAGAAAAGAAAAGGAGAGCAGAAGAAGAACAGGAGTAAGTAGCGTATATGAAAAGGGACGTTTATCCTGGGCGTGAAAATAACAGTGTAGCTCAGGCTGAGCCCTTCAGGGAAGCACCTTTAAACCAATGCCTGGGTTGTAAGAAGAGCGGGCAGCAGCGGGCGGAGAGAGAGAGAGATTTGAATAACTAGCATTAGCGGATGGATGGAAGGGGATAGAGTGGCAGAGAAAGTATTAACTAATTAGCATTAGAAAAGTGCTGCGGTTCAGGATAGGGAGGGAGGGAAGGGGGGGGGGGGGGGTGGAGGTTTAAATAAACTGAGGCTGTGGATGGATGGGATCGGAGTAGGGAGATTTGATGACAGTGATTTAAACAGACAGAGCTGGATTGAGCTGATCAGATATGGGGGTATGAGGACGGGGGTTGGTATGGGAAATTACTGGGTTTTAGTGCTGCTCTCACTTTTTTATTTCTATCCCATGTTTAGGCATATTATGACAGCTCATTGGGGGTAGAACTTGGATTTGGAGAGAGAGGGTAAGCCACGGAGATGGGAGGATAATGGGGAGTGAAATAGTGACAGGCTGGATAGCCCTTGTGCAATTAGGATCATTTGCGCACACACACACACGGTCCCCCCACCAGTCGCGCACACCAGTCTTCTGGTTCCATATAAGGAGACAAGGCACTAGAAGAGCAGAGGAGAGATACGTAGAAGATGATCACTAGTGAGGGAGATAAGGAAGGAGAGAGAGAAGGGAGAGAGAGAGAGAGAGAGAAAGAAAGGAAGATTGAGGTGGGGGGAGAAGGGGAAATAGAGAGAAAGTTAGAATGACGGAGAGAAACAGAAAGAGAGAGAGAGCAGGTGTATAGATAGCTGGCCGGGCAAGAGAGGGAGGGGGATGGGAGAGAAGGGGAGAGGAGGAAGAGGGGGGAAGTGGAAGCGTTGTGTTGATGGTTCTCCTTCTGGGATCTGTTTGTCTCAGTAAACAAGGACTTTTTTCTGCCTTGCATCATGTTATTTTGTTAAATTTGCTCTCTTCACTTTTGCCTTTTTAATGTTATCTCTTGATGCCAGTTTCTGAGCAAAAGAGGAAAGTTGGTTGTGTCTTCTAAAGCAGTGTGTGATCTAACATTTAACCATTAAGGGGGCTGCTGCATATGCTTTTGAGGAGAGGAGACATGAGAGATAGTGACCATGGTGATAGAGAGGGAGGCAGCGAGAGGGAGAAAGGGGGAGGGAGAGAAGGAGAGAGAGCGAGAGACAAGCAGTGTACTGTACCCCCACACATTCATTAATTACAGTAAATCCTTTAACCAGTCTAGTAGCACCATGTCCTATTGTAATGGCTGCTGTTAAGCGTTAGGTGTTCAGGTGTTCATTTAATGAATATGCTTCATCTGTTAATGCTCCACAGTCACGGGGGATGAACCTGCATGGCTGAAATTCAGAACAACAGGCCCTAATTGTTTTTCTGACCTGACCTCTCTATCTCTACTCTCACCTCATAAGATAAGGCCGTTTTTATAGACTAAGTGGCGTGATCGAGATACTGCTGAAGAAAAAGTGGAAAAAAAGAGTGAAAGAAACACAGAGAGAGAGAGAGGCTCAGTGAGCACAGCCTTGCCATTGAGAAGGGTAGACACAGGACAACCTGGCTCCCTGTAGAGGAAAGGCTGTGCAACCACTGCACAACAGCAGAACCTGAGACAGAGCTGCATTTCCTGACAAAATGTCAAAAATATAAAACAATTAGAGAATGTCATTTCCCCAAATTTGAAACCCTTAGTCAAGGTTTGACGACCTCTCTGATGAGAGTAGGCTACCCGTCCTGTTGGGGGAGGACGCAGAGAGCTGTGGGTTGGCAGCGCACTACATTGCTTCCTGCCATAAGATGAGAGACAGTGTCTGACAGACCAATCAACCTGCACATGTCCTCTACTCTATGCTTATTGTTATTGTTCAATGTATGGTTATTTTGACCCTTGGTTATTGTTGTTACTGTTGTCCCGTTGAAAATGTTAATTCTTATTATTTTCATATTGGAAATATCCAAAGTAAGCCTTGGCAATATGTACATTGTTACGTCATGCCAATAAAGAAAATTGGAGAAAGATAGAGAGAGACACAGACACGCACATTGGGGCCTGGCCCTCTTGGCCCACTCCCACTCCATCCAGGAAACAGCTCTTTATTTAAGACATCTTGAAGATACTTTTTTCTCTCTTTCTTTTCATAGCCATTTTTCACTGTGCTGAGTATTGTGCCTGTTGCACAGCTCCAAGTCACGTCCCCATCCAAGTCGTATTTTTCCACTGAAAGACAGCAGTGTCTTTGTGAGAGGGAGAGTGAGGATAAAGAATCCAGAGTTCTGTTTCTAAACATAGATAACAGAAAGCCAGGCAACGCTCAGATGGAGCAGAGTGCTGCTTCTCCTGCCTGTGTTGTAACTGTTTTAATCCTCTCTGACTCACACACACCAACCTGTTCATTCTCTCACCGAAGAACAACACCCACATTCAGGGAGGTAGAGGTGGAAGTGTTGGAGAGGTGGAAGTGTTGGAGAGGGGGATATAGGGGGAGAAAGAAAGTGGGAGAGAGGTAGAAAGAGGAATTGTAAAAGCATCCATTTGACACTAATTCCTTTTATGTTCCGTAATTATTTTGTATTGCACTGCTTTGTCGACATTGATCCATCACTTTCAAGTTCATTTGGAATTTGAGAGATCGAGAGGGGCAAAGGGAGAGGGACTATAGGCAGTCTATTGGTATTTCATGGTCATGCCAAAACAGCATATTGAATTCCAATTCGCAGGGTGATGGGAGGGCATCTTACTTAAGGCTGAATATTGTGAAAGAACAATGGAAAGGGATGGAAAAGGCAGGACGGTGGAGGGAATGGAACGGCAGAGTGGTGTCCTTGGGAAGTGAATAGGGATTCACTAGAAGAAGGGAGCTAGAGGGAGAGAGAGAAATGGAGAGAGAGAACGAGAAAGAGGGGAAATGGGGGATTGACTCTGTGCCATTGTGTGCGTGGTGGTAATTTATGCATTTTCACTTGGATTTGTGAGTCTTAGCTTTGTGATGTTTGTATTTCGGATCAAAGCTGGGATCTGTTTTATTGACTGCTCCAGTATTTTGAAGTGCTACTGTATTATTGCTTGGTCTTTGCTTTGTGTGCCTTTCCATTTGTACTGTACTGTAGGTGTAATGCATGTGTTTTGGAATCTAATCTGCGGGAGAGTGTGATTGTAGTGTTTGCATAGCTTAACAGTGTGTGTATTATCATTTGCATACATTCAAATGTATTTGTGAGTTCATTTGTGTGTGCGGGCATGGGGGTGGTTGGGTCAGAGTGGAGCACGGTGTGAGAGCCACTCACGCACACTCCCCTGCTGTGGCAGTCTGGCACAGGTACGCTGGCTCTCACAGACCATGCTCATAGTGTGTGTGTGTGCACTTATGTGTGTGCAACAGACCAGACTTCATTGTTCTTCTCCACTATAGAAATCCAAACAACGCTCAGCCACTCAATGGGAAGCAGCAGTGCATTGATTGCCAAATGACTGAACACTGTTTAGAGAGAGGGGGGAGAGGGGAGTGACAGACAGAGAGGAGGGGAGGGGGAGAAAGCGAGAGAGAGAGGGAGAGATGGAAAGGGGAGAGGGGGAGAGAGGATGGGTGGAAAGTGAGAGGAGGAGTAAGCGAGAGACATCGAGAGTCAGGAGAGAATGAGGGTAGAAAGCTATAGAGGGAGAGAGAGAAAAGCGAGAGCTGTTTAGCAAACCAGTCAACAACATCACGGGCCAAAATGGCCATTGCTAATCTGAAGATAGTAACATGCTTCTCCCTAATGGGCCCTTTCATATGTTAATAGTTGGAGAATCACAGAGAAACAATCAACACTTCAAGGAGATTTAGACCCTGTCGCCTAATGGTGACCTAGTGATAAATTCACCCTGCAAATAGCCTATACCGTCAACCTTCCACAATGATAGCATATCTGATTTGGAAATAGTGAATTACACTGTTATTTGGAGTCTGCTATTTGCGCAGTAGTGCATTATCTTGCCGAGGGGAACAACAAGCGACACGTCTTCATGAAGGTTACAAGATACCAGCCAGATACTACAACCTCAGATAGGATTGGAAGAGAGTTGGGGGCAGTTTCCTGAACACATATTATGCCTAGTCCTGGACAAAGAAGCACTGTAAATGGAGATTCACTGACCCATGATCTCTTCATTCGAAGGCGACCACAACAGCAACGTGTGAAACAGAGAGGGACATCTTTGAGACTGGAGACAGGCAGCGTGCCGTGTCTATTGTCTGATTCCTATACGTCAATATCCAGCTTATTAGCTGTCTTTTTACTGAATAAACAATGCTGTCAAACACACAGCAAGACACAGAGAGGTCAAAGGCGAGACACTTGACACACCTCCGACACTCTGACAGGTCAAGTGTCGGAGGAGACGCCGATGATGTCACGAAACGGGACAAGACGGATTACATTACTCAGACTGAAATCTTTCTCAATTAGTCCCCGACTTTCCCCGATTGCTTGCAAGTCATTATCTCCTTCTCAGCTGATTTTGAAGAGTCCCTGACCTCGAACATTCCTCTCCAATGCTTTTGGAGACGTCTAATGTCCCGCAGTAAGACTTGTCATTTTGGACGTCCAGCATGACTGATCAACGAGTGTGTGTGCTATTAAAGAAGCAGTGAAAGGGAAAACGCTGCCTTTGTCTAAACAGGGCGCCAGGAAGTCAGTCAGTGAACCGATGCACAAGGACAGGAGACTGGCCTAGTTTTCAGCCGCAGACGGTTCTGGCTAGTTTAGGGTTTAGGGAGGAGGGAGAAGGAAGGAGGCCTTAATGGGTTAATGGTTTAATAGAACTCTCTCCTGTGACACACATTCCTCTCGCTCGCTCGCTCGCTCTTTCTGTCTCTCTGTTTAATTCAATTCAAGGAGCTATATTGGCATGGGAAACATATGTTTGCATTGCTAAAGCAAGTGAAATGGATATACAAAAGTGAAATAAACAATAAAAAGTGAACAGTAAGTATTACACTCACAAAAGTTCCATAAGAATGAAGACATTTCAAATGTCATATTATGTCTATGTACAGTGTTGTAATGACGTGCAAATAGTTATAGTACAAAAGGGAAAATAAATAAACATAAACATGGGTTGTATTTACAATGGTGTTGGATCTTCAACACCCATTTCTTGTGCCAGCGGGTCACAAATATTGCTGCTGTGATTGTACACTGCGTTATTTCACCCTATAGACATGGGAGTTAATCAACATTTGGTTTTGAAATTCTTTGTGGGTCTGTGTAATCTGAGGGAAATATGTGTCTCTAATATGGTCATACATTTGGCAGGAGGTTAGGAAGTGCAGCTCAGTATCGTGGGCTGTGTGCACATAGCCTGTCTTCTCTTGAGAGCCAGGTCTGCCTTTGGTGGCCTTTCTCAATAGCAAAGCTATGCTCACTGAGTCTGTACATAGTCAATGTTTTCCTCAATGTTGAGTGTGTCACAGTGGTTAAGTATTATTTCACTGTGTACTCTCTGTTTAGGGCAAAATAGCATTCTTGTTTGCTCAGTTCTTTTGTGAATTATTTTCAATGTGTCAAGTAATTATCTTTTTGTTTTCTCATGATTTGGTTGGGTTTAATTGTGTTGCTGTCCTGGGGCTCTGTGGGGTCTGTTTGTGTTTGTGAAGAGAGCCCCAGGACCAGCTTGCTTATGGGACTCCTCTCCAGCTTCATCTCTCTGTAGGTGATGGCTTTGTTATGGAAGGTTTGGGAATCACTTCAAATCAAATCAAATTGTATTGGTCGCAT
Source organism: Salvelinus alpinus (assembly GCF_045679555.1). Lineage (NCBI taxonomy): Eukaryota > Metazoa > Chordata > Actinopteri > Salmoniformes > Salmonidae > Salvelinus > Salvelinus alpinus. The sequence continues at coordinate 58,102,028 of NC_092100.1, forward strand.
ACACATGGTTAGCAGATGTTAAGGCGAGTGTAGCGAAATGCTTGTGCTTCTTGTTCCGACCGTGCAGTAACATCTAACAAGTAATCTAACAATTTCACAACAACTACCTTAAACACAGAAGTGTAAAGGAATGAATAAGAATAGGTAAGTATAAATATATGGATGAGGGATGGCCGAACGGCATAGGCAAGATGCAGTAGATGGTACAGAGTACGTTATATACATATGAGATGAGTAATGTAGGGTATGTAAACATTATATAAAGTGGCATTGTTTAAGTGACTACTGATACATTTATTACATCCAATTATGAATTATTAAAGTGGCTAGAGATTGAGTCTGTATGTTGGCAGCAGCCACTCAATGTTAGTGATGCCTGATTAACAGTCTGATGGCCTTGAGGCTGAAAAACAGCTTCTATCGGTCCCAGCTTTGATGCACCTGTACTGACCTCACCTTCTGGATGATAGCGGGGTGAACAGGCAGTGTCTCGGGTGGTTGTTGTCCTTGATGATCTTTTTGGCCTTCCTGTGACATCGGGTGGTGTGGGTGTCCTGGAGGGCAGGTAGTTTGCCCCCGGTGATGTGTTGTGCAGACCTCATTACCCTCTGGAGAGCCTTACGGTTGTGGGCGGAGCAGTTGTCATACCAGGCGGTGATAGAGCCCGACAGGAAACTCTCGATTGTGCATTTGTAAAATTTTGTGTGTTTTTGGTGACAAGCCACATCCTGAGATGGAAGAGGTGCTGTAGCGCCTTTTCCACCACGCTGTCTGTGTGGGTGGACCAATTCAGTTTGTCCGTGATGTATATGCCGAGGAACTTAACTGTCCACCTTCTCCACTACTGTACCGTCTGTGGATAGGGGGGTGCTCCCTCTGCTGTTTCCTGAAGTCCACAATCATCTCCTTTGTTTTGTTGACGTTGAGTGTGAGGTTATTTTCCTGACACCACACTCCGAGGGCCCTCACCTCCTCCCTGTAGGCTGTCTCATCGTTGTTGGTAATCAAGCCTACCACTGTAGTGTTGTCTGCAAAGTTGATGATTGAGTAGGAGGCGTGCATGGTGTTAAATGCAGAGCTGTAATCTGCAACCACCTTTTAGGTGGTCGTAGAATTTAACATCTCTTTTCTAGATTTTGATAATTAGCGGGTATTGGCATAATTCTGCTATGCATGAATTATTTGATGTTTTACGTTGTACACGTAGGATTTTTTTGCAGAATTCTGCATGCATTCTAAATTGGGTGGTTGTCCTATTTTGTGAATTCTTGGTTGGTGAGCGGGCCACAGACCTCACAACTATAAAGGGCAATGGGTTCTGCAACTGATTCAAGTATTGTTTTTGCCAGATCCTAATTGGTATGTCAACATTTTATGTTCCTTTGGTGGCGTGGAAGGCCCTTCTTGCCTTATCTCTCAGATCGTTCACAGCTTTGTGGAAGTTACCTGTGGTGCTGATGTTTAGGCCAAGGTATGTATAGCTTTTTATGTGCTCTACGACAACGGTGTCTAGATTGAATTTGTATTTGTGGTCTGGACCTTTCTTGGAACACCATTATTTTTGTCTTACTGAGATTTACTGTCAGTGCCCAGGTCTGGCAGAATCTGTGCAGGAGATCTAAGTGCTGCTGTAGGACCTCCTTGGTTGGGGACACAAGCACCAGATCATCAGCAAGCAGTAGACATTTGACTTCAGATTCTAGTAGGGTGAGGCTGAGTGCTGCAGACGGTTCTAGTGTCTTCGCCAATTCGTTGATATATATATTGAAGATGGTGGGGCTTAAGCTGCATCCCTGTCTCACTCCACAGCCCTGTGGAAAGAAATGCGTGTGTTTTTTGACAATTTTATCTGCACACATGGATATAATTGTACATGGATTTTATAATGTTGTATGTTTTTCCCCGAACACCACTTTACATCAATTGGTATACCAGATCCTCATACCAAGTTGAATTCAAAGCTTTTTTGAGGTCAACACAGCATGAGAATACATTTTCTCAGTACATTTTTTTTACTGAGGAAATGTACAAGTCTGCTGTTAATGACAATGCAGAGGATTTTCCCAAGGTTGCTGTCGAAGCATATCCCACGGTAGTTATTGGGGTGAAATTTGTCTCCACTTTTGTGGATTTATCAGTCGTTGGTTCCAAATATTGGGGAAGAAGCCAGAGCTGAGGATTATGTTAATTAAGGAGTTTAAGTATAGCCAATTGGAATTTGTGGTCTGTATATTTGATCATTTAATTTAGGAAACCATCAACACCACAGGCCTTTTTGTGTTGGAGGGCTTGTATTTTGTCCTGTAGTTCATTCAATGTAATTGAACATCCAATGGGTTCTGGTAGTCTTTAACAGTTGATTCTAAGACTTGTATTTGATCATATACAGTATTTGTTTTTGTTCTTTGTTCTTTGTTATAGAGCCAAAAAGATTGGACAAGTGGTTTATCCACACCTCTCCGTTTGGATAGATAACTCTTCGTGTTGTTTGTTGAGTGTGTTCCAGTTTTCCCAGAAGTGGTTGGATTCTGTGGATTGAGCTGTTTTCTGATGTGCTGTTCCTTCTTTTCCCGTATTTCTGTATTGTTTTAGTGATTCACCATAGTGAAGGCGTAGGCTCAGGTTTTCTGTCTCTGTTTTTGGTTGGATAAGTTTCTAAATTTCTTTCTAAGGTTTTTGCATTCTTCATCAAACCATTTGTCATTATTGTACATTTTCTTAGGTTGTCTGCTTAACATTTTTAGATTTGATAGGGAAGCTGAGAGGTCAAATGTACTGTTTTGGTTTTCTACTTCCAATTGTACACCTTCACTATTACAGTGAAACTTTTTTGCGTTTACTGATAGGGATGTCAGTGGGCTGACTGTGACCGCTCTGAGAGACTCTGGGTTGAGGTCAGTGATAAAGTACTACAGTACTACTGCCAAGGGATGATCTGTTGGTGTACCTACCATAAGAGTCCCCTCGAATCCTACCATTGACTATGCACAGACCCAGTGTGCGACGGAGTTGCAGGAGTTGTGACCTGTTTTTGTTTGATGTTTTGTCATAGTTGTGTCTAGGGGTCTCTCTCTCTCAACATACTGATAACATCAGCACATTTTAAGAGGTTGTGCTAGACTCACTCCATCCGGTCATCTATCTTCCCGCCTATCTTTTAAGCCTCCCTTCCTCCCTCCCACTGCTTTGTCTCAGTAGATTGCACTGTGTGGCTAGAGAAGTGTGTCAAGTGTAGCACTGTTTTGTCTTTGTGTGTGTGTGTGTGTGTGTGTGTGTGTGTGTGTGTGTGTGTGTGTGTGTGTGTGTGTGTGTGTGTGTGTGTGTGTGTGTGTGTGTGTGTGTGTGTGTGTGTGTGTGTGTGTGTGTGTGTGTGTGTGTGTGTGTGTGTGTGTGTGTGTGTGTGTGTGTGTGAGTGAGAGAGAGAGAGATGTTCATGCTTGCTTACAGACATAAAGATGTGTTCCCCTTTCTGTCTGTGTCATTATACCATCAAGGAGACGTTGAATGATGGACCTTTTATTCACTGACTGGTGAGCATTATATTCATCCATATAGCTTCCTCTTTCTGAAGAGCAGATGGGTGAGAAAGTATTTTTCTTCAGACCATGCTTTGATGACAGCAGAACATGAATGTGTGCCATTCTGCCTGTCTAACAAAAGCATTTGATGCCTCCAAGGCGCCTCTAAGGCCATTAAGTGACAATGACATTGCGTCGTGTCTAAGAACACCCCTTAGCCGTGTGTGTATGGGAGGACTGTGTCATTGTGCCACTGATGTCAATGGCAACATGTTAGCTTAGCACACAGATCTAGTGGTGCGCCGGGGCCAGCTGTGCATTCAGCTGGGATTTCTTCACACGGGGTGCAGGATTTTTTTGTTGCCTGATTTAGATATGTTTCTGCTTATAATTTCAGAGATTTTGGTAGGCTATTTGATGGTCAACTTGTCTATAATAAGATTCATGCAGCTTCTCATTATATGTTGCCCTAGAATACTAACTAAATCATTGCTCACCTGAATAATGTCGTACATTGATAGAATGAATGCTTCAATCTAGTTGACATTGATAAAGTTCTCTGCCATCCCTGCTTCTTTCTAGCAGCAAAGACGTTTAGGAACCGGGGATAAAATGCAAGATTTTCTGTGCAAAATGTTCAAATGCAAGGTAATAGAAAGCTGTGAAAATGACCCAACAAGATTTCAGTTCGGCTTGGACGCATATTTTATTTGGCTAAAATACTATCAGCTGTTATGATGCTGATAAAGACAGCACCTCTACAGACGGTATCTAACTGCGCATTCGCATTCTCTCAAGGGGGCTGTCGAGTAGCGCAGCGGTCTAAGTCACTGCATCTCACTGCTAGAGGCATCACTAAAGACCCTGGTTTGATTCCAGGCTGTATCACAACCTGCCATGATTAGGAGTCCCATAGGGCGCTGCACAATTGGCCCAGTGTCGTCGGGGTTAGGGTTTGGCCAGGGTAGGCCGTCATTGTAAATAAGAATTTGTTCTTAACTTCTTCAGGCTGCAAGCCCGACATCGGGATCAATATGACAACAGCCTGTCCAAGTGCAGAGCGCGAAATTCAAAATCTATTTTTGTAAAATATTTAACTTTCACACATTAACAAGTCCAATACAGCATTTGAAAGATAAACATCTTGTCAATCCAGCCAACATGTCCGATTTTTTAAATGTTTTACAGAGAAAACACCACATATATTTATGTTAGGTCACCACCAAATAAAAAAAGACAGAAAGACATTTTTCACAGCACAAGTAGGCTGCATTTAGCATGCACAAGCCAACCTAACTAACCTAGAACCAACCTAAATAACCTAGAAAAAACTACCTCAGATGACAGTCCTATAACATGTTACACAATAAATCTATGTTTTGTTCAAAAAAAATGCATATTTTAGCTATAAATCAGTTTTACATTACTGCTACCATCATAGTTACAGTAAGAAATCGCACGGGAGTAGCCAGAGAAAATACAGACACCAACGTCAACTACCTTATTACACTTCAGAAAACATTTCAGAGAAATATATGGTGGATAGCTAATGAAAGAGAAAGATCTTGTGAATACAGACAATATTTCAGATTCTTTAAATGTTTTACAGCGAAAACACCACATATATTCATGTTAGCTCACCACCAAATACAAAAAGAGAGACATATTTTTCACAGCACCGGTAGCATGCAGCTAGCATGCAGCTAGCATGCAAAGCCAACCTAACTAACCTAGAACTAACCTAAATAACCTAGAAAAAACTCCCTCAGATGACAGTCCTATAACATGTTACACAATAAATCTATGTTTTGTTCAAAAAAAATGCATATTTTAGCTATAAATCAGTTTTACATTACTGCTACCATCATAGCTACAGTAAGAAATCGCACGGCAGTAGCCAGAGAAAACAGACACCAACGTCTACTTCTAATTTCACATCAGAAAAGATTTCAGAAAAATATATGGTGGATAGCTAATGAAAGAGAAAGATCTTGTGAATACAGACAATATTTCCGATTTCTGAAGTGTTTTACAGCGAAAACACAATATATCGTTATATTAGCTTACTACAATAGCTAGCACACAGCAGCATTGATTCTAGTCAAACGCTAGCGATAGCACAGTTCGACAGATATATGAAAAAGCATCCCAAATTGGGTCCTTATCTTTGTTGATTTTCCATCAGAATGTTCTCCAAAGGGTCCTTTGTTCAGAACCGTGTTCATTTGGACCTAGAACGAACGATGTCCCTGTTGAATTAGCATGACACACTGGCCATGCCATGCTAACCTCTCCGTCTTGACAAAATTCTTGCGTCGCATCACGTCTAAAGTCCAGAATAAATTTCAATAATATAATTAAAGTATATTGAAAAAACATACTTTAGGATGATTTTGTGACATGTATCAAAGAAAATCGAAGCTGGAGGTCATATTCACCTATAACGAGTGTTTTCCAGGAGCGCGGTCCAGTTCCTACTTCGCGCCCAGAAAAAATTATAAAGTGCGCACTTATCACTCAAAGAGGTTCCTTTCAGTCCCTGACAGAGATAATCAAGTCCTTTTTTCTCTCACTTCCGCATGACAACCAGGGGAAGATGTGTGACGTGTTTGTACAGTCCCAAGTGCCAAGGCCTTTTATAGAGAGTATCTTGAAGAGAGACATAGCTTCTTGGAAAATTCACTTTTTCCAGAAAATGGGCTGTAAAAAGAGTTATGTTTCACTTAGAGAAATAATTAAACCTGTTTTAGAAACTAGAAGGTGTTTTATATCCAAAGGTAATAAATAATATGCATATTGTACGAGCAAGAATTGAGTACGAGGCCGTTTGAAATGGGCACCTTTTTTCTGGCTACTCAATAATTTCCCTTGCAGCCATAAGAGGTTAAACTGACTTGCCTAGTTAAATAAAGGTTAAATAAGAATATGCTGAAAGAAATCATGTTTTTCCACTCTTGTTCCCGAGTAAAAATTTTGCCTACATTTGGTGTATAATTTTACTGCAAGAAATGCTTAATTTTGCAGGGGATAAAGCTGCAATATGTTTGTAGCTTTTTGGGCAACCTGACCAAATTCAAGTAGAAATGGGAGTTGTAGATCTGTCATTCTCATTGAAAGCAAGTCTAAGAAGCAGTAGATCTGTTCTATGTGCATTGCTTCTATGCTTCAAGTTCTTAAGTTTCCCTTTGCCTCTTTTACTTTCGATTTTGCACACCAGCTTCAAACAGTTGAAAATACACAATTTTGGGTTATTGAAAATATATTTCACAGCGGTTTAGATGGTACAATGATTCTTTACACTATAGACAGATTTTTTTTGTCACTTGAACAAAAATTAGGCAAGCTTTTAGAATTTTAGCAACCAAGAAATAAGGAGGGATTTCTGCATATTGCACCTTTAATATTAAGGCTATGTGAGAGGTTATAGACCTACAGTCAGTGTCCAGATTTCAGTTCCCATTTTACCCATCTGAACAGTAGGCTATTTGAGGTCCCAATCTTGTGACTGTTGAATTTGAATAGCGCCTCACAATCATCACACGCAACATTCACTGCTATCCTCCTCTTTTACCACTTCACTAAATCATTCCCAAACATGATTTGTCTGGCTCTCCCTTCGCATTATTTTAAAATCTCAATTTCACAGCTTTTCTCTTATTGCATTAAACTCTGACATTGTCCCTTTTGTCTCCATGGATTGACGTTAACTTTTTCTGCCTGTTCCCAAAAGTGTTTGGCGATTGGCGTGTAGGATATTTGGCGGGAGTACAGTAAGGCCCTAAACATTAGGCTTACGCACTAATGGCAGATAATTAAAGAAAAAACTCAATTTAGCCTATTAATATAAACTATAGATAAGAATTATACATTTATTCAACCACCCACCCGCCCTTCATCCAAACACTATTTCATTACCCTACCCCCCCCCCCCCCCCCCCCCGGATAGAGCTGCGGGGACTGCGGGTTATGAGTCAACACGCACATCACTACACAGATCTTTAGTCATAATATAACCTTTTTGGGATCAGACAGTGATAGTAGGTGGTTGTCTGTGTGATGTGTCACTGCTGTGACTCCACAGTGATGGCATGATTCTGTCGCATCTGGGCACAGTGACATTGTTATCCCGCATTCTTTATGTGTGTGTTCTGTGCCAGTCTTATCTGGGAAGCCAATGTTGGAACTCTTGACTTTTTTATTCATTATTTCCTCCCCCTTTCTTTTGACGGCCAACACCAGAGAGCTCTTAATGAGGTAATTGTTGAGTTGTGTTTTCACTTTAGCAAGCTGGGCAGGCATCATTGCAGGCATGGCAGGTGGGTGGGCGTAATGGTTCTCAGGATGTTGGAACCGGGCTTCAGTGCCTCTGTGCTGATAACTCGAGCACTGTCTTTCCTAACCTCTTACCCCGACTTTTAGAAGCAAAAACATTTGCTTTGTACTCAACTATTGTTCAATATTAAGAAGTACATTTCCATACTTTCTGTATTCTCTTCTGTAGCCTTCTGTAAATATTTCCCCATGGTTCTCATGTCTCCAAGCACACTCACAAGTTCACAACAGAGACCCTGAGCCTGAGGGTATGACCATAAAAAACCTCAACAACACTCGAGCTTCACTCACAGTGTAACTCCATCAGAGAGACACACATGGGGAAACATCCCTCTCCTCTCTGAAACTTAATTAAAATATTAGCATTCAGCATTATTTTCCTCCTTTTTTCCTTCTCTTTTTTCCAAGACTTTTTGAAGTCTTGTTCCAGCTTACAAACACAAGGTTGTAAACAGAAGTGGCACACCCAAAATAAGTAGAGCGAACACCCAGATATAATGTACGTCTGTATATGCCATTAGGATCTCTGTGGGGATAAATAGTACAGTCATGCTAATATCTATGAGTGTATCCCAGCAGCACACTCTAGCTCAGAACAATGGCCCACTGTTCATCTTTCATCCAGAGAATAGTTAACCTCTTGCTTTTGAGAAGGGATGGGCCCCCTCCTCTTTTTTCCCTTTTTTGTTGTTACTCCTGTTGACCCGTGCTCTCTGATTGGCTCAAAGTCAAGTTTTTGGCCACTAACAAGCATAGCGATTCTACAAGTAGAAACGTCAGGTTCATCGCTACCGGGTCAGCACGCAGCAGGCACCGCTTTTGTTCTACCAAGAGAAGGAACGCCCTCCTACTGTGATAAGTACCTATCTACAGTCTATCGGCAGTGAGCTTCTCAGTGTGTTTCATGCTTTAGGGGTTTCCTAGCCTCTGTCTGCTGATCCGCGTGCCCGTTTTGCTGTTGATAGCCTCCTTTCTTGCTCAGAATCAGAATTGCACTGCTGTTCGAAGTAGTAGTCTGTCAATACCTCCACCGTCCTCCATTCTCCACATGCTCTGGTCCCCGCTCCTCCTCCTCCTCCTATTCTTGGCTCTCAATTGAGAAGTCTGTAATCCCAGCCTGGGGGCAGTGTGTCGTCTGTGCTGATAGCATTCAGCAGCATTCAGCAGGCCATGTAGCGCTCCAAGTCCCAGTCCCAGTCCCATGGCCCGACTACAGAGGAGATGGCGTAAAGGCGGCTGTGGCTCGGCACGGCGTGGCTGGAGGCTGAGGCCACATACAGCCTGAGCCCCTGTTTCCCCGTACTCCCCCCAGCTCAGTAGCCCCTCAGAACCCCAAACAGCCTCAGCCACCCAGTTCCCCCATCCACTTCAAACGGCCAGGCCTGCTGCAGCACAGAGAGAGCGGGCCTGGCAAGAGGAGATTACACACCACATGCCTGGCCTGCCTGGGAAACAGCCCTGCTATACAGTACCTCAGTACCCCCTTCCTTCCCTTCTCTAGAAACAAACTAGCTAATCCATGTACTACAAACGCCACCAACCCAATGATATACAAGGAAATGGAGAGAGGGGAGTGCAGTACACCTATACAAATGCTTTTGCAAAGAAGAGCTGATTGGTGCCATTTTTATTATAGTGATGACAATCTACCTACCCCCCACAACTATACAAGAGGAGTTCCTCAGTACCAACCTCCCCAATCTTCGAAACAAGCAGATCATCGTTCTGCAGTAGAACATGCCACCAACCTACCTTCCCCCAATGCTCTCTAAGGAGAGGAGTATAAACAGTACAAAATGCCACCAACCAACACCTAACTAAATGACCCCTCCTCATCCTCATCTCTACCACACCTCATCCACAATAGCATCCCCTGGCCCTTGCAGCCTTATCCCCCTTCCTATCCCGTCCCACACTTCCCCCATCGAGGCTCTGACTCATGCAAAAATCCAGAGAGGCGCTACCACGCCTGAAGATGATGAGGATGATGAAGATCAGAAGAGCTTTGTTGCCAACCTTTTATTGTTTTGCTTTGGAGCATCCATCTTTGTCCCAGTTCACACGCATGTCTATGAAAAGAGAAAGTGAATGAACGAGTGTCTGTTTTCATTTCTGTTGGAAAAAACGTCTGATTCTGTCTTCCGGAGGTGACAATTCAGTGGAGATGGCGTAACGGCGGCTCTGGTTCGGCCGCATGGAACCTCGGTCTCACACATAGCTGGTTCAGCTGTTTGATGGTAGCCCCTGTAACAGCTGTACCTCCAAACACACTTAGTGTGAGAACGACGGAGATGTCACCCTACTGGGCTCTAATTCTCTGGAAGCTGCAGAACCCACACCATGGCCAGATCACCATTGGCCTCTCCTCTCCAAACCAAGTCAAGCCAGACTGACAAAAAAACATTCTCTGTCGTCTCTGTTATCTCTGTCACCTTAGCTTTGGTACTGGTGCTGTACTCTACCTCACTGGGACTAACAGGGACAGATCTTCTGTCACCTTGCCTCCACTGGGACTAAGTAGGGAAATGAGGCTGGCTCCCTTCTCACACATCAGCAATTATCACCGTTTTTTTCCCTTACAAGCTACTGTTGATTTAAAAATTACACAGGTTATTTTTTAGGTCAAGATATGTGATAACGGGCATACTTATGTGAAGCTGTGACATTGAGGATAAGACACCTGTGAAAGAGTCGATAATTGTCCATTTACAAACCCCTTCCGCCCCCAGACACAGGCCAACATTAAAAGACACAGGATCAACCGAGTAATAGCCCTACATCTCTGTCTGATTAACTCGAGTAACATGTCTCCATCATCTCTGTTTGATTGGCTCAAGTAATAGGCCTAAATCATATTTGTCTGATTAACTCGAGTAATATGTCTACATCATCTCTGTCTGATTGGCTCAAGTATTAGGCCTAAATCATATTTGTCTGATTAACTCGAGTAATATGTCTACATCATCTCTGTCTGATTGACTCGAGCAATAGGACTACATCATCTCTGTCTGATTGACTCGAGCAATAGGCCTAAATAATCTGTCTGATTGGCTCGAGTAATAGGTCTACATAATATTTTTTTGATTGACTCAAGTAATAGGCCTACATCATCTTCGTCTGACTCGAGGAATATATCCTACATCATCTTCGCCTGATTAACTCGAGTAATATGTCTACATCATCTCTGTCTGATTGGCTCAAGTAATAGGCCTACATCATCTCTGTCTGGTTGGCTCTTGTAATATGCCTACATAATCTCTGTCTGATTGGCTCGAGTAATAGGCCTACATCATCTCTGTCTGATTGGCTCGAGTAATAGGTCTACATAATCTTTTTTTGATTGACTCAAGTAATAGGCCTACATCATCTTCGCCTGACTCGGGGAATATATCCTACATCATCTTCGCCTGATTGACTCGAGTAATATGTCTACATCATCTCTGTCTGATTGGCTCAAGTAATAGGCCTACATCATCTCTGTCTGATTGGCTTTTGTAATATGCCTACATAATCTCTGTCTGTCTGATTTGCTCGAGTAATAGGCCTACATCATCACTGTCTGATTGACTCGAGTAATATGCCTACATCATCTTCGCTTGATTGACTCAAGTAATATATACTATATAATCTTCGCCTGATTGGCTCGAGTAATAGGCCTACACAATCTCTGTCTGATTGGCTCGAGTAATATGCTTACATCTTTGTCTGATTTGCTCGAGTAGTAGGCCTACATAATCTCTGTCTGATTGACTCGAGTAATATGCCTACATCATCTGTCTGATTTGACTCGAGTAATATGCCTACATCATCTCTGTCTGACTGGCTTGAGTAATATGCGTACATCATCTTCGCCTGATTGGTTTGAGTAATATGCCTACATCATCTGTCTGATTTGACTCGAGTAATATGCCTACATCATCTCTGTCTGACTGGCTTGAGTAATATGCGTACATCATCTTCGCCTGATTGGTTTGAGTAATATGCCTACATCATCTCTGTCTGATTGACTCGAGTAATATGCCTACATCTTTGTGGATGGAACCGATTGTAAGAATCCAACTGACTGAAGCTAAGTAGTAGGTTAAGTGAGGGGACTGGAGAAAGCAGAGAGAGGGAGGAGGGGGAGACGGGGATGTCAATTATGGGTAATGAGTTGGTCCTTGTTAATAAGCCTGGTTAGTGTGATTAAGACTGGGTGTCAGGAGAATAGCTCTACCATTGATCGCTGCCAGTAGATACATCTACACACATTCACACCCCCCCCACAAACACACACACACGCACACAAACATATAGACACTGTTATACAAGCAAGTATACACATACACAGGCATGCACACAGACATGAAATACACTGACATTCCAATTTCCAATGAGGAAAATATTTACTTTCTGAGTTGACTGGAATTGAAATAGAATTGACCCCAGCCCTGGCGAGTACACACGCGCTCACAGACACACACACGCTCACACACACACGCGCTCAGACACACACGCGCTCACAGACACTCACACGCACTCACAGACACACACACGCGCTCACAGACACACACACTCACTCACAGACACACACACGCACTCACAGACACACACACGCGCTCACAGACACACACGCACTCACAGACACACACGCTCACAGACACACACGCTCACAGACACACACACGCGCTCACAGACACACACACGCGCTCACAGACACACACGCGCTCACAGACACACACACGCGCTCACAGACACACACGCGCTCACCAACGCTCACCGACGCTCACAGACACACACGCTCACAGACACACACACGCGCTCACAAACACACACACGCTCACCGACGCTCACCGACGCTCACAGACGCTCACACACGCTCACAGACACACGCGCTCACAGAGACTTACGTGCTCAAAGACACTCACACGCGCTCACAGACAAACACGCGCTCACGGACACACACGCGCTCACGGACACACACGCGCTCACAGACACTCACACGCGCTCACAGACACACGCGCTCACAGACACACACGTGCTCACAGACACACACGCGCTCACAGACACACACGCGCTCATAAACACACGTCACACACTCACACACACACACACACACACACACACACACACACACACACACACACACACACACACACACACACACACACACACACACACACACACACACACACACACACTTCGCTGCTCTACTCTTTCATTACAGCAGCTGGCCTTTTAATTAGAGTTCAATCTCCTCAATCACCCTTACTGTGCTTCATGGCGACACACACACACAGACAGACACACACACACACACACACACACACACAAACACTGCGTGCCACTCTCACTCCAACATCCATATACAAGAGCGATGGAGACACTTTAGAACTCTGACTAATATCAATGCTTTTCACATTGGCTGGCTATTATCTGTAATGTTCATTTCAAGAAATCGAGGGGGGGGTGCAGAGAAGGGAAATGGCAAGGCATAATGCACCACTTCAGTCAGTTCTACACTGTTAATGCATCCCAAATAGCACCCTATACCTTTTATAGTGCACTTTTGACCATGGCCCAAAGGCACATTATGTAGGGAATAAGTTGCTAATTTGGGACACAGTCTCTGTCTCTCAAGTCTCCATCCTGGGTCTTTTTAACCACTCCACTGAAATAGACTGAATACAAAATATAAACGCAACACGTAAAGTGTTGAAATAAAAGATCCCAGAAATTAGTTTAGTTTAGTTACTCACAAAAAGCGTATTTCTCTCAATTGTTGTGCACACATTTGTTACATCACTGTTAGTGAGCATTTGTATTTGGCCGAGATAATCCATCCTCCTAACAGGTGTGGCATATCAAGAAGCTGATTAAACAGCATGATCATTACACAGGTGCACCTTGTGCTGGGGACAATAAAAGGCCACTCTAAAATGTACAGTTTTGTCACATAACAGGTTTTGAAGGAGCTTGAAAATGGCATGCAAGAATGTTTACCAGAGCTGTTAACAGAGAAAGAAATGTTCATCATAACCCGCATAACCATAACCATAATGTTATCATAATCCGCATCTAATGTTTTTTTTGAGAATTTGTCCAACCGGCCTCACAACTGCAGACCACATGTAACCGCGCCAGCACAGGACCTCCACATTGGGCTTCTTCACCTGTGTGAGCCTATGCCTTCCCAGGCCCACCCATGGCTATGCCCCTGCACAGTCATGTGAAATCTATAGATTAGTGCCTAATTAAATATATTTTAATTGACTAATTTCCTTATAGGAACTGTCACTCAGTAAAATCGTTAAAATTGTTGCATGTTGCGTGTATATTTTTGTTCAGTACAGCAATAACTCCTAGCTCTGCAGCTTTCACTACGTTCAGTGTTGAATACTAATGGCCAGTGCAAAATCTGTGATTTATTATTAAAGATATGGTAGCTCTTTGATGTGATTTACTGTGTCAGTGTGTATTTTGAGGAAAGTCGGTTGATTGCGGATTGCAAAGCTCAAGATAAGGTTATAATGAGACCATCATTTACCTAGTATTTGCTCTGTTTGGATTCAGAATGGATGTGATAGAAAAACTGAGCAACACAGGGAGAGAGAGAGAGAGAGAGAGAGAGAGGGAGAGAGTGGGAAAAGGGTAAGAGACGGAGAGAGACAGAAAGAGAGAGATAATCACAGAGACAGAGAGAAAGAGAGGAGGCAGAAAAGAGAGAGAATGAGAGGGTGAAGGGAAAGGTGTGTGTTTGTGCTCCCGAGTGGCACTGCGGTCTAAGGCACTGCATCTCAGTGCTAGTGGCGTCACTACAGACACCCTGGTTCGATTCCAGGCTGTGTCACACCCGGCCGTGATTGGGAGTCCCTTAGGGCGGCGCACAATTGGCCCAGCATGGTTAGGGTTTGGGGTAGGCCGTCATTGTTATTAAGAATTTGTTCTAAACTGACTTGCCTAGTTAAATAAAGGTTAAATTAAACATTAATAAATGAATAAATGTCAGATAATGTGGTGATTCTGCCTGTAAGAGCATTGTGTAGGAGTGACGCCATCTGACCTAAGACAATGGGGAAAGCTGAGAGAGAGAGTAAAGGAAGTGAAGGGTACACTGAACAGGACCGGCAGAAGACTGGTTTAGTAAAGTAAACCTCTGTGTAAAGTGACTTCTCCATAATTAATATTTAAGCTATTATATCTGTGGTAGTGGGAACATGGTGGGGACTGCTGTCAGACCCTGCCCTGGAGGCAGCTTGAGCTGGGGATGTGTTTGTGTGTGTGTCTGCATGCCTTGGCTGGTGCATAGGGATGTATGGCATCTTTTAATCTCTCGTGGACAGATATCTACATGTAAACCATAGAATCTGTCAGGACTGAATGAGATGCGTGGCATAATGAGTAGGAGCAGTTCTGGTGTTTGGGATTTTGTCACTGGTTATTTGGATGTATCAGAATTGGTAGAAGGAGGTGCCTCAACTTCTTTGCTTCGCACGTGTTCTCACACAGATCAGGGGTGGAGGGGGGATGCATCTCTATGTGTGTGTGTGTGTGTTTGTGTGTGTGTGGCGTTATGGTTCCATAGAACCAGGAACTGAGCAGTTGTCTAGCCTTTTTTCCCCCTGCTTCCTTGCAGATGTTCATTTGATTGTAATAGCTGTTACGCACTGTAACCACATAGCATTTAATAACACCTTGTCACAGTACAGGCGGGCTTGCTCATACTTAATTTTGAAACACAAATCCCACTCTATGGAAAATGTTTTGACACTGTGGTGATGGGTGGGGCTGACAAAATAGACGAAGTTGATTATTTAGAGACATCAATTCTCTTCTCTGTGGTGTATGCATAGGCATGGTTTATACTAGCATTATCCATAGCATTATCCCAGAAGCAGAAAACTTAAGGTTACTTGCGGAACCCCGGTTCCCTGATATTATGAGAGAGATACCTCACAGGTGGATTCAACAGAATCTCCTAAGTAGCTTGAAGAACCAATCACGCACGTCTGTCAGAAACAAACAGGTCGAGTGGCAAATTAGGCAGCCCCTCCCCTCATACTAAAGAGCCACTCGCATGCCCATTGATCATTCTCGAGCATGCCGAACTTCCTCACGTTCTTGCGAGTAGGGGAATGTGGTGAGATGTCTCACTCATAGTATCAGAGAACCGGGTTACGCAAGTAACCTTAAGTTCTCTTTCAATTATTTGTTTCGAAAAGTCACAGTGGGATGAGGCCAACTCTCGTATTGCACATGCCCGCCGAAGCCAGGCAGTCTCACATATCAACCCACAGAGTCCCCGACACTGAGGAGAGTATGCGCTGTCGTGACGTTGTATTAGTTAATGTGACGACTGCTGCTCATCGAATGACTAACGGTTTATAATTGCGTGATTAAATGAATCAGGCAATTATTAACTCATTAACCTGGGGCACCATGGGAAAATTTGTTTTATTGAGATTCTATTTCCCAAATTAAGTCAAAGAATATCAGAATATACATTTTACAACAGTCGCTAAATAATCAATTTCCTCTACAGTCTCATTCTGAATGTCGCATAATCCGGGAATCTGCACAAACCCTAGTCCCACCAATGAGTTCGGACCACACCGATTTTAGTTAATTATTTATTTACTAGAAAGCTAAAATGATGATAAAAGATACACATACACAAAAACACAGTCTAGGCTATTGATTAGAACTTAGTACAACGGGCCAACACACTCTGGCGTGTGTTACCCAAAATGGGGATTTAAAAGAGAGAGAAAAAGAGAAAGTACACGAGAGAAATATACATTTGGGTGCATTTGTCAGCTATGCTTAATTTAACCCTAACCTTGCCCCGAACTGCCGCTCTTATGGGTCAGAATATAATGATGTAATTACGTGTTGAAGGTCTACGCTGTGGGCCTCTGCGTGGACCGTTTTGTCTTCTCGGATGCCGCACTTCTCTGGTTGTCCTCACAATGTCAGTGTCCTTTTGGCTTATTCATCCGTAGCATGGGTAGAAAAGGATTCCTTTGTCTTCAACCTCGTGTGGCGTTTTGGGTTCGTTGACTACTCAGACCTTTGCTGCAGCTTGGGTCACTTAGTCTGATATGTTAATTCTTAACTCACATGTCTTATACCCTCGGGTCAGAAGTGGGCGTAACCGCCTTTAGGGCAATTCTCTGGGCGTACCAAGTTATGAGGCAAGGTCTAGATTTGACTCAAATCCAATTTTAGACAACTAACTTTCACATTTCATCTTTACCAAAACATTCTCTTTGATTTGGACATTTTCCACACAATGTACAATGTATAAACATCAAGCATATACTAGGAAAACTCTTAAAGTTACAATGTTTTCATAATAACGTTGTCCTTTAACCTTTAGCATTTAACCCCATAGTACCCTCCAAACTGGTCATCAAGCTCGAGACCCTGGGTCTCGACCCCGTCCTGTGCAACTGGGTACTGGACTTCCTGATGGGCCACCCCCAGGTGGTGAGGGTAGGTAACAACATCTCCACCCTGCTGATCCTCAACACTGGGGCCCCACAAGGGTGCGTTCTGAGCCCTCTCCTGTACTCCCTGTTCACCCACGACTGCGTGGCCATGCACGCCTCCAACTCAATCATCAAGTTTGCAGATGACACTACAGTGGTAGGCTTGATTACCAACAACAACAAGACGGCCTACAGGGAGGAGGTAAGGGCCCTCGGAGTGTGGTGTCAGGAAAATAACCTCACACTCAATGTCAACAAAACAAAGGAGATGATCGTGGACTTCAGGAAACAGCAGAGGGAGCACCCCCCTATCCACATCGACGGGACAGTAGTGGAGAGGGTAGAAGGTTTTAAGTTCCTCGGAGTACACATCACGGACAAACTGAATTGGTCCACCCACATAGACAGCGTGGTGAAGAAGGCGCAGCAGCGCCTCTTCAACCTCAGGAGGCTGAAGAAATTTGGCTTGTCACCAAAAGCACTCACAAACTTTTACAGATGCACAATCGAGAGCATCCTGTCGGGCTGTATCACCGCCTGGTACGGCAACTGCTCCGCCCACAACCATAAGGCTCTCCAGAGGGTAGTGAGGTCTGCACAACGCATCACCGGGGGCAAACTACCTGCCCTCCAGGACACCTACACCACCCGACCCAGGAAGGCCATAAAGATCATCAATGACAACAACCACCCGAGCCACTGCCTGTTCACCTCACTATCATCCAGAAGGCGAGGTCACTACAGGTGCATCAAAGCAGGGACCGAGAGACTGAAAAACAGCTTCTATCTCAAGGCCATCAGACTGTTAAACAGCTACCACTAACATTGAGTGGCTGCTGCCATACATGTAAAAAATGTTTCACTAGCCACTTTAAACAATGCCACTTAATATAATGTTTACATACCCTACATTACTCATCTCATATGTATATACTGTACTCGATACCATCTACTGCATCTTGCCTATACCGTTCTGTACCATCACTCATTCATATATCTTTATGTACATATTCTTCATCCCTTTACACTTGTGTGTATCAGGTAGCTGTTGTGAAATTGTTAGGTTAGATTACTCGTTGGCTATTACTGCATTGTCGGAACTAGAAGCACAAGCATTTCGCTACACGCACATTAACATCTGCTAACCATGTGTATGTGACAAATACAATTTGATTTGATTTAATTTAATTAAAAAACAAAAATGGCATTCATTTTCATTTTCCATCTATCGCCATTACAACCATTGTGGCTGACGGAAACCATTGTTCCAAAGTCCATTTATTGCATGTTTAATGTTCTGAGGCCGGTTCTCCATAGTGAGAGGACAAAGGAATTTTGTCTGTTGCCTAAGATTTACAATGGGTGTGAGGGGTCATAAAACCCCCACATCTTCATACCCCTAGATCTCTCCTCCTCTGTTGTATTTGTGACGCAGATCAAGCTGCAAGTCCTGCCTCTCCCATCTCGTCATTGGTTTATAGAAGCAGGTACCCACGTGCCATCTCCTCATTGGTTATACCCACGTGGGTGACTGAAAGACGAACGAGGTCGGTGACGGTAATGCACCCAATTTTTGAAAGATGCCGATCGCAATATAAAGTCCAGGGAAGAAAAAGCCTGGAAGGAGGAGAGATGACGAGAAACGATTCGGTTGACCGTTTTATATGTGGATTAATTGTCGGAGTAGAGGACCTTGTGCATTTCAGGTCAAATAATAACTCAATGTTTATATCCCAGGACAAATTAGCAAGCAACAGCAAGCTAGCTAAATACGACAAATTAGCTAGCAAGTGCAAGCTAGCTAGCTAAATTGCCATAAATGTGTAATGCTTTTCGACCTGTCCCCAAATTAATGTAATTGTTTTAGAGTCTGTTATGATATTTTAACCTGTGAGTCGGGATCGGTGTGGGGGACAACATGCATTTTAATTTATGCATGATGGCGCACGCGCACAGCCGGTTTAGGTTCAGTGTCAGGCGAACAGAACCTCGAGTTTTGCTTAATTTTAGAGATTTGCACCAGCTGTTTTTAACAAAGAGACACACACCTCCCCCTTGATGATTAGCTGAGAGAAATTATCAAAGTCTGCTGCTGGAAAAACGTATGTGTTATGGCTTTACACCCTCTGCTATATTCTGAATAAAGAGTTACCTGTCTAACTGGACACAGAGGGTGTCCTTTCTTGGAAGCATCTTTAACATAATCCAGGTAGAATCAGGCGTTCCCTGGGTGAAGCCAGTGTGTCTATGTATGCGGATTACTCTACATACATCAACTACACGTGAGCTAATACAGATAGTGAAGTCACTGCAACACTTAAAAAGAGCTGCAGACAGTTTCAGAATGGGTGGTAAGAAATAAGTTAGTCCTAAATATTTCAAAAACTAAAAGTTGTTTATTCACAAAACCCTAAATCTCATCTAAATCTTGTAATGAATAATATGGACATTACATGTCAAGTTGAGGTGAAAAAACTGTCATAGTCAAAACATGCTGATGCAACAGTAGCTAAGATGGGGAAAAGTCTGTCCATAATAAAGCACTGCTCTGCCTTCTTAACAACACTATCAACATAGTAGGTCCTACAGGCCCTAGTTTTGTTACACCTGGACTAATGTCCAGTTGTGTTGTCAGATGCCAAAAAGAGGGCTCAGAACAGGGCATCCGGGCTGGACCATAAATCTACACGGAGCGCTAACATTAATAATATGAATGTCAATCTCTCATTGCTCAAAGTAGAGGAGAGATTGATTTCATCACTACTTGTTTTTGTAAGAATGCACCAAGCTGTCTGTTTAAATTACTAGCACACAGCAAGCTGTTTGTTTAAACTACAAGCACACAGCAAGATGCTTGTTTAAACTGCTAGCACACAGCACGCTATATTTATAAACTACTAGCACACAGCAAGCTGTCTTTTTAAATTACTAGCACACAGCAAGCTGTCTTTTTAAATTACTAGCACACAGCAAGCTGTTTGTTTAAACTACTATCACACAGCAAGGTGTCCGTTTAAACTACCAGCACACTGCAAGCTGTTTGTTTAAACTACTATCACACAGCAAGATGTTTGTTAAAACTACTATCACACAGCAAGGTGCTTGTTAAAACTACTAGCACACAGCAAGGTGTTTGTTTAAACTACTAGCAAACAGCAAGGTGTTTGTTTAAACTATTAGCACACAGCAAGGTGTTTGTTAAAACTACTAGCACACAGCAAGGTGTTTGTTAAAACTACTAGCACACAGCAAGGTGTTTGTTTAACTTCTACCGAGTCAGAAACCCGGATCCGGGAGCACCCCCCACCCCCCACCAGTAAAAAAGCTGAATAGCATAGCTAGCATAGCGTCACAAGTAAATAGTAGCATCTAAATATCATTCAATCACAAGTCCAAGATACCAGATGAAAGATCCACTTCTTGTGAATCCAGCAATCATTTCTGATTTTTAAAATGTTTTACAGGGAAGACACAATAAAAAAAATCTATTAGCTAACCACGTTAGCAAAAGACACCATTTTTCTTTGTCCACCATTTTCTCTCTCCACCAGTAGCTATCACCAATTCGGCCAAATAAAGATATTGATAGCCACTAACCAAGAAAAAACCTCATCAGATGACAGTCTGATAACATATTTATTGTATAGGATAGTTTTTGTTAGAAAAATGTGCATATTTCAGGTAGAAATCATAGTTTACAATTGCACCCACCATCACAACTCGACTAGAATAAATACAGAGAGCAACGTGTATTACCAATTTACTCATCATAAAACATTTCATAAAAATAGACAAAGCATAGCAATGGAAAGACACAGATCTTGTGAATTCAGACAATATTTCAGATTTTCTAAGCGTTTTACAGCGAAAACACAATAAATCGTTATATTAGCATACCACATGTGCAAACGTTACCCCAGCATGAATCAAAGGCAAGGGGAGCGATAACGTTATGATAACCAAAATATATTAATTTTTTCACTAACCTTCTCAGAATTCTTCCGATGACACTCCTGTAACATCATATTACAAAATACATATAGAGTTTGTTCGAAAATGTGCATATTTAGCCACAAAAAAACGTTGTTATACAATGAGAATACTAGCAAAACTGCCCTGAAAATGTCGGGCGCTATATTTGAGAGTGATCTAGTCTAATCGATAGCTAATCATAAACTTGACTAAAAAATACAGGGTTGACAGGAATCGAAAGACAAATTAGTTCTTAATGCAATCGCTGACTTACATTTGTAAAATTATCCTTACTGTGCAATACCGGGTCCGCCAAGCGAAGCTACACATAACAAAATGGCGACATATGCGTTTAAAATTTTTCAACAGAACAGCGATTTATCATCATAAATAGTTCTTACTGTGAGCTGTTCTTCCATCAGTATCTTGGGCAATGTATCCTTTCTTGGGTCTAATCTTCTTTTGGTCGAAAGCTGTCCTCTTGTCCGTCGAAATGCCCACTAACGTTCGACCGGGACCCCGAAACGTGCACGGCGCTTCAATGTGCATCACAAAGCAATGCCTCAAAATCGCACTAAACGGATATAAATTGCTATAAAACGGTTTAAATTAACTACCTTATGATGTTTTTAACACCTATAACGAGTAAAAACATGACCGGCGATATATAAGTGGCTAAACCAACGCTTGGAAAGAGAGAGAGTCCGACGTCCATCTTGCGTGAGGCGCAGCAGGAAAAGAACGGTACATCCGGTCTTTCGCGTTTTATACTGGCCCTGATTGCGCAATCGACTCCATTCAAATTGTCACCTCTTACTGACATCTAGAGGAAGGCATGGGCAGTGTTTGTATCCTCATAGGATTTACAGGGACTTTAAAACTGACCTGGGACCAGAGGCCAAAATTTCTGAAATCTCACTCCATATCAGGAAAAGTGCTGTAGAATGAGTTCTGTTTCACTCAGAGACATAATTCAAACGGCTATAGAAACTAGAGAGTGTTTTCTATCCAATAATAACTATAATATGCATATTGTACGAGCAAGAATTGAGTATGAGGCAGTTTAATTTGGAGACGATAAATGCTAACGTTGAAACAGCACCCCCTATATTGAGAAAAGGTTAAACTATTAGCACACAGCAAGGTGTCTGTTTAAAGTACTAGCGCACAGCAAGCTGTTTGGGTAAACTACTAGCACACAGCAAGTTGTCTGTTTGGGATAGGTGGGACATTAGCGTCCCACCTGGCCAAAATCCAGTGAAAATGCAGAGCGCCTAATTCAAATAAATTACTATAAAAATTTAACTTTCATGAAATCCCACATGCAATACACCAAATTAAAGCTACACTTGTTGTGAATCCAGCCAACGTGTCAGATTTCAAAAAGGCTTTACGGCGAGAGCAAACTATGCTTTTATCTGAGGATAGCACCCCAGCAAACAAACACAGACTTTCATATTTCAACCCTCCAGGCTCGACACAAAATGCAGAAATAAAGATATAATTCATGCCTTACCTTTGACGAGCTTCTTCTGTTGGCACTCCAATATGTCCCATAAACATCACAAATGGTCCTTTTGTTAGATTAATTCCGTTGATATATATTCAAAATGTTCATTTATTTCGCACGTTTGACCCAGAAAAACACCGGTTCCAACTTGCGCAACATAACTAGAAAATTTCTCATAAGTTACCTGTAAGCTTTGTCCAAACATTTCAAAGTGCTTTCCTAATACAACTTTCGGTATTTTTTTACGTAAATAATCGAAACAATTTAAGACGGGACATACTGTGTTCAATACCAGAGGTAAACAAAGTGGAGAGTGCTTTTCAGGTCACGCGCCTCTAACAAAGATTACACTTCCCTCTACCCTCGTTCTGAACAGTGCTACTTCTTTATTTCTCAAAGGAAAAACCTCAACTCAAATTTCTAAAGACTGTTGACATCCAGTGGAAGCGACAAAACTGCAAGAAAGTCGCTTAGAAATCTGGATTCCCAATGAAAACACATTGAAAAGAGAGTGACCTCAAAAATCATTCTGAATGGTTTGTCCTCGGGGTTTCGCTTGCCAAATAAGTTATGTTATACTCACAGACATGATTCAAACAGTTTTAGAAACTTCAGTGTTTTCTATCCAAATCTACTAATAATATGCATATCTTAGCTTCTGGGCCTGAGTAGCAGGCAGTTTACTTTGGACACACTTTTCATCCGGACGTCATATACCGCCCCCTATCCCAAAGAAGTTTTAAACAACTATCACACATCAGGTAACTAATTAAAAAACAGCTAAAAATACAGCTTATGGAACAGAGGGGACTGTGAAGAGACACACACACAGGCATAGACACACGCATACTCATACACCTGCTAACACACACTCTACACACAAGTACATATTTATTTTGTATTGAAGATACTGTTTGTTGTAGGAGAGTAGTGGCCTGAGAACACACACTTTTATTGCGTTGTGAAAAGTGTCATAAAATGTAATGTCATGTAATATTTGTAATTGTTTATAACTGCCTTAATGTTCCTGGACCCCAGGAAGAGTAGCTGCTGCCTTGGGTGCAGCTAATGGGGATCCTTAATAAATACAAATACAAATTACCCTACGCTATCATTCTGTCCTGCCGATGCATAGACAAACCAGCCAATGTTTATTATCCATGTCCTTGTTTAGCCATGATATTATAGTTCTTCAGGTCTCGTTGATAGTATAGTCTTGAACAGATCTTATCCAGTTTGTTCTCCAGTGATTGTACGTTCGCTAATAGAATGGAAGGTAGAGGCAGTTTACAGTATGTACTTGCCGACTTAGTTTCGTCATGGTGCCTGCACGTCAGCCTCTCTTGTGCCGTCTTTTTCTTTTCCGAGTCGTGGGGATTAGGGCCTGGTACGGGGTGAGCAGTATGTCCTGCGCCTCCGACTCGTTCGAAGTAGAAATGTTCATCCAAATTGATGTGAGTGAACACTGTTCTGATGTCCAGAAGCTCTTTTTCGGTCATGGGAAATGATGGCGGAAACATTATGTACAAAAAAAGTTAAGATCAGTGCAAATAAACACACTAAATATGAGCCAGGAGCCTGGTCAGCAGCCTGGTCAGCAGCCTGGTCAGCAGCCTGGCCAGGAGCCTGGTTAGCAGACTGATCAGCATCCTGGTCAGGAGCCTGGTTAGCAGCCTGGTCAGGAGCCTGGTTAGCAGCCTGGTCAGCAGCCTGGTCAGGAGCCTGGTCAGCAGCCTGGTCAGGAGCCTGGTCAGGAGCCTGGTTAGCAGCCTGGTCAGGAGCCTGGTTAGCAGCCTGGTCAGCAGCCTGGTCAGCAGCCTGGTCAGGAGCCTCCACGCTTTCCAGCAGCTCAAAAGGCTGCTGTGAATACCCTCAAGCACAATAGACAAACCCCATGATGGGACTTAAGGCTTTGGAGCCGAACATAAACAACTCTCACTTGTGGAAGCGTATATGATAGGCCAAGATAGCGGCTAGATAGACCTTAACAGTGGAGAAAGCCTTCCCTCTGTCCAAAAGGAAGCATAAAACCTTGGATACAGAGCATTAGGCTCTCGGTCTGATGTGCGCCTTTGAACACCTGAGTAAGCTCCACTTGTTGCACTGGTGCCGTCGTAGCTTCATATCTCTCGCTTAAATTAAACAGATTTAAGTGATTGTGTCCAATTTGGTAACCACTCCCTCTTCTAATTAGGGCTAATTGGAAAAGCCTTTCAAAAGAGGACATTGTATTCTCCTTTTTCTGTACTCCCTGACGAAGGCCATGCAGCCGAAACGCGTCGGTTTTTAAACAACTTTGTTTCTATTGAACATGCCATACTAATAAAGGCATTTTAATTAATTATATGAAGAGTGCCTTGGTCCTCCTTTCTTTTTGATGACCAATTTACACCTTTTACCAAAGAGCACCTTCTATCTACCAAAATATACTATAGTGTACCTTAGTAGCGCTTCCCTACCTCCTCTTTCTACTAGATTTTTATGGAGATTGTATTATGTTAGTTAGATTGACAGACTCTTAAGCATTAAATATACATTGCTGACAGGCACATGGGCCCCCAGAGCTCACAGCCCCCTCCCGCCATGCGGGGGCTGCTAGGGTGTCCGGTATGCCAGTGCCTCTCTCTCTCTCTCTCTCTCTCTCTCTCTCTCTCTCTCTCTCTCTCTCTCTCTCTCTCTCTCTCTCTCTCTCTCTCTCCCTCTCTCTCCCTCTCTCTCCCTCTCTCTCCCTCTCTCTCCCTCCCTCCCTCCCTCCCTCTTTCTCTCTCTCTCTCTCTCTCCCTCTCTCTCTCTGTCGGTCTTTGTCTTTCACTTCAGTTTTTATCAGCTTATCAACCTGTGTTTCATTTCCATTGAGCTGTTAGCTAGATATGTCTATCAAACGTCAATGTCTATTTTTCTAAGACACATTGTGATTTTGACGTGGGGAAAGACATTCTGAAATGCTTAGAAACTCGTCTTTCAGTATTTTCTATAATCTGACACTGACACTCAGTATAATAGTTAAAAGTTCAACTGTGGGGTTTCCCTCTGTCTGTCAGCCTAGGTGTAGACTAGCCTTGACAGATGCCTTCCCTTCACTGTGTCCGTGTGTGTGTGTGTGTGTGTGTGTGTGTGGGGAAAGGGCAGGGGGACTGAGGCGGGAGGACATTATAAACTGTCACACATGGTTTGTCCCTCATTATTAACTTCCTATTTCCTGTTAGAAAGTTAGAGCAGGTCCTGTGGGAGCAGATTTGAGATGGAAAGCGAGGGGGGAGGAGAGGAGAAAGGGATATTGGAGTGGAGAGCGAGAAAGAGAGAGAAAGAGGGGAGAGAGGTGAAGACCAGA
Organism: Salvelinus alpinus; assembly: GCF_045679555.1. Taxonomy (NCBI): domain Eukaryota; kingdom Metazoa; phylum Chordata; class Actinopteri; order Salmoniformes; family Salmonidae; genus Salvelinus; species Salvelinus alpinus. Next base: position 58,128,161 of record NC_092100.1, read on the forward strand.
GAGGGAGGGGGGAGAGGAGGAGAGGAGAGGTATATTAGAGGACTGCAAGGGTTTTTCTGTGTACCGACTGCGCTCCTCCACAGCTGCCAGCTGTGCTTGTGTGTGTGCTCATGTGTTTGAGTGTGCGTGCTTGTGCGCCTCTGTGTGTATGCACAGGTGCTCGTGTGTGTTCTTGTGTGTATTTGTTAGTGGTATGCGTGTCTTTGTGAATAAGCCAACGAGTGTGTTTTACTTTGAGTGTATTTGCAGAAATGCTACTGTGGTGAGTGTTCAGAGCGTTGAGGTTTGGGTATTTCCCCAGTATGGGGACCTGGCTATGCTATGAGATTCCTGAGATTCCTGAAGGAAAGAGTTCTTTGCGGTGGCATCCCTCTCCTTTGCTTACACTGTGCATGCTCTGTACTGCTGTGTAGATGTGTATCACAGGCAGCTGGTGGCACCTTAATTGGGGAGGACGGGCTCATAATAATGGATGGAATTGAATAAATGGAATGGTATTGAACACATCAAAAAACATGGTTTCCATGTGGTTGATACTATTCCATCGACTCCATTCTAGCCATTATTATGAGCCGTCCTCCCCTCAGCAGCCTCCCGAGATGCAAGTTTCTGTGGTTTGAGGTTTTTTCTATGGCCACGCTGTTTGCTGTGGCAATAAACACGCATGCGCACATACACAACTCTGCCCTGTTAAACACAGCAGACCCTTGATTATCTCGGTGTGTTTTGGCTGTTGTGCTTTATGGTTATGAATACATTATAATCGCCACCTTCAGCGTAGATGCTGTGCTTGTCTGTCTGACACTGAATTGATCTGATCCTACCATCTCTCTCAGCTTGCATCTCTCTCTGTCTGCAGTCTGCTGCTTCTAGAACACATGGACCTAATCATGAGGAGAGCTCAACTCTCTCCTTCTGACACTCACCAACCAACGGAGAGAAAGAGTCATTGAATTTGATCATATTTGGGAGATATTTTTTGTGTGTTCAGGGAAATGGTCTGAGGAAGGCACAAAGTGCTGAAACATTGGTGGAAGGCAAAGTCAAAATTGGCAATATCTTATTAAACATTCGTAAAATTAAAATGAGATTCTTGGTCTTATTTTAATGTTAGGGTTAGGCATTAAGGTATGCAGTGTGGTTAAGGTAGGGTTGGGGTTAGGTTTAAAATCAAGATTTTATGACTTTCTAGCCAGCTATGACCACTTGTAGAGCTACCTCCAGTACACGATTCATCCCAAAAAATGCCAACCTGTGGTAGAGTAGCTCTTCGTTTTCTTTGGGGATCAAACCAGAATGGTCTTATGATGTCCTATAAACATCTAGCAGTGAGAGCACAGAGATCATTGTGGCATTCTATTCTGGATATTCCCCTGATTCCTATTTTCTGTCTGTCTCTCAATGGACATTATTCTACCCTTTCCTCCTCCTCCTGTACCTTGCTCATTTCCCCATTCCCACAACAACTGTTGCCTGTAGTATGATGGACTACAGTACCCATAATGACATGTGTAACACATCCACTTACTAAAGAGCCTCTAAAAGTAGCCATCTTTGAGCCACATTCTTAAGCCTCATTCTTCGAGACATATCCACAAAGTCAAGTTTCACCCTATAGCCCACAAGTGCTTGTCCTGAGTAGCTTTTGTAGAACGCCGTAGCTGTAGTGAGCTGAAACCGTTTTAGTGTTCAAATAGAAGCGGTGAGAGTTTGAACTAGTAATTAGCATGCTGTGACGGAAGTCTTAGTCTCTGTCCAATGATCTGATGAATAATGCTGAAAGCAAACAGCGGTGATTTGCTATCAAAGCCTATCTAAGGTAAAGAGAGAGAGTAGCCATTGAGTTGTCACACACACACACACACACACACACACACACACACACACACACACACGCACGCATTTGCACACACACACACACACACACACGATTTGGAACCAGATTCAATGTAAGGAACAGGATATCTGTGAAAGAACTGTCTTTTGTCTATGGCTGTTGAAGGGGTCACTCAGTTCCTCAGTTCCTCAGTCCCTCAGTCACTCAGTCACTCACGCAGGCTTCAGCACTCCTCAAAACAGAAACATACACCCCCAGTCTTTTTAAGCTTCAAAATGATCTGAAACGACTGTCAGATATTCACCAGACATTCAAAGTCAGTTTTCCCTTTGTGGCTCCAGACGCACACGTTCATAATGCTAATGAAATCTAATGGTAAACATAAGATGTGTTAGGAGGAGATAGGGCCTGTAGAAGATGGTATTATTTGTATTATAAGACCTGTAGAAGCTGAGGTGTTGTCAGTAATGTGGTTCTGCCACAGCGGCAGATGGTGATGCCAGCAGGGCAGGCTGGTGCCAGCACGGTTACGCAATGGGATGATAGATCTAAGACCCCACCACCCCACCATGGCACCGTATGAACATACTGTACACATGACTGAACATACACATGAACACACACATGAACGCACACATGAAAACACACATGCAGGCAGGTAGGCAAGCACACACACATTCCACACAGCATAGATTTTCTTCTCCAGCTGTTGCAACTTGTGGTCTCCCTCCACCCAGTGACCAGTTCTCTCCCCACATCCTAGAGGAAATGGATTGTCACACATTCCCCTGGTGCTGTGCACAGGTGACTGAGTGGGTTTAACCATTTCAGGAAGCTCTAGGGGTAGGGGCACCCTGACGCTGGAAACAGATGGACAACAGACCCAAAGCTTCGCTCCTGTGGTCATACTCAATTTCCTGGTCCTTGCTGGAGAACGTGTGTCTGTCTGCCAGTTGGAAATAGGTCAGATGGCCAACTATCTTTATCCAGTCTTCCTCAATCCAGGAAACATGGATGCAACCATGCAGCCATTTGGAAATTAGGGCAGGCCTTGAGATTTGGGTTGGTTTTTAATGAAATTCCACAGTGATGGCATTTGAGCTTCTGCTGTACTCTCAATATGAATGTTACTATTGATTTTATACCTTTGTACCATTACTTTAGTTTGTGACCTATCCTAGACCAGCTGGATACTGACCAGGATGGAGGCAGGTCTTTTGGGTCTAGGGAAGAGGGCTTGAGGGGAGTGGGAGGGGAGGCAGCCTTGGTCGCCTGGGTCTAATAGTAACAGTGGAAAATCTCAGTGACCAAATCTTTCCAACACAATGACAGAACATGAATGTGTTACTGTAAGAGTCTGCTAAGTAGGAGGCTGGTCCTCTGCATGGGGAATGAAGGAATAGGACCCAACGGCACCCTAAAAGTCTCCTAAAAGTCTGTCTGTATAGGTAATGTCTTCTTTTGGTGCAGTAAAGCGTATAGCAACACAGGCGTTGGCAGGGCTGGGGAGGTATGATCTCAGACCAGTCTTAGGTAAGAGCATGGCACAGGATTAGTGTTTTGCTGCCACAAGACCTGGGTTCAAATACTATTTGAAATAATTGCAGATGCTTTATTTGTGCTTGATTGAGATTGCCTGGCTTAACGGAACGAATTAAATAGTCCCAAAACAACAAACCCCACCCACATGGAACGCCAGGCAGACTAAAACAAATCCTGGCAGTATTTGAAAGGTTTCCATGAATATTTGAACCCAGATCTGGCTGCCGGACAGCAAGGCAGAGTGATCTGAGGGTGTGGCTGTGATTTATGTGCACGACAAGGCAGTAGTAGAGGCAGGGTGTAGTCTCGCTCCCCCTGCTGTAGTTAAATGTCCTTCCATCCAGACCGACTGTAAGGCCTGAACAGAACAGTGGCACCTCTGTTCTCTACATGGACAAACTGTCACACCCACAGTGAGATCCTGTCACAGGCTGGAACAGGGCTTTGAACACCCCACTTTGAACAATCCACCAACACTTAGAGTAGTGGAGTTCCCAGTGGGTCTCCCTGGGAAAATGTACATTTAACAATGAAAATGGGACAACCTGGTACTGTATAATAAAGGTTGAATTAAAACGCAGCCAAGACTTAGATGCTTGTCATACTGTACTGTACAATTCCAGCATCAACTAAGGAACCAGACTCTACAGTGGTTGTCCATCAGCTGCTGCAAAAAGCAGCCAATCTCTATAAGTACAGTACTGGCATCTCCATAACACCGCTGTAGGTACGGTGCATGACGCCTTCTGCATTTATGAACGTTGAAACATCGCTTCCTCCTGTGTATCCACTCTCTAACCCGGTTGTAACACGATAGGAGGTTTTTAAAAGACCCTTAACCACAACACACACACACATCCCCTGCTCAACAGGTGCTAAAACACTTGATCTGTTCAAATCAAATCAAACTGTATTTGTCACATACGCCGAATACAACAAGTGTAGACCTTACCGTGAAATGCTTACATACAAGCCCTTAACCAACAGTGCAGTTCAAGAAGAGTTAAGAAAATATTTACCAAGTCGACTAAAGTAAAAAAATAAAAAATAACACAATAACATAACAATAACGAGGCTATATACAGGGGGGTACCGGTACCGAGTCAGTGTGCGCTGGTAGAGGTTAGAGGTCATTTGTACATGTAGGTAGGGGTGAAGTGACTATGTATAGATATAAACAACGAAGAGCAGCAGTGTACAAAACAAATGGAGTTGGGGGGGGGGGGGACAATGTGGTCATTTGATTCATTGTTCAGCCGTCTTATGGCTTGGGGGTAGAAGCTGTTAAGGAGCCTTTTGGTCCTAGACTTGGCACTCCGGTACCACTTGCCGTTCGGTAGCAGAGAAAACAGTCTATGACTTGGGTGACTGGAGTCTCTGACAATTCTATGGACTTTCCTCTGACACCGCCTGGTATAGAGGTCCTGGATGGCCTGAAGCTTGGCCCCAGTGAGGTACTGGGCCGTACGCACTACCCTCAATAGCGTCTTACGGTCAGATGCCGAGCAGTTGCCATACCAGGTGGTGATGCAACCGGTCAGGATGCTCTCGATGGTGCAGTTGTAGAACTTTTGGAGTATCTGGGGACCCATGCCAAATCTTTTCAGTCTCCTGAGGGGAAACATGTTTTGCTGTGCTCTCTTCACAACTGTCTTGGTGTGTTTAGACCATGATAGATCGTTGGTGATGTAGACACCAAGGAACTTGAAACTCTCGACCTGCTCTACTACAGCCCCGTTGATGTTAATGGGAGCCTTTTCTGCCTGCCTTTTCCTGTAGTCCACGATCAGCTCCTTTGTCTTGCTCACATTGAGGGAGAGGTTGTTGTCCTGGTACCACACTGCCAGTTCGCTGACCTTCTCGCTATAGGCTGTCTCACCATTGTCGGTGATCAGGCCTACCGCTGTTGTGTTGTCAGCAAACTTAATGATGGTGTTAGAGTAGTGTTTGGCCACGCAGTCGTGGGTGAACAGGGAGTACAGGACGGGACATATCCCTGAGGGGCCCCAGTGTTGAGGATCAGCGTGGCAGATGTGTTATTGCCTACCCTTACCACTTGGGGGGCGGCCCGTCAGGAAGTCCAGGATCCAGTTGCAGAGGGAGGAGTTTAGTCCCAGGGTCCTTAGCTAAGTGATGAGCTTCGTGGGCACAATGGTGTTGAACGTTGAGCTGTAGTCAGTGAACAGCATTCTCACATAGGTGTTCCTTTTGTCCAGGTGGGAAAGGGCAGTGTGGAGTGTGATTGAGATTGCGTCATCTGTGGATCTGTTGGGGCGGTATGCAACAGTGGAGTGTGAGCCAAGACCAGCCTTTCAAAGCACTTCATGGCTACCGACGTGAGTCCTACGGAGCGGTAATCATTTAGGCAGGTTACCTTCGCTTCCTTGGGTACAGGGGTTATGGTGGTCTGCTTGAAATATGTAGGTATTACAGACTCAGTCAGCGAGAGGTTGAAAATGTCAGTGAAGACACTTGCCAGTTGGTCCGCGCATGCTTTAAGTACCCGTCCTGGTAATCCATCTAGCCCCGCGGCTTTGTGAATGTTGACCTGTTTAAAGGTCTTGCTCACATCGGCTACCGAGAGCGTTATCACAGTCATCCAGAACAGCTGGTGCTCTTATGCATTCTTTGTAGTCCGTAATAGTTTTCAAGCCCTGCCACATCCGACGAGCGTCAGAGCCAGTGTAGTAGGATTCCATCTTAATTCTGTATTGACGCTTTGCTTGTTTGAGGGCAAAGCGGGATTTCTTATTGGCGTCCGGATTAGTGTCCCGCTCCTTGAAAGCGGCAGCTCTAGCCTTTAGCTTGATGCAGATGTTGCCTGTAATCAGTGGCTTCTGGTTGGGATATATACCTACAGTCACTGTGGGGATGACGTCGTCAATGCACTTATTGATGAAGCCGATTTCTTATGTGATGTATTCCTCAATGCCAATGGATGAATTCCGGAACATATTCCCGTCTGTGCTAGCAAAACAGTCCTGTATCGTAGCATCCACACATCTGACCACTTCTGTATTGAGCGAGTCAGTGGTACTTCCTGCTCTAGATTTTGCTTGTAAGGAAGAATCAGGAGGATAGAATTATGTTTGGATGAGCTTTGTATGCATCTCTGTGTGTGGAGTAAAGGTGGTCTAGAGTTTTTTTTCCTCTGGATGCACATTTGACATGCTGGTAAAAATGTAGTAAAACTGATTTAAGTTTGCCTGCATTAAAGTCCCCGGCCACTAGGAGCGCCGCTTCTGGATGAGCATTTTCTTGTTTGCTTAGTGCCAGCATCGGTCTGTGGTGGTAAATAAACGGATACGAATAATATAGATGAGAACTCTCTTGGTAGATAGAGTGGTCTACAGCTCATCATAACGTACTCTTCCTCATGCGAGCAATACCTCGAGACTTCTTTAATATTAGACATCGCGCACCAGCTATTATTGACAAGCAGACACACACCCCCACCCCTCGTCTTACCAGACGTAGCTTCTCTGTTTTGCCGGTAGATTGAAAATCCCTCCAGCTCTATATTATCCGTGTCGTCGTTCAGCCACGACTCGGTGACACATAGGATATTACAGTTCTTCATGTCCCGTTTGTAGGATAATCGTATTCGTAGGTCATCCATTTTATTTTCCAATGATTGCGTGTTAGCAAGTAGAATTGATGGCAATGGGAGTTTACTCGCTCGCCTACGGATTCTCAGAAGGCAGCCTGATCGGCGTCCTCTTTTCCTCCGTCTTTTCTTCACGCAAATGACGTGGATCTGGGCCTGTTCCCAGGAGAGCAGTATATCTTTCTCGTCGGACTCGTTAAAGGAAAAAGCTTCTTCCAGTCTGTGGTGAGTAATCCCAGTTCTGATGTCCAGAAGTTATTTCCGGTCATAAGAGACGGTAGCAGCAAAATTAGGTACAAAATAAGTTTAAAAATCAAACATCGCAAAAAAACGAACAAAATAGCACAATTGATTACGGGCATGTAAAACGTCAGCCATCCTCTTCGGTGCCATTTTAACAATCTCAGTTTAAGGCATTCACTATTACATTGGGACCAAAGCCCCACACATGACTGTGGGAAACAGAGTGAAATATTAACAGAGCATACTCAGGCCAGTAGAGGTGAGGGGAAAATACAAACACACACTGCTTGGCATGGGAACAGGCTCCTAACCAACTCAGACTCGGTTGCACTGGAATATACAAGTTTTTATTTTTATGTGTGGTGTTCTCAATCTTTGTTTAGTTAGTGTGTAATGCAGCTCATTGTATTCTATATGTGCTGTGGTCTTATTCTTAATGGTTTGCAGCAGAAATACAGGGCTGTGGAGTGTTATGTAGCTTGCTGTGTTGTTGGTGTATTGTGCAGCTAACTGGTGGTGTTATTAGCGTGCCTATCTGTGTGAGCAGGCTGGGTTGGCTCAGAGAGGGATGAAGAGCCTAGGAGGGTAAGGAGAGGAGGAGGCTAGGAGAGGAGAGGAGGGGGTAGGAGAGGAGAGCAGGAGGCTCTGAGATGGTAGGAGGGGTAGGAGAGGAGAGGAGTAGGCTAGGAGACGGTAGGAGAGGAGGCTAGGTGAGGCTAGGAGAGGAGAGAAGGGGGTAGGAGAGGAAGAGGCTAGGAGAGGAGAGCAGAAGAGGGGAAGAAGAATGACGCTAGGAGAGGCTTGTAGAGGGTAGGGCGGCCCCAAGCCCATCAATAGTTGAGGAGCTGGAGGCTCAGGAGCCCAAGAACACCAGCCGTGTGTGTCTGTAATGAGGCGTAGCACATCACTACTTTAATACTACATCCTGCAGTACAGCGCCTAGGGAGAGGAACGGGAAAGGGGAGACCTAGCCAGTTGTACAACTGAAGGCCTTCAACTGAAATGTGTCTTCCGCATTTCAAATCAAATCAAATCAAATTTTATTAGTCACATACACATGGTTAGCAGATGTTAATGCGAGTGTAGCGAAATGCTTGTGCTTCTAGTTCCGACAATGCAGTAATAACCAACAAGTAATCTAACCTAACAATTCCACAACTACTACCTTAAACACACACACAAGTGTAAAGGGATGAAGAATATGTACATAAAGATATATGAATGAGTGGTGGTACAGAACGGCATGGCAAGATGCAGTAGATGGTATAGAGTACGGTATATACATATGAGATGAGTACTGTAGGGTATGTAAACATAAAGTGGCATAGTTTAAAGTGGCTAGTGGTACATGTATTACATAAAGATGGCAAGATGCAGTAGATGATATAGAGTACAGTATATACATATGAGATGGGTAATGTAGGGTATGTAAACATTATATTAAGTGGCATTGTTTAAAGTGGCTAGTGGTACATTTTTACATAATTTCCATCAATTCCCATTTTTAAAGTGGCTGGAGTTGAGTCAGTATGTTGGCAGCGGCCGCTAAATGTTAGTGGTGGCTGTTTAACAGTCTGATGGCCTTGAGATAGAAGCTGTTTTTCAGTCTCTCGGTCCCTGCTTTGATGCACCTGTACTGACCTCGCCTTCTGGATGATAGCGGGGTGAACAGGCAGTGGCTTGGGTGGTTGTTGTCCTTGATGATCTTTATGGCCTTCCTGTGACATCGGGTGGTGTAGGTGTCCTGGAGGGCAGGTAGTTTGCCCCCGATGATGCGTTCTGCAGACCTCACTACCCTCTGGAGAGCCTTACGGTTGTGGGCGGAGCAGTTGCCGTACCAGGCGGTGATACAGCCCGACAGGATGCTCTCGATTGTGCATCTGTAGAAGTTTGTGAGTGCTTTTGGTGACAAGCCGAATTTCTTCAGCCTCCTGAGGTTGAAGAGGCGCTGCTGCGCCTTCTTCACAACGCTGTCTGTGTGGGTGGACCAATTCAGTTTGTCCGTGATGTGTACACCGAGGAACTTAAAACTTTCCACCTTCTCCACTACTGACCCGTCGATGTGGATAGGGGGGTGCTCCCTCTGCTGTTTCCTGAAGTCCACAATCATCTCCTTTGTTTTGTTGACGTTGAGTGTGAGGTTATTTTCCTGACACCACACTCCGAGGGCCCTCACCTCCTCCCTGTAGGCCGTCTCGTCGTTGTTGGTAATCAAGCCTACCACTGTAGTGTCATCCGCAAACTTGATGATTGAGTTGGAGGCGTGCATGGCCACGCAGTCGTGGGTGAACAGGGAGTACAGGAGAGGGCTCAGAACGCACCCTTGTGGGGCCCCAGTGTTGAGGATCAGCGGGGTGGAGATGTTGTTACCTACCCTCACCACCTGGGGGCGGCCCGTCAGGAAGTCCAGGACCCAGTTGCACAGGGCGGGGTCGAGACCCAGGGTCTCGAGCTTGATGACGAGTTTGGAGGGTACTATGGTGTTAAATGCTGAGCTGTAATCGATGAACAGCATTCTCACATGGGTATTCCTCTTGTCCAGATGGGTTAGGGCAGTGTGCAGTGTGGTTGCGATTGCGTCGTCTGTGGACCTATTGGGTCGGTAAGCAAATTGGAGTGGGTCTAGGGTGTCCGGTAGGGTGGAGGTGATATGGTCCTTGACTAGTCTCTCAAAGCACTTCATGATGACGGAAGTGAGTGCTACGGGGCGGTAGTCGTTTAGCTCAGTTACCTTAGCTTTCTTGGGAACAGGAACAATGGTGGCCCTCTTGAAGCATGTGGGAACAGCAGACTGGGATAAGGATTGATTGAATATGTCCGTAAACACACCAGCCAGCTGGTCTGCGCATGCTCTAAGGACGCGGCTGGGAATGCCGTCTGGGCCTGCAGCCTTGCGAGGGTTAACACGTTTAAATGTTTTACTCACCTCGGCTGCAGTGAAGGAGAGCCCGCAGGTTTTGGTAGGGGGCCGTGTCAGTGGCACTGTATTGTCCTCAAAGCGGGCAAAAAAGTTGTTTAGCCTGTCTGGGAGCAAGACATCCTGGTCCGCGACGGGGCTGGTTTTCTTTTTGTAATCCGTGATTGACTGTAGACCCTGCCACATACCTCTTGTGTCTGAGCTGTTGAATTGCGACTCGATTTTGTCTCTGTATTGGGACTTAGCCTGTTTGATTGCCTTGCGGAGAGAATAGCTACACTGTTTGTATTCGGTCATGCTTCCGGTCACCTTGCCCTGGTTAAAAGCAGTGGTTCGCGCTTTCAGTTTCACGCGAATGCTGCCGTCAATCCACGGTTTCTGGTTTGGGAATGTTTTAATCGTTGCTGTGGGTACGACATCGTCAATGCACTTCCTAATGAACTCGCTCACCGAATCAGCATATTCGTCAATATTGTTGTTGGACGCAATGCGGAACATATTCCAGTCCGCGTGATCGAAGCAGTCTTGAAGCGTGGATTCAGATTGGTCGGACCAGCGTTGAACAGACCTGAGCGCGGGAGCTTGTTGTTTTAGTTTCTGTTTGTAGGCTGGAATCAACAAAATGGAGTCGTGGTCAGCTTTTCCGAAAGGGGGGCGGGGGAGGGCCTTATATGCGTCGCGGAAATTAGTATAACAATGATCTAGGGTTTTTCCAGCCCTGGTAGCACAATTGATATGCTGATAGAATTTAGGGAGTTTTGTTTTTAGATTAGCCTTGTTAAAATCCCCAGCTACGATGAATGCAGCCTCAGGGTGTGTGGTTTCCAGTTTACAAAGAGTCAGATAAAGTTCGTTCAGGGCCATCGATGTGTCTGCTTGGGGGGGAATATATACGGCTGTGATTATGATTGAAGAGAATTCCCTTGGTAGATAATGCGGTCGACATTTGATTGTGAGGAGTTCTAGATCAGGTGAACAGAATGACTTGAGTTCCTGTGTGTTGTTATGATGATCACACCACGTCTCGTTAATCATAAGGCATACCCCCCCGCCCCTCTTCTTACCAGAAAGATGTTTGTTTCTGTCGGCGCGATGCATGAAGAAACCAGCTGGCTGCACCGACTCCGTTAGCGTCTCTTGAGTTAGCCATGTTTCCGTGAAGCAGAGCACGTTGCAATCCCTGATGTCTCTCTGGAATGCTACCCGTGCTCGGATTTCATCAACCTTATTGTCAAGAGACTGGACATTGGCGAGTAGTATGCTAGGGAGTGGAGCGCGATGTGCCCGTCTCCGAAGCCTGACCACGAGACCGCCTCGTTTGCCCCTTTTACGGCGTCGCACAGGGTCGCCGGCTGGGATCAGATCCATTGTATTGGGTGGAAGGCAAAACACTGGATCCGTTTCGGGAAAGTCATATTCCTGGTAGGAACGATGATGAGTTGACGTTAATCGTATATTCAGTAGTTCCTCCCGACTGTATGTAATGAAACCTAAGATTACCTGGGGTACCGATGTAAGAAATAACACATAAAAAAACAAAATACTGCATATTTTCCAAGGAACGCGAAGCGAGGCGGCCATCTCTTTTCGGCGCCGGAAGATTTAACCCAACCACTCTGAATCAGAGAGGTGCGGGGGGCTGCCATAATTGACATCCATGTCTTCGGTGCCCGTAGAACATACTGAAGGCAGTGTATTGGACTGGTGCGTATCGGGTAAATAAGGGACATGTGGGCGGTCCATTTAACCGACACTCAATCTGAACAGGAGAACAGAAAGGTGATACTATGGAAGAAGTGGAGGAGAATAGAGGGATGAGAGGGAAGAGAACTGGAGAGCTCTGTGTCAGATCACAGTAGAACAGAGCAGAGCCCTGCTGAGGGAGGGAGGGAGGGAGGGAGGGAGGGAGGGAGGGAGGGAGGGAGGGAGGGGAAAAAAACACACCAGGCCTCACCCTACTGAAGTCAAATGTTTACTGTTTCCTGATGATCTGGTGCTTCTGTCCCCAACCAAGGAGGGCCAACAGCAGCACCTAGATATTATGTCAGACCTGGGCCCTGACAGTAAATCTCGGTAAGACCAAAATAATGGTGTTCCAAAAAAGGTCCAGTCGCCAGGACCACAAATACCAGACACCATTGCCCTACAGCACACAAAAAAACTATACATACCTTAACATCAGCGCCACAGGTAACTTCCACAAAGCTGTGAACGATCTTAGAGACAAGGCTAGAAGGGACTTCTATGCCATCAAAAGGAACATAGAACTTGACATAGCGATTAGGATCTGTCTAAACCCTTTATGGTTGTGAGGCCTGGGGTCTGCTCACCAACCAAGAATTCACAAAATGGGACAAACACCAAACTGAGACTCTCCATGCAGAATTCTGCAAAAATATCCTCAGTGCACAAAGTTAAACACCAACTAATGCAAGCAGAGCAGATTAGGCCGATACCCGCTAATTATCTACAACCACCTACAAGGAAGTGATTCTCAAACCCATCACCTACAGAGAGATGAACCTGGAGAAGAGTTCCCTAAGCAAGCTGGTCCTGAGGCTCTGTTCGCAAACACGAACAGACCCCACAGAGACCCAGGACAGTAACACAATTAGACCCAACCAAATCATGGGAAAACAAAAATATAATTACTTGACACATTGGAAAGAATTAACAAAAAAACTGAGCAAACTAGATCACTAGTTGGCCTTAAACAGAGAGTACACAGTGGCAGAATACCTGACCACTGTGACTGACCCAAAATTAAGGAAAGCTTTGACTATGTACAGAGTCAGTGAGCATAGCCTTGCTATTGAGAAAGGCCGCCGTAGGCAGACCTGGCTCTCAAGAGAAGACAGGCTATGTTTACTGACATTTTTTGTATTGTTTATTTCACTTGAGTTTTTTTATGTATTTCACTTGCTTTAGCAATGGCGATCAGTCAATCATTTTCTGACAGATTTTTGTGAAGTGCATATCACAGCAGTAGAACAAATTGTGTATATTAATCACTTAAGATCTTTCTCTCTCTAGTTCTCTCCTCTCTAGTTCTCTTCTCTCTCTCTACTATATCTCTCTCTCTCTGTCTCTCTCTTTCTCCCTCGCTCTCTCTCCACCCATACACCTTGTACTTGTAGCAGAACTGTTCCCTCTTGACACCCACCACATGGAATGCTTAGCTGAACAATTCCACCCAGATATTTGGCTGAACCATGCAAACATCTGCTTTGTCTACACACACAGGCTATCTCTCACACACACACATGTACGCACACACACACAAATACACTTAGGTCTTGGATAAGAGTGTTATTGATGAAGCTCTTGTTATTCCTCTTGGCCCAGAGAAGACCAGTCAGAGATGAAGTATGGGCAGGAATGTTAAGGCTACCTTCAAAGGCCTTCCACCCTGCTCTTTAGATATATGAAGGGTGTCTGTCTGTGTGTGTCTCTCTGTGTGTGTGTGTGTGTGTGTGTGTGTGTGTGTGTGTGTGTGTGTGTGTGTGTGTGTGTGTGTGTGTGTGTGTGTGTGTGTGTGTGTGTGTGTGTGTGTGTGTGTGTGTGTGTGTGTGTGTGTGTGTGTGTGTGTGTGAGTGTGTGTGTGTGTGTGTGTGTGTGTGTGTGTGTGTGTGTGTGTGTGTGTGTGTGTGTGTGTGTGTGTGTGTGTGTGTGTGTGTGTGTGTGTGTGTGCGCGCTGTATCACTCTTCTCTCACCCATGGATGGAATGGACTAGACACATAAGCCAATCAGATCTTACCTGTCAGGGGATACAGACAGACAGACACACACATACACAGAAGCCCTGTCTAAATAATGCAGATCTTGCATCGGTATTGATCGAAGCGCTAGTCTCTATGGACTACTACTCCACTACCCCATATCTCCCTTCCATCCCTCCATCCACCCATCTCCATCCTCGCTTCCCCATCCATCTCCCTGGGCCTCTGTTCTTGTTTTAACCCTTGCCCCTCCCCCTCCGCTCATTCCCCTCTACATCAAACAGACTTCAGGTACCACTGCAGTGAAGGAGTAGAAAATGCATGCAGAGGTATTAGAGACAGAGCACTATTAACACAGTTCTATGAATGAGAGGGAGGGAGAAAGGGAAAGAGAGGAGAGAGAGAGTGAGAAAATCCCTTTCAACAAACTCTGATGTTGGACGGGTGGGTGTGTGTGTATGTGGGTGTGGGGGAGTGAAGTGGATAACCTCAGCATGCAGGTCATGTAGAATGTAGAAACTAGCACACGTGCGGGGGAGAAAATCAGTATAAGTGTGATGGTTGCTTGTGATTGTGAATGTGAGAGCATTTTGAATGCACTACTTTCCTGAGCTGCGGTGTAATAGGTGTGTTGTACACGATGTATTGAATGTCATAAATATAATGCTTTCCAACACAATGCTGGAAATTAAATCATACCCTCCGTAGGAAACACTGGCTTTTCACTCAACCATTACATGCCACACCAGCAGCTTGCGGAGCCTAGATAGACTTGTGAAGTTGAAAATAGATAGATAAATACGGTACAGAAAAATACTATGTTTCAGCTACAGTATATTGAAAAGCAGCAGTCAATGGTGGTATGATTGCAGTATATAGGGACAGGTGGGGGTATAATTACATTATATAGGGACAGGTGATGGTATGATTACAGTATATAGGGACAGGTTGTGGTATAATTACAGTATATAGGGACAGGTACTGTTATGATTACAGTTTGTATGGACATGTGTTGGTATGATTACAGTATATAGGGAAAGTATGTTGTATGATTACATTTTATAGGGATAGAGGTGGTGGTGGTATTATTGCAGTATATATGGACATGAATGGTATGATTACAGTATATAGGGACAGGTATTGGTATGATTACAGTATATATGGACATTTAGTGGTATTATTACAGTATATATGGACAGGTAGTGGTATGATTACAGTATATAGGGACAGGTAGTGGTGGTATGATTACAGTATATATGGACAGGTAGTGGTGGTATGATTACAGTATATATGGACAGGTAGTGGTATGATTACAGTATATAGGGACAGGTAGTGGTGGTATGATTACAGTATATATGGACAGGTAGTGGTATAATTACAGTATATAGGGACATGTATTGGTATGATTATAGTATATAGGATTAGGTGGTGGTATGATTACAGTATATATGGGAAGGTAGTGGTATGATTACAGTATATAGGGACAGTTGGTGGTATGATTACAGTATATATGGACAGGTAGTGGTATGATTACAGTATATAGGGACATGTAGGGACATGCAGGACAGTGGAGGATGTTTAGTACTAAAAGCTGTTTTTGTCTAAAAGCCAGGAGAGAGCTGGACGGAGACATGTTTGGGGTATTGTGATGTGGAGTTGGGGATGTAGTCCACCTCCTTTTGTTTCTTTATTTTTACATACCAATTCTACTATTACAAAATCGTATTTACATTTAAGTCATTTAGCAGACACTCTTATCCAGAGCGACTTACAAATTGGAAAGTTCATACATATTCATCCTGGTCCCCCCGTGGGGAATGAACCCACAACCCTGGCGTTGCAAGCGCCATGCTCTACCAACTGAGCCACACGGGACCACTATTTGATCAATATGATAATTTCTCTGTATTTATTTCTTACTTTTATTCCAAAACATGCCTCCTCTTTGCAATCACGCAATTAGGTGATATTGCAAAAAATGTGGCAAAGAATTTAACTTTTTGTCCTGGACGCAATCGGTTGAAAATCCATGGCAAAACTTGAAAATGGCTGTCTAGCAATGATCAACAATCAACTTGACACAGCTTGAAGAATTTAAAAAAGAATAATGAGCAAATATTGTACGATCCAGGTGTGCAAACCTCTTAGAGACTTACCCAAAAAGAATTACATCGGTTATCGCCGCCAAAGGTGCTTCTACATTGACTCAGGGTTGTGAATACTTATGTAAATTAAATATTTCTGTATTTATTTTCAATACATGTTCTACAATTTCTAAAAACATGTTTTACCTTCGTCATTATGGGTTATTGTGGGTAGTGTGAGGGATTTAAAAAAATGTAATACGTTTTTAATTCAGGCTGTAACACAACAATATGTGGAATAATTCAAGGAGTATGAATACTTTCTGAATGCACTGTATATAAACTGAATATATTAACTGATATTTTATCTGTAAACAGCCCCCACCCGAAAAAAAAAAGCCAGGAGAGGAGAGAGAGGAGGAGAAGGTTGACAAATGGAGGAGGGAGAACAGAAAACAATGGGAGGAGGGATACCAGAGTAGAGACAGGTTGGGGAGAGACCAGGGTAGAGACAGGGAGGAGAGAGATAGGGGGTAGAAAGAGTGGGAGCGAGACAAGGGGAGAGACGAGGAGTGAGACAGGGAGGAGCGAGAGGGAAAACAGACAGGGAAGAGATAGGGGGGGAGAGAGGGGGAGAGAGGGAGGAGAGAGGGAGGAGGGAGAGAGATGACAGACATGGAGAAGAGGGAGGGAGAAGAGGGAGGGAAGAGGGGGAGGAGAGACATGGATGAGAGAGACAGATGAGAAAGAGGTAGAAGAGACAGGGAGGAGAGACAGGGAGGAGAGAGAGGGAGGAGAGACAGGGAGGAGAGACAGGTAGGAGTGAGAGGGAGGAGAGAGGGGGAGGAGTGAGCGGTTTGAAAGAGAGGGAGAAGAGAAAGGAAGGAGAGAGGGGGAAGAGAGAGGGAGGTGAGACAGGGAGGAGAGAGGGGGGGAGCGAGAGGAGAGAGTGGGAGGAGAGACAGGGAGGAGAGAGCGGGAGGAGGGACAGGGAGAAGAGACAGGGAGGAGACAGACGAGTATCCAGAGAGGAGCGGAGCATGCCCAATTTGACTGGAGTGTGGAGAAAGATTAACAAAGGCTGGAGTGGGAAGATTGGGAGAGAGACAAGGGGAGAGATGAGGAGTGATGCAGGGAGGAGCGAGAGGGAGAAAAGACAGGGAAGAGAGAGGAAGGAGAGGGAGGGAGGGGAGAGAGGGAAGAGAGAGGAAGGAGAGAGAGGGAGGAGGGAGGGGAGAGAGGTATGACAGACATGGAGGAAAGAGAGGGGTGAGAGAGAGGGAGGAGAAGGAGGGGAGAGGGAGGAGAGACATGGATGAGAGAGACGGATCAGAAAGAGGGAGAAGAGACAGGGAGGAGAGACAGGGAGGAGAGACAGGGAGGAGCGAGAGGGAGGAGAGAGAGGGAGGAGAGAGAGGGAGGGGAGAGAGGGAGGAGAGAGAGAGATGGAGGGGAGAGAGGGATGACAGACATGGAGGAAAGAGAGGGAGAAGAGAAAGAGAGAAGAGAGATGGGTGAGAGAGAGGGAGGAGAAGGAGGGAAGAAGGAGAGGGAGGAGAGACAGGGAGGAGAGACAGGGAGGAGCGAGAGGAGAGAGTGGGAGGAGCGAGAGGAGAGAGTGGGTGGAGAGAGTGGGAGGAGAGACAGGGAGGAGGGACAGTAGGTGTTTAGCATCCCCAGTGGCTCTGCAAGTGCGGAGATGATATTCTCTGCTGCTGGCCTGCTCTCCAAGCACTATTGCTTGACCCTGAAGCCACAGACACAGGCCACACTCCTGTTTCTAAAAATGAATTCAAAGACACTGTAGACTGAGCCTAATAAGGCATTTTCTGTTTAATTTGTATTGAAGTCCAAGTAAGCCACAGCCCATATGCGCAATGTATACACTATAATGATTAAATACAATTAAATGGTGTTGTGTCACACTCGCAAATGCTTCACAATATATTTATTTTCAGGCTATAGCCTTGAAATAATTGAAATAAATGTAGCCTAAATAATTAATTGTCTTTCCTTCGTAGGCTCCCTGTCTGGCTCCTGACCTATTTAGAGTGTTTATATGCTGTTTAACATGACATATAGCCTATCTGAAATGGTGTGCACTTCTTAAATTCACCTTTTCATGTTGACTTTTCTTCCAAATCAAATGATTTGGTTTCAATACTTCAAAACCAAATTGTAGGTTCGGGTAGTCAAAAAAATTGATGGATTTTGGTTAAATTGTGATTTTAATGAATGGAGCGAATTTGAAGAGCTTGTTTTTCTTTCTGTGAGCGTGGAGCGGTTTTTAGCGGAGTGGTTGGAAAGGACATGGAGCGATGAGCGGGATTTCCGCTCATATACTCTGGATGCAACAGGGAGGAGAGAGTGAGGAAAGAGATGAGGGGACAGACAGGGAGGTGTAGTGCTGGATTAATGCAGGGGCTTAAGCCCTTAGTCCCAGGCCTGTGGCTGGCCCAAGAGGAAGGAATGAGATGTTTGACAAGCAGGGACCCATGTGGGTAACTGGTGGGCCCTGCCTTGATTGGGTGACTGATTAATAAAATAAAAAAATGTACTAAACAAAAATATAAACAACAACGAAGGTGTTGGTCCCATCTTTCAATAGATTAAATGAAAGATCCCAGAAATATTCGATATGCACAAAAAGCTTATTTCTCTCAAATGTTGTGCAGAAATGTGTTTACATCCCTGTTAGTGAACAATTCTCCTTTACCAAGATAATCCATCCACCTGACAGGTGTGGCATATCAAGAAGCGTATTAAACAGCATGATCATTACACAGGTGCACCTTGTGCTGGTGACAATTAAAGGCCACTCCTAAAATGTGCAGTTTTGTCACACAACACAATGCCACAGATGTCTCAAGTTTTGAGGGAGCGTGCAATTGGCATGCTGACTGCAGAAATGTCCATTAGAGCTGTTGTCAGAGAATTGAATATTTATTTCTCTACCGTAAGCCATCCCCAATATAATTTTAGAGAATTTGCCAAATACGTCCAACCGGCCTCACAACTGCAGACCACGTCTAACCGCGCCAGCCCAGGACCTCCACATCTGGCTTTTCACCTGTAGGATCATCTGAGACCAGCCACACGGACAGCTGATGAAACTAAGGAGTATTTCTGTTTGTAATAAAGCCCTTTTGTGGGGAAACACTCCTTCTGATTGGCTGTGCCTGGCTCTCCAGTGGGTGGGCCTATGCCCTCCCAGGCCCCATGGCTGCGCCCCGTGCCCAGTCATGTGAAATCTATAGATCAGGGCCTAATTCATGTATTTCAATTGACTGTTTCCCTTATATGAACCATAACTCAGTAAAATCGTTGAAATTGGTGCATGTTAAGTTTAGATTTTTGTCAGTATAAATGGGACTACTTTTCAACTGGGGTCATGCAGTCCACCACTGGAACCGCAACCATCCGTAGACCGAGACAGACAGAGACATACAGACAGACATGAGGCCACAGAAGTTTGCTTCCCCAAATTCCCCACACCTAAACAGACCCAGACACAGATTGTATTACACACACCACTGCACTACGAGTCTCTGTCTCTCATCCTTCACCCAGTTCCATAACAAACTGAGGTGGGATCCCGGGTCAGCTTTGGTCCTCTCTCTTTCTTCTTTAACATACAGAACCCAGCCAGACACATATTCGTTTTGGGAGTGTACTGTATTCCTTTAGAGCCTTGGTTTTCCCCTCGTTGCCATAGGATCTGTCTGGTTGGCACCAGGCCAAGCCATGAGCCACAAAGTCAGTGATGCTAGTTTGTTTTTACTCCAGTGATGTAGCTATGTAGTCCTGTGGTGTTTTTATGTCAATGATGTAGTGATGTAGTCGTGTAGTGCTGTGGTCCTGTCAGTCAATAGTCGTCTAGTCCAGTGATGTTTTACACTAGTGATGTAATCGTGTAGTTGTGTAGTCCTGTGGTCCTGTCACTCAATAGTCATGTAGTCCTGAGATATTTTATTACAGTGAAGTTGTCCTGTGGTGTTTTAAATCCATTGATATAGTCCTGCTGTGGCTAGTGAGGTTTTACAGTAACTCCAGTAATGTAGTCTTGTGGTACTGTGGTCCTGTCAATCAGAATTAGATTTATACAGAAAACCAATAGCTAGTTAACCTGCTGGATACACTGTTGATCGACTGTCTGCTCCTCGGGGCTACACTGTGGCTACCTGGCATGGGTTGGCTAGTCCCCGAGTAACACTGTGACATTTGGACTTGTAGCTGATTAGCTCATCAAACCCCTTTCATTGACTCATCAATAAGGATCTTTGATTTCCCCAGCAGGTATACTGTGGTATATCACACTTTGGAAGAGTGGGTGGTTAGATCAGATAACAGAACACTCCTAGTATCTGACCCGGACCTCCACAGAGACCAGAAAGCCATTTTCCCTATGCTGCCGTAGGCTTATTTGTTGGGTGGAGTAACATTTGTCATAGTTGGCATCTATAACTGGGTGCAACCCCCACCTCCGGAACATCCCCGCACCTGCACTCACATCTGTGCCCCCACCTCTCTCCCGTCTTTTCCGTCTCTCCCTCTCCCTTCCCTCTCTCCCATACAAATATTGTTATTTATACAACCCCCTCCCTATTTTAGGGGACTCCTTCTCACCTTACCCCCTTTACCCTCTACCCCTCCCCCTCTCTAATTGCCAGACCCTCGTGAACACTCTGTGCTCGTTAGGCTCGTTCGCAGCAGGGAGAGTGTTAAAGGAGTGCTGGTGGCGGGTATGTTCTCTGCCAGGTAGATACACATCACACTGGCTAATTATCTAGCATCAGTATGTGGTCTGCTGTATGTTACTGGAGTAATTACAGGACTAGGACTTAGTGTTGTTGTTGATCCTTGATCTTGCTCCTGTAAGTAATTAGCATTTACAGTAATTGGTGATTAAGATACTTTGCAGGGAGGTAATGCAATTAGAGCCATACCTCTGGTTTGAGTGTTTTGTATTAACTTCATATTATCTTGTTTTGCGATAGCGCTCGCCAGATTGTAGTCCTTAAAACCAGAAATGAGTTACCTTTGTTTCCTTCAGCCATTGCTATGGGGAAAATGAATGGAGAAAGAATGGGAATATGGGATAAACGCTGAAAATATGGTCTGAGGTTAACAGGCTAAGGAGGTCTGAAATGTTTGTTTCTGTGAGATAATATCAGTCAGTTAACATGACCTTTATGAATTATGAAGTCTTTATGTTGTGTTCTATGATAATATCAGTCAGTTAACATGACCTTTATGAATTATGAAGTCTTTATGTTGTGTTCTATGATAATATCAGTCAGTTAACATGACCTTTATGAATTATGAAGTCTTTATGTTGTGTTCTATGATAATATCAGTCAGTTAACATGACCTTTATGAATTATGAAGTCTTTATGTTGTGTTCTATGAGATAATATTAGTCAGTTAACATGACCTTTATGTTGTGTTCTATGATAATGTCAGTCAGTTAACATGACCTTTATGTTGTGTTCTATGATAATGTCAGTCAGTTAACATGACCTTTATGTTGTGTTCTATGATAATATCAGTCAGTTAACATGACCTTTATGTTGTGTTCTATGATAATATCAGTCAGTTAACATGACCTTTATGTTGTGTTCTATGATAATATCAGTCCGTTAACATGACCTTTATTAATTATGAAGCCTTTATCTGCATTATGTACTTGTTTTTATTGCATACTTTAATAAATGCTTCAAATTTCACAAAATTGAAATTTTTAGCTGATGAAGATTATTTCATAGAACAAACCTGTTTTTTACCACATACCTTCTTTTTAGCATTTTTCCAAAAACACAATTATTTTCACCATAGGATTGGCCAACAAGTTAGTTCCTACAAACAAAAAAAACATTACTAGTGCTCTCTATTCCAACACGCTGTTATGAATTTACTATTTTGCCTGTTGCTTGCTTCTTTGTGTGTTTATTCCAATGTGTGTGAAGAAAAGATGACCAAATAACTTAGCAGTGCTTCACACTCTTGTTTCTGTCTCTCCACAGTGACTGTCTCCACCAGTATGTATTTTGATGGTCTGCTGGTGACCGGTCTCTACACGTCCACTCCTGTCCAGTCTGCTCCTATCCCTGCTCCTGCTGCCTTCGGCTTCGGTAAGTCAACCTATCAGTTCTGGACATCCTCAGTAACAGTATGATAACCAACGAATGACATCTACTATGAAGCTTAGACCTAAATGATGAACAATCAGTTGACTATTCCATAGTGGACTATTATATGATTTCCTTTCCTTGATCAGCAGTTACTGGCAAATCACTTCCCCCCTATGTTTACAGAACAATGCATAAATGAATGAAAGGAAACCACTTTAGTGTATTAAGATCCCAGGTTCTCCCAGTTCCTCCTCCACAGGCCTCTGATCCCAGTCCAGACTCAGTCAGACAGCTCACTACCCAAAGAACACACACAGCGCGTCAGACAGGCTATGATGGATGAGACTGGGGTTGATGTGGCCTGGGGTTGGGGTTGATACACTCTTGCTGTTTGATTGTAGAATGAAGGGAACGGAGATCTGTCCATAGAGCGGGGGAAATACCAGAGGTACTACATGTGCTGTTAAAGGATGTGGGAAGTACATTCTAAACCACAGGAGAAGTTGGAACAGTGGAAAATAGAGAAAGAGATCATACTGACTGACTATAGTATGACAATTCATCCTCAGCTGGTGTACAGGACAAGCAGTCACATGTACACACAAGGCCTGTGAAAACATGCCTGTAATGTCATAGCTTTATCTCTACCATCAGCGTTAGCCACGGGCTTGAAGTTCAGTGAAAAAATGGAATGGCTCAATTCTGGGATGCAATAGCTGTATAGATACCATTGGTGTTTACTGGGCATGGGTTTGACATTTTTTAGAAAAGGTCAAGGACTTGAATTCTTGCTTACTTACTAATTCATCGTCTTTGTGCCTGCTGGTGCTTGAGGCTGAAACGATAGAACTCCAATTCTGACCATCTAAAGCCTGTTTTGCAGCCTAACTGAATTATAGGACTGAATTCACAGGAACCCCATGTACATCGTTAAACAATTTGGTCTAACAGAGAAACTCAGTTGCAAGAACTGTAACGCAGTAAGGTTAATGTGGTCTATGAGTTGAACCGAGAAGGTGCCTAAATTGAGATATCAGCGGATGGGAAGCCCAGTGTGCCAGGATGGAGGTCTCCTGTGGTCATAATGGACCCACACAGAGAGCAGGGCTCCAGTCCCAGAACTGTGCCCAAACTGTCCACTCTGTCTTTTCCTCCGCCACTGGAGTTCTTTACAATTTGCAACCCTGATTTTGGGGAAGGCGTCCAAGCTCCGGGCCTCCAACATTGTGTCACCTTTACTTCACAGAGACTAATTGAGCTGTGACTCATTCATTTGAAGAATGTGTGGACAAACTGACAGACTGATGGGTAGCTGCCCATTCTGCCAGTCTCATCCTCTGCCGGAAAAGTTCAACAGTGGTAGTCACTAGACTACTCAGTCATCCACTCTAGTTTCAGCTGAAGAGCTCTACTGGGGCCAGAGTTGTCCAGCGAGCCGAAACGGCGCCTCAAAGATGCAAACACCAAGGCAAAGAAGGTTGATCAAAGCGGAATGAAGGCGGGATCTGCATTGAATAGCGATGGCTATTGGGAATTCATTTTCGGATATGGCTTTGTTCAAGTTTATTTGCCACTAGTCTGTGAATCTGTGCGGGACAGTAGGCTGTCAGTTCGAGATTGTGCAGATTGAAAATGGGCCAGCTTGTATGCGCATGACACGCTGTTGAAAGTTGTAAAATTTGGGTTTGTAAGGTCACGAGAAAGCATTTATTTCATAATTTTTGTAATGTATTTAATGAAGGAACACTTAAATATTAGCCTATCAATCAATGAAAAATCAACATATAAGCCATCATCAGAATGACCCTTCAGTGTGTGTCTGTGGGTGCTGCTTGTGTGCCAGTGCGAGTGGCCATAGGAGAGAGAGCGCGACATTTCACCAGCAGGTACAGTATAATGACAGACAGACTAACTAGATAAGATAGCCAATTCAAAACGTAACTTGTAGCAGTTATCTTGTTACTTAACTATAGCTAACTAAGAATCAAGGTCGATGTCGCCTTCTTCCCTCTAAATACATCTGCACAGTTGAAAAACTGGGATTCCCCTCTATTAAACAATAGCCATGTCATTTGTGACAACGTAGCGTAACTGACAAATTTCTTGATGTGCATAGATCTCCCCTGAAACAAATATTTTAGCCTTATATATAAACATGTTTAGTTAGATACCTAGCTTTGAAGTAGCCTACCTTATCCATTTTATCCCTGATTCATTGAATGAGGGAATCATTTAATAAAAACAAAAGTATTTGGTTGTAATGTTGCTATATTTTATATCAAGGGTGGCAACCATCCTCCAGGATAGCTACTGGGTGTGGGACTTCTGTTCACGTCAACATCTAACCATATTGTAGCCTAAACATCAGCTGCTCAACAGGATCTTGATCAAAAGCCAAGCCTGCACACTCTGCAGCTCTACAGATCGAGGGTTGACCACATGTTGACAACTGTGTGTGTGGGGGGGGGGGTTAAGTGTCTTGACCAATGGCACAATGGCAAGAGATGGAAGGCCTACATGGGAAAAGACACAGCAGTCTTCAAGTGTCAATAATGCTTTCTTTTTCATGTAGGCTATAATAATAGTCATGAAAATGTGGTTAAAAGTCATGGAGAAGTCATGGAAAATATGTATGAACCCTTAAAATACTCAGAGTTCTCAATAGCAGGCCATTTGTGAATTTTGGTGACCATAATCTAATGGACGGATGGATAATCTAATGCACTTTTTTCGTCCCAAGTCAAGCACTGACTGTATGTGTTCAGTGGCTCTGCTCAGATTCCTCTAGTCTACATCCCCTCTCTCGCTCTCTCGCTCTTTCGCTCTCTCTCTCTGTCCTTTAGGATGAAAGGAGAAAGAGGATGGAGAGGGAGGACCGTTTTAGAAAAAATTGAAGAAGAGAACCAGAGTGGCAGACAAAGACATATTCTGTCTGTATGTGTCCTTTAAACTTCTTATGGCTGCAATCCCGGTAACGGGACGATATGACAACAGCCAGTGAAAGTGCAGGGCGCCAAATTCAAAACAACAGAAATCTCATAATTAAAATTCCTCAGACATACATGTGTTTTATACCATTTTAAAGGTAATCTTGTTGTTAATCCCACCAAAGTGTCTGATTTCAAATATGCTTTTCAGCGAAAGCACTACAAACGATTATGTTAGGTCACACCAAACCACAGTAAGCACAGCCATTTTTCCAGCGAAAGATAGCAGTCACAAAAAGCACAAATAGAGATAAAATGAATCACTAACCTTTGATGATCTTCATCAGATGACACTCATAGGACTTCATGTTACACAATACATGTATGTTTTGTTTAATAAAGTTCATATTTATATAAAAAATCTGCGTTTACATTGGCGCGTTACATTCACTAGTTCCAAAAACATCCAGTGATAGTGCATAGCCACATCGTTTCAACAGAAATACTCATCATAAATGTAGATGATAATACAAGTTATACACATGGAATTATAGATATACGTCTCCTTAATGCAACCGCTCTGTCAGATTTAAAAAAAACTTTACTGAAAAAGCAAACCATGCAATAATCTGAGACGGAGCTCAGAACAATAGTCAAATTAGCCGCCATGTTGGAGTCAACAGAAACCAGAAATTACATGATAAATATTCCCTATTCCCTGATCTTCATCAGAATGCACTCCCAGAAATCCCAGGTCCACAGTAAATGCTTGATTTGTTCGATAATGTCCGTTATTTATGTCCAATTAGCTACTTTGGTTAGCGCGTTTGGTAAACAATTCCAAAGTCACAAAGCGCGTGTAACGGTTTTCTTCCATTGGTGAAGGAGAGGACCAAAATGCAGCGCGGCTAGTGTTCAACATATTTAATAAACAAAGAGACGAATACGTGAACACTATACAAAATACAAAATAACAAATGTGAAAACCGAAACAGACCTATCTGGTGCAGAACACAAACACAGAGACAGGAAACAATCACCCACAAAATCCCAACACAAAACAAGCCTCCTATATATGATTCTCAATCAGGGACAACGATTGACAGCTGCCTCTGATTGAGAACCATATTAGGCTGGACACAGAAACAGACAAACTAGACACACAACATAGAATTCCCACCCAGCTCACGTCCTGACCAACACTAAACAAGCAAAACACATAAGAACTCTGATCAGGACGTTACAGTACCCCCCTCCTGAACGCACCCCTAAAACTCAAGAGGAGGGTCTGGGTGGGCATCTGTCCGCGGTGGCGGCTCCGGCGCAGGACGAGGACACCACTCTACCACTGTCTTTGTCCCCCTCCTTAGCGTCCTTTGAGTGGCGACCCTCGCCCCCGACCTTGGTCTAGGAACCTTCATCAAGGCCCCCCCTAGATAGAGGAGATAGCTCAGGACAGAGAGGTAGCTCAGGACAGAGAGGTAGCTCAAGACAGAGAGGTAGCTCAAGACAGAGAGGTAGCTCACGACAGAGGGGTAGCTCACGACAGAGGGGTAGCTCACGACAGAGGGGTAGCTCACGACAGAGGGGCAACTCTGGACTGAAAAGCAGCTCCGGACAAAGAGGCAGCTCCGGACTGAAGGGCAGCTCCGGACGAGTGGCAGCTCCAGACTGAGTGGCAGCTCCGGACTGAGTGGCAGCTCCGGACTGAGTGGCAGCTCATGACTGAGTGGCAGCTCATGACTGGAGGGCAGCTCATGACTGGAGGGCAGCTCCTGACTGGCTGGCGGCTCTGGCGGCTCCTGACTGGCTGGCGGCTCTGGCGGCTCCTGACTGGCTGGTGGCTCTGGCGGCTCCTGACTGACGGACGGCTCTGGCGGCTCCTAACTGACGGACGGCTCTGGCGGCTCCTGACTGACGGACGGCTCTAGCGGCTCGGGACAGACGGGCGGCTCTGACGGCTCAGGACAGACGGGCGGCTCTGACGGCTCGGGACAGACGGGCGGCTCAGATGGCGCTGGGCAGACGGATGGCTCAGATGGCGCTGGGCAGACGGATGGCTCAGATGGCGCTGGGCAGACGGATGGCTCAGATGGCGCTGGGCAGGCAGGCAGCTCAGACGGCGCTGGGCAGACGAGCAGTGCAGGCGGCGTTGGGCAGACGGCCGACTCTGACCTGCTGAGGTGCACAGTAGGCCTGGTGCGTGGTGCCGGAACTGGTGGTAACGGGTTGAGGACACGCACCTCAAGGCTAGTGCGGGGAGCAGGAACAGGGCACACTGGACTCTCGATGCGCACTATAGGCCTGGTGCGTGGTACCGGCACTGGAGGTACTGGGCTGGAGACACGCACCATAGGGAGAGTGCGTGGAGGAGGAACAGGGCTCTGGAGACGCACTGGAAGCCTGGTGGGTGGTGTAGGCACTGGTGGCACTGGGCTGGGGCCACGCACCATAAGGCGAGTGCGGGGTGCTGGAACTGGAGGTACTGGGCTGGGGCGGGAAGGTGGCGCCGGATATACCGGACCGTGCAGGCGTACTGGCTCCCTTGAGCACTGAGCCTGCCCAACCTTACCTGGTTGCATATTCCCCGTAGCCCGACCAATGCGGGGAGGTGGAATAACCCGCACTGGGCTGTGTAGGCGAACCGGGGTCACCATGCGTAAGGCTGGTGCCATGTACACCGGCCCGAGGAGACGTACTGGAGGCCAGATATGTTGAGCCGGCTTCATGGGACTTGGCTCAACGCTCAATCTAGCCCGGCCAGTGCGGGGAGGTGGAATAACCCGCACCGGGCTATG
This sequence comes from Salvelinus alpinus, assembly GCF_045679555.1. Taxonomy (NCBI): domain Eukaryota; kingdom Metazoa; phylum Chordata; class Actinopteri; order Salmoniformes; family Salmonidae; genus Salvelinus; species Salvelinus alpinus. Next base: position 58,155,967 of record NC_092100.1, read on the forward strand.
CACACGTACAGGAGACACCGTGCGCTCTTCCGCATAACACGGTGTCTACCCGTACTCCCGCTCTTCACGGTAAGCGTGAGAAGTGGGCGCAGGTCTCCTACCTGACTTCGCCACACTACCCTTTAGCCACCCCCCAAGAAATTTTTGGGATTTCTTCTCGGGTGTCCGTGCTAGCCGCGTACCTTCATAACGCCGGTTCTTGTCTCCGGTTGCCTATGCTCTCCTAGCTGCCTCCAGCTGTTCCCATGGGAGGCGATCCTTTCCAGCCAGGATCTCCTCCCATGTGTAGCAACCCTTGCCGTCCAAAACGTCCTCCCAAGTCCATTTCTCCTGGTCCCGCTGCTGCTGCTGCTGTCGCTGCTGCCCATTGCCACGCTGCTTGGTCCTAGTTTGGTGGGTGATTCTGTAACGCTTTTCTTCCATTGGTGAAGGAGAGGACCAAAATGCAGCGCGGCTAGTGTTCAACATATTTAATAAACAAAGAGACGAATACGTGAACACTATACAAAATACAAAATAACAAATGTGAAAACCGAAACAGACCTATCTGGTGCAGAACACAAACACAGAGACAGGAAACAATCACCCACAAAATCCCAACACAAAACAAGCCTCCTATATATGATTCTCAATCAGGGACAACGATTGACAGCTGCCTCTGATTGAGAACCATATTAGGCTGGACACAGAAACAGACAAACTAGACACACAACATAGAATTCCCACCCAGCTCACGTCCTGACCAACACTAAACAAGCAAAACACATAAGAACTCTGGTCAGGACGTTACAGCGCGTTCACTAAAACGTGACGAAATGTCCAAAATTTCCGTAACAGTCAGTAGAAACATGTCAAACGATGTATTGAATCAATCTTTAGAATGTTGTTAAAAGAAATCTTGAATAACGTTCCAACCGGAGAATTACATTGACTTCAGATGAGCGATGGAACGGAGCTGCCTCTCATGTGAGCGTGCGTGGTCAAAGAATGTTCACCTCATGGCAGTGGTGACTCATTCCTGTCTCCTTCGGCCCCCCTTCACAGTAGAGTCATCAGACAACGTTCTACAGACTGTTGATATCTAATGGAAACCGTAGGAAGTGAATACTCATTCATATCTCGCTGTGATTTCAATGGGATCTTGGTTGAAACTCGACCAGCCTCAGAATTTCCACTTCCTGTTTGGATTTTTTCTCAGGTTTTTGCCTGCCAGATGAGTTCTGTTATACTCACATACATAATTCAAACAGTTTTAGAAACTTCAGAGTGTTTTCTATCCAATACTAATAATAATATGAATATATTAGTAACTGGGACTGAGGAGCAGGCCGTTTACTTTGGGCATCCAAGCTACTCAATACTGCCCCTGCAGCCATAAGAAGTTAACCCATTCATGTCTGAAGTGGGGTAATATTTGATATGTGTACTGTGTATTATATATACCTCACATGTGACCCATAATAAGACATGGGCAATTAGCATAATACAATGTTTATCTGACTCCATAAAGATGATTTAGCAATATGCAAGAAACTATAGTTGAGTTACAGTAATAGGCAATCAAGAAAGGTCTGAGAATTGTCTATCAAAGGCAAAAACATTTAATTAACATTGTAAAAGGAATGATTACATTATACAAGGAATAAGCGTAGGTTTCACAAAGCATTAACAAGCATTACAAAGCATTATTCTAGGCATGAAGATCCTAGAGTTACAAAGCAAAGCATGAACATAACAAGGGAAGATTACAAGATAAGTATTTCATCCAACCTTATTAACCTTATTCCATGGGCCGGATAGAGGAGAAGAGAGAGAACAACAGACCTTCATTCCATTTATTACAGATCTGACTTGTTTCTATTCAAAATCAATTGTTGACCAATCCACAGACCAATCCACAGACCAAACCAAAGTTAATAATAACTCAATCGGATCGAACCAGCCAACGTCCATCTGTATGTGATGACCTGAGGAGGTGGGCTGGGTGCAATAATGAGAAGACAGCATTGCTGAGAGGACAATTCCATAAAATGTCATGAGTTCACTCTGAACTACTACAAGTAATCACAGAAATCATACATCCATGTACTGAACCACATACACAGAGAAACACAGGTAGACAAATGCTGCCATTCCTATTTATATCACTCCCTCTGAAAAACAATACACCACGGCCACACTACATTCTCCATAAAGTGAAAAAAGCTTTTGAGCCTGAACTTTTACTGTTGTAAAAACTCAACATCCACTCATTGTCAGATTAGCAAGAGTGTGACGGGGAGGCAGAGGTGCCAGTTTGTGCGGGACTGTACTGTGTGTCTAACTGTGACATTGCTTTCCGAGTCATTGTACATACTCTGGGATCCTATTTAGAATTGAATCACATCTGTTTAATTATTTGTGTGTGTGTGTGTGTGTGTGTGGTGTGTGTGTGTGTGTGTGTGTGTGTGTGTGTGTGTGTGTGTGTGTGTGTGTTTGAGTGACAGAGGTACCAGTTAGGGCAGACTGCAGTATGCCAATGCCATGGTTATATGGCCTCTGGTTTGAGCCTTGTGTGTGTGTGACACTGGGTTAGCTTAGTGCTTAAAACTACAATCGGGGATTTATATTTCACCCAAACAGCAGCCCTGCCATTTAAACTGGGAGATTCGGCTGGAGAAATTGAAATTATAACTCGTAAAAATGTATAAAAACGCCTGTAAATATCCCATATAGTCCCTTTAACTCCTACTATATGTGGAGCTGAGCTGAGGTCCATGCTCTCGCGCTAGCCCGTGGGTGGCTGACCACAGCACTTTATGGTGTAGTAATTAGCATGCTACGCTAACATGGCGACATGTTGGAACAGAAAACAATGTTATGTTAGGCAGCCAGGAGGCAACATAGTGTCAATTGACTGGCGGTCTTTATTGAAGTTTAAGTGTAGTGTATTCACAGGACCCATAGTTTGTGCCGTACTGCAAGGGGAGACAACACAGACAGACACAATGCAGCATAAAATGACTATTTATGTACTTTTTTACTATTTATTCTACAACGTGACAATACCGTGTTAGAGACATTTGTAATTTTGTAGTTGTATACATTAAATCTTTGTCTGTGTGCTCCTGTGCTCGTCCACTTTTAGAACGGATGTCTTTCTTTACACGCCTTCTTGCCAGAAAAGCAGCATGAGATTTAAACTGAGTGAGCTTGCCTGATCATTTCAAGAATGTCTCTTCTTTTGACTTCCATTAAAAAGCCCTTTCTTTCCATTCCAATGCTTTTGGTTTCTAAAAGGGAACTCACACAGTTTATATTTGCCCTTTAAAATTGGCATCGTCCTTAATGTGTTTGTGTGCATGCGTGCTTGTGTGAATTGTAATTTATGTACAATTTACACACCGAACACACACACGCACGCACGCACACACACACACACACACGCACACACACACACGCACACACACACAGAATTCAACAGAAGTGATTACATGATATATAGGACCCCACACTGTGTATAATGACTCAAAGTTAGTTAGACTGATTTGTCACAGTTAGACTGGTTTGTAGCTGCACCACTAATGAATGCAAAATGTTTTCGCAGATGCATCATCATTCAATGAAACAAAGAAAGCCTCTGTAATGTCACATCTTGTGTATTGCATTTGAAACCCAAGTAGGCAGGGAGGGAAAGGATTCTGTAAGGCTCTCTGCAGTCAACTGCTGATTTAAGCAGGCAGATTGCTCAAGAATGACTTTGAAATTGGACGTCGGGGAAGTCAAATTGGTAAAATCATGAGATTTTGTTGTTATCAAGAAAGGGCTTTGCAAACGTCATAGAGACTGACAGGACATAATGCTTGAGAGACAGATAGAGAAATAAGTAGGGCAGAGACATTAAAGGAACGGAGAGAGAGAGAGAGAGAGAGAGAGAGAGATGGAGGGAAGGAGGACAGAGAGAAGGAAAGAGAGGGATGACAGAGAAAGCAGAGATGTGAAATTGCAGAAAATTGTTAAAAGATGAGCATGAGGGTATAACAAGAAAGTGACTGATGAAAACCAGACAGCTAGAGGGAATTAGTGAGAGAGGCAGAGGAAAGAGTTAGGAGAGAGGGAATTTGTGAAAGATTAGAGGGAGGAGGAGAAAGAGGAGTGTTGCCAGGAGAAAAGAGGATGGGATGGGAGGGTAAGCAGCGTTCCATCATTCCCAGTGACAGTGTGTGTGATTGGTGTTGCTGCAGCGATGCTGAGTCGGGTGGAACCTTCAGTCATTGATGGATGTCTCATTTGTAGCGCTCTGTTTATATTCTCCTTAATTTGCATGTCAGGAGGTATTTGTGGGGCGTGCTTGGTGCCTGAGAGAGAAGATCAGTCAAACACACACACACACACACTGTGACAAAGTGCACCTCTTAACAGCCACTCCACACACACCTAGATTAAAAAATAAATAACTGATTAAAAATCCCTCTGCACCTTGACCTGTGGTTGAGGGGTGACACACGCAGGCACACTTCCTCTCTCGCTCTCTCTTCCTCTCCTTCTCTCCCTCGCACGCACACACACACACACACACACACACACACACACACACACACACACACACACACACACACACACACACACACACACACACACACACACACACACACACACACACACACACACACACACACACACACACACACACACACGCACACACTAATCATAGTGAAGGATGAAGGTCAGTGTCAGGGGCCTCTGCTGTAGAGTCAGATTGGATGTCAGTTAGCTGTCGGGGAGATGAGAGATGGCAACCCATCATGACACGCTAGCTGGTGTGTTAGATGATAGATAGGTTCCAAAGTGTCTTCTGTTCTTACAGTCGCAGGAAAGAGTGAGGGGGAGAGGAAGAGGTAAAGGGATAGAGAGAGGGGGGGAGAGGTAAAGGGAGAGAGAGAGAGAGCAACACTGTGTCTGTATGCTTCTCCATGCTTCCATCAGATCATCCAAGTGGAGAAAGATGGCAGGAGATGATGCTGAGAGAAAGTAGGGATAAAGAGAGAGGGAGTGGAAAGTAAACAGTGGATGGGTAGAGAGGAGGGGGAGGGTAGTGTGGGGTAAAGAGCAATGGAGGGGTGTAGAGAGGGGAGGGAACTGGTTCCCATGGGGTTCGGAGCTGTCAGTCCCTGTGAGACTTCAAAAGCTCTGCTCTCTCTTTGATCAAGCTGCTGCACGCACGCACGCACACACACACACACACACACATGCATACATACTGTACATACACAGATTCATACTCATACACACTCTCCCTGTGATCAGGCTGCTCCCTGACTCTGGGCTGACAGCACCCTGACTGTGCCACTTACAGAAGGATGAATGCACACACACACACACACACACACACACACACACACACACACACACACACACACACACACACACACACACACACACACACACACACACACACACATACACACACACACACACACACACACACACACACACACACACACACACACACACACACACACACCATTGACAAACTGTAATGATTCCCTGTTGAAGGAAATCATTTTGTTAGGGGATTTCAATACTGATGTCTGCAAAAAGATTAGCCCAACCCACATGTTATTATGGACTTGCTCTGACCCAAATGATAAAAGACTTGACTTAATATTAGTGTCTGATAAATCTAAAATATCGCAGAAGTGGAGTAATAGTATATGGAATCAGTGATCATTTTATTACATTTTGCACATGGAGGATTTTTAAAGATATATTTAAGTGTCACAAAACCGTTAGAATCAGAGGACTCAAAAAATACTGTATTGAAAAGTTTAGGGAGGAAGTGGGTAAAATGTACTGGTCACCTGTGCTGGATAGTGTAGGGGTAGACAGTGCCTGAGAAGGCTTTAAATGTAGATTCCTTGATATGGTGAATGTGATGGCTCCCATTGGACGGGTCAGGGTAAAGCAGAGATCTAGCCCTTGGTTTAATCATGAGATTCTAGAATCTATCCAAGCAAGGAATAAGGCCTTTAAAAAATGTAAGAACTCTCAAGAGCAGCCTGATTTTGTCCTATATAAAGGTCACAGAAATTAAGCACAGAGCAGGATGGATGAAGCTAACAGGGGTTACTTTGCTGAGAAAATAATTGAGAACAATAATGACCCTAAAAAGCTTTGGAAATCATTTAAGGAACTAGGCTGTAGTAGTACTACCAAAAACAAACTAAACAGTTTTGGACTGAACATCAGGGGGGAGATGGTATATGAAAAAGCAGAGGTTGCCAATGAATTCAACTCTTCTTTTACTTCTGTTGCCAGCAAGCTGGTTAGCCAGCTGCCCACCAGTTATGGTTTGTATGGAAGCAACCAAGTCAAGAAGTATTATGTAGAGTTAGGGGTTCAGCCAAACTCTTTTTCTTTTGCAAAGGTAGCAACAGCCAAAATAGTCAGTATGCTGGCAGAGCTTAAATGCTCCAAAACCACAGGCCTGGATAATATTCCTGCAAGGTTTCTTATAGATTCTGCTGAGCAAATTGACCCCTGTATTATGCATATCGTTAATCTCTCTCTTGAGCAAGGCATCTTTCCCAGGGACATGAAACAAGCTAAAGTTATACCTCTGTATAAGAAGGGGATAATGTCTGACCCTGGGCCTGTACCTATCCTCTGTATAGCATCAACAATCCTGGAGAGAGTTGTACATGAGCAATTGTATGAATATGTTAACAAACAAAGTCTAATGTATGATTTTCAGTAGAGGTTAATGCAAATAGTAGAGGTTAATGGTTCACTGTCTCAGGCAAAACCAATGAGTTATGGCGTTCCGCAGGGGAGCGTGCATGGGCCTCTGCTGTTTTTATTGTATATTAACGATATGAAAGATGCTTGTTCTTGCCGTCTTTTTCTTTATGCGGATGACTCTACACTTCTGGTGTCTCACAAAAGTAAAACTATGTTGGAGAGCATACTTAGCACAGAGCTTACTAACATTAGCAAATGGCTTGGAGATAATAAGCACTTAGGGAAAGCCAGACCTAAATTGAGTAGGTCCTCTGAAATCAGTGTGGAATTAGGGGGTGAGGTGCTGACTACTAAAACCTCTGTTAGCTATCTGGGATGTATCCTTGATGGAATCTTGGGAGGTGTGAGCATGGCCAATAAAGTGCTAGTGAAGGTTAATGCCAGGACTAAGTTTTTGACCAGAAAGTCCAAGCTGCTTGATAAGGACTCAATGAAAGTGCTAACCACTGACATTCAATGCCATTTTGACTACGCTAGTACTTTCTGGTTTTGGGGCTTATCTAAACTTATGAATGGGAAGCTCCAGATAGCCCAGAATAAGCTGATCAGGGTAGTATTGAAGGTGAGTCCACGTACTCACATAGGCAGGAGCTGCTTTCAGGAACTAAACTGGCTGCCTGTTGAGGCTAGGGTGTCCCAGATTAGACTAGGTTTGGTTTACAGGAGTATTTATGGACCCAGATATCTGCACCCAGATATCTAAGTGATTACTTTCCTCGTGTTAGGGATGCACACAATCACAGCACCAGATCAGGTTTTGCTGATGTGTGCTTATACAGGTTCAGGAGTAATGCTGGGAAAGGTACTTTCTTGTATACTGGAGCCTCAGAATGGAATGAGTTGCCTCTGCCTATAAAAACAATGTCCTCTCTGGGCAGATAAAAAAAGAAAAAATATGTTTGATGTCTTCTGTGCCCATATGAATAACCCCTATGATGTAACTGGAATGATGAGATAGATGTTCTTCTTCTCTGTTTTTGTTTTAGTATTTCACTGCCGTACTTTGTTTAACTGTGTTCGATCTTGTCTAGCCATCTTGTCTCAAGGAGGACCACAATGGATATAAGTCCCAGACTTTATTGTGTGTTATCCTCTATGATTTTACTCACATGCATGTATGGCTTTTTCAAGTTTTATGTGTGCTTGTTTTTTTTAAATGGTTGAATTAATAAACTGAACTAAACTATAGACACGCATGCACACACAGGCAGGCAAACGCGCGCACACGCACACACACACACACAAACTTACATACTCCGGCGCCGACAGAGATGGCCGCCTCGCTTCGCGTTCCTAGGAAACTATGCAGTATTTAGTTTTTTTACGTGTTATTTCTTACATTGGTTCCCCAGGTAATCTTAGGTTTCATTACATACAGTCGGGAGGAACTACTGAAAATAAGAGCAACGTCAACTCACCATCATTACAACCAGGAATATGACTCTCCCGAAGCGGATCCTGTGTTTTGCCTTCCACCCAGTACAATGGATCTGATCCCAGCCGGCGACCCTAAACAACGACGCCGAAAAAGGGGCAAACGAAGTGGTCTTCTGGTCAGGCTTCGCGCTCCACTCCCTAGCATACTACTCGTCAATGTCCAGTCTCTTGACAACAAGGTTGATGATATCCGAGCAAGGGTAACATTCCAAAGAGACATCAGAGACTGTAACGTTCTTTGCTTCACGGAAACATGGCTCACTCGCTAACGGAGTCGGTGCAGCAAGCTGGTTTCTTCACGCATCGTGCAGACAGAAACAAACATCTTTCTGGTAAGAAGAGGGGCGGGGGTGTATGCCTTATGATTAACGAGACGTGGTGTGATCATAACAACATACAGGAACTCAAGTCATTCTGTTCACCTGATTTAGAATTCCTCACAATCAAATGTCGACCGCATTATCTACCAAGGGAATTATCTTCGATTATAATCACAGCCGTATATATTCCCCCCCAAGCAGACACATCGATGGCCCTGAACGAACTTTATCTGACTCTATGTAAACTGGAAACCACACAGCCTGAGGCTGCATTCATCGTAGCTGGGGATTTTAACAAGGCTAATCTGAAAACAAAACTCCCTAAATTCTATCAGCATATCGATTGTGCTACCAGGGCTGGTAAAACCTTGGATCATTGTTATACTAACTTTCGCGACGCATATAAGGCCCTCCCCCGCCCTCCTTTCGGAAAAGCTGACCACGACTCCATTTTGTTGCTTCCAGCCTACAAACAGAAACTAAAACAGCAAGCTCCCGCGCTCAGGTCTGTTCAACGCTGGTCCGACCAATCTGATTCCACGCTTCAAGACTGCTTCGATCACGTGGATTGGGATATGTTCTGCATTGCGTCCAACAACAACATTGACGAATACGTTGATTCGGTGAGCGAGTTCATTAGAAAGTGCATTGACGATGTCGTACCCACAGCAACGATTAAAACATTCCCAAACCAGAAACCTTGGATTGATGGCAGCATTCGCGTGAAACTAAAAGCACGATCCACTGCTTTTAACCAGGGCAAGGTGACCGGAAACATGACCGAATACAAACAGTGTAGCTATTCCCTCCGCAAGGCAATCAAACAAGCTAAGTGCCAGTATAGAGACAAGGTAGAGTCGCAATTCAACAGCTTAGACACAAGAGGTATGTGGCAGGGTCTACAGTCAGTCACGGATTACAAAAAGAAAACCAGCCCCGTCGCGGTCCAGGATGTCTTGCTCCCAGACAGACTAAATAACTTTTTTGCTCGCTTTGAGGACAATACAGTGCCACTGACACGGCCCGCCACCAAAACCTGCGGGCTCTCCTTCACTGCAGCCGAGGTCAGTAAAACATTTAAACGTGTTAACCCTCGCAAGGCTGCAGGCCCAGACGGCATTCCCAGCCGCGTCCTCAGAGCATGCGCAGACCAGCTGGCTGGTGTGTTTAAGGACATATTCAATCAATCCTTATCCCAGTCTGCTGTTCCCACATGCTTCAAGAGGGCCACCATTGTTCCTATTCCCAAGAAAGCTAAGGTAACTGAGCAAAACGACTACCGCCCCGTAGCACTCACTTACGTCATGATGAAGTGCTTTGAGAAACTAGTCAAGGACAATTTCACCTCCACCCTACCTGACACCATAGACCCACTCCAATTTGCTTACCGACCCAATGGGTCCACAGACGACGCAATCGCAACCACACTGCACACTGCCCTAACCCATGCTTCAACAAAGCACGGAGTAAAGGGTCTGAATACTTATGTAAATGTGATATTTCCTGGGAGGTTTGTAGACATTTCTAAAAACCTGTTTTTGCTTTGTCATTATGGGGTGTTGTGTGTAGATTGATGAGGGGGAAAAATAACAATTCAATCCATTTTAGAATAAAGCTGTAATGTAACAAAATATGGAATAAGTTATTCCATATTTTGTTACATTACAGCTTTATACTAAAATGGGGCTGTATTTTCACGTACGGATAAAAAGCGTGCCCAAAGTAAACTGCCTGCTTCTCAGACCCAGAAGCTAGGATATGCATATATTTGGTAGATTTGGATAGAAAACACTCTGAAGTTCCAAAACTATTTGAATGATGTCTGTGAGTATAACAGAAGTTATTTGGCAGGCGAAACCCCGAGGACAAACCATCCAGGAAAAAAAAAAATTCAGTTCACTGTGTTTTCTATTGGTTTTCTATGGGAAACTAGATTTGAGGCACCTGGTTGCAGTTCCTATGGCTTCCACTAGATGTCAACAGTCTTTAGAAATTGGTTGATGTTTTTCCTTTGAGAAATGAAGAAGTACGGCTATTCAGTATGAGAGTCAAGCCAAGTGGACTCTTTTGTTTGGCGCGCACGACCTGTGGCTCGCTCCACTTTGATTTTATCCGCTATTGAACACAGTATATTCCGTCTTAAATTTTATCGATATTTTACGTTTTAGGATACCTTAAAATGGATTAGGAAAGTTGTTTGAAATGTTTGGACCAAGTTTACAGGTAACTTATTAGATCATTTGTAGTCATGTTGGGCGAGTTGGAACCGGTGTTTTTCTTAATCAAACGAGTCAAATAAATTGACATTTTGGGGATATAAAGAAGCAATTTATCGAACAAATGGACCATTTGTGATGTTTCTGGTAAATTTTGAAGTGCCAACAGAAGAAGATCTTCAAAGGTAAGGCATGAATTATATCGTTATTTCTGACTTTCGTGTCGCACCTCCCTGGTTGAAAAATGTTTGTTATGCATTTGTATGATGGGGCGCTGTCCAGATAATCGCATGGTTTGCTTTCGCCGTAAATCATTTTTTTAAATCTGACATGGTGGCTGGATTAACAAGAAGTTAAGCTTTATTTTTATGTATTACACTTGTGATTTCATGAAAGTTAAATATTTATAGTAATTTAATTTGAATTTGGCGCTCTGCCATTTCACCGGATGTTGTCAAATCGTTCCCGCTAAAGGGATTTGATCCCTAAGAAGTTTTTAGGGGTCTGAATACTTTCTGAATGCACTGTATCTTGATGCGTGCCTGATGCTGCCCCTCATCCATGATTCTCTGCGGGGTACACAATATGAAGTGTACTTATTGTGGTCTCAATCAAACTATCCATAGCCGAGGCTATTTAAAGAGCATACTCTGAGAAGCACAGGGCAATGTTATATTTCTAAGAAAATGTACTAGCATACTGAGTTTTTGTGCTGCTGGGATGGTGTATAAAAAACTAGGCTACACTGCATTACACACTGCCATGGAAAGGTTGTCCCTATCATGAGCCCTGGCCTGCACCGCTCTTGCTGATGTAAAATGAAATGGACCTGATTATTTGAAGCGATCTACAGTGTAGAGATATTTGAGTCCGCAGTGCTTTGTGATAGAAAAAAGCTCTAAAATGTCTGGGAAAGACATGACTCCGATGCATATGAGATGTCTTTGGTTTGTCTCTGACATTAACAGGCTCTGCTACAACCTTTTATAGCCAAGGAGACAAAACATTGACTTTGCTTGATTAGAAATGTGTGATTGTGTCACTATCAGTTTATTTTCAACAGGCTACTAAACAAAATTGGTTGACATCTAAGACTGTTGACATCTAACTCTAAATCTGTCCGGAGCAAGCCAAGCAACCAAAAAAGGAATGCAAAATGAATGATTTAGGACATATTATTATTATTTCAAGCCTGCCACTTAAGAAACAAATTGTGAAGCATTTGAGACACGCTACAGGCAGGAAGGAGCTTAACAACACTTCAACAACATGCCTATATATTTTGCATTTAGGCTGCATAAAATGAAATGTAAAAAATAAAGTCTTTGAATTAAATAATAATTAAACGAAAAAAATTCTTATTAGGCGATACAGTCATTCTACACTGCCTTTGAATTCAATTTTAGAAATATGAGTTTGGCAAGTCTTTGGCTTGAGGATCATGCGGTGAGCTATGCATGCCCAGTTTGTTAATTTAGCCTAGCAGATGTTCTTATATTCCCATACCCTAATCACAGTCAACACCAATCTATTTTGTAACAACAATATCATGGAATTAAATATAATAAATATAAAAATGACAGTTTCCCAAATGAAAATAAGTTAGATGTGCATAATATGAACTAATTTGGGAAACTATCATTTTAATATTCTATAGGCCTACATAAAAAGAAGTCACTTTTTCACTCATCATTATTTACAATAAATGTGACTCCAAAATGACACAATACATGATTTAGCATTCATTTCTATTGGGCACAAAATAATCTGAAACACAACCAAAACAAACTTGTAGAGTCACAAGCTTGATGTAGTCATTGCATGCTATGAATATGGGATCAAATATAAAACTTTTTACTAATGCACATATTAACTAAATATTAAACTTTTTAAAAATACACATACAGTATAAGTGAATTTGTCCCAATACCTTTGGTCCCCTAAAATGGGAGGACTATGTCCAAAAATTGCTGTAATTTCTAAACGGTTCACCCTCAAATTAAAGCTGACAATCTGCACTTTAACCTCTTTGTCATTGTATCATTTGAAATCCAACGTGCTGGAGTACAGAGCATAAACAACAACAAAAAATGTCACTGTCCCAATACTTTTGTATATCGCAAATCGCCCAAACAATCTAGATATTATTTTTAGGCCATATCGCCCAGCCCTAGCTCTGTGTCCAAAGTCTCAGACTTTTTTCCAAGGGCTCTGATGACTCTTATTTCTGATGATGTCTGTCGTGTGTGTATGTGCCTAGCACCACCACTGTGGTTGCCACCTCTCCTCAGGCTCTTTGTGTGTGTGCCTTTCCTTGGGGTATGTGTGTGTAGGGCCTGGAGAGTCTGTCTGATGGTTCTACTGATAAATTTATTAGCACTGAAGATTGTCAAAAGAGGAGCGGGTTTTGTATAGCATGTGATTTGTGCTCTCTTTCGGAGACACACACACACACACACACACACACACACACACACACACACACACACACACACACACACACACACACACACACACACACACACACACACACACACACACAGCATCGTTAGATCAGTGTTAGCTATCTGTAAAAATCTCTGTGTTGTTGGCACGGTAACCTGCTACCCAGATTGGTCTTCTGTATGTCTTTCTCTCAATCCCACAATACCGCAGGGCGCTAACAGGTGGCTCAACATTTGGGTACTCTCTCTCAAAGTCCAGTGGAGAGCTACCTCAGATAACGGTTAAACATGAGATACACAATCACACATATACTAACAAGCGCCTACACAGTACATGCACTCACTGATGCACACATACTGTACCTTTGCATACGTATGGAGTTAACTTTATATACAGCTCCTCTGGAGAACATAACTCACTCACTCCATTTCGGAACTCCCACATCTACTGTGGGTGTGTTTTGATGCACTTTCTTTCTGCATCATTATGTATCATAAAGATAGAGAATGGCAGAGAGAGAGAGGAGAGGAACAGATAGATAGAAGGAAAGAGAGGAGATGGATAGAGAGATAGAGGGAGGGAGGAGTGAGTGTGGTGGTAGAGCAGTTGGACTTCGATGGAGATTTCAAAGCGATGATGCTGCGATGCCCCCCACACACATAGAATGGTTATTTTTCTACCGTGGAGAGGCTGGTGCCATGCCAGAGAGCTGTAAGGGTCGGAAGGGAGAGGGAAAGGGAAAGATGGAGAGATAGAAAGAGGGGTGCAGGGGGTCAGGGTAGACAGAGCAGAAAGAGGGAGTGAGAGTCAGCAAGAGAGAAGAGGAGAGAGAAGCAAGAGAGAGAGAGAGTGCACATTTTGTCTCAAACGCTGCTGTGTTTGACACATTTCTGTGAACAATAGTGGGTGTGCATCATCTCTACCCTCAACTAGCTGGAAGGGAGATGGGCATGGAGTAACTATGCAATTTCCCTTTGCTGCTGTATTAAAAGCAGTAGGAATTCTAGATAGAATCACCCTGAGAGTGTGGGGGTCTGTGGGGTTTTCTCTGAAGGAGAGTACTGAGGATTTGGTTTCCTAAAAGTATTTTGTTGTGACAAGGTGTATGCCTATTCAATGTGCACTCTGAAGTCTATTCATTTTTAAAGTTCTCTGCAAAAACATAATAGAAAACATTTATGATTCTACATGATGAAGGGGCTTGCAAGTTGGGTTCCTTTGGTTCTTGAGTTTTCACTCCCGGTTCCGGTCTTCTATGATCTAAAAGCTTTATAGAGATGTGTTGTTAATATGCCTGGTTCACAGCCATGGTCAAGTGGGTAACACTCCTGGCTCATATATGGAGACCAGGGTTCAATCCCTGTTTCCTTCTTTGTCTTCCTTATTATCCCCCCATCTGTTTCTAAATAAAGAATAAAACAATTTACTTAGTGTGGAATTCCACTCAAGAAAAAGAAAATGCATCATTATGTTTTACATAATAATGTTGTATATACTCAAATCTAACAGAGGAAAATGACCTTGGCTTCCTTAGGAGATCCAGGCTGTTGCTGTGACACACACAGCATCCCTGACTCAAATCTAACCGAGGAAAATTACCTTGGCTTCCTTAGGAGATCCAGGCTGTTGCTGTGACACACACACCATCCCTGACTCAAATCTAACTGAGGAAAATTACCTTGGCTTCCTAACGAGATCCAGGCTGTTGCTGTGACACACACACCATCCCTGACTCAAATCTAACCGAGGAAAATGACCTTGGCTTTCTTAGGAGATCCAGGCTGTTGCTGTGACACACACACCATCCCTGACTCAAATCTAACAGAGGAAAATGACCTTGGCTTCCTTAGGAGATCCAGGCTGTTGCTGTGACACACACACCATCCCTGACTCAAATCTAACTGAGGAAAATGGCTTGATGACCTTTGATTCTCGCCCTCCTTATGAGATCCAGGCTGTCTCCGCAGGCCAGGCCCCCTCACCTGTCGTTCCATGTCTCCGTCTCCTCAACATGTTTCACTCAGTTAACTCCAAGAGCGATGCCCCGACCCGTGGTTTGTTTGTTTGCTGGATAACCTAACAGGTGGCGGAGCGGGAAACGGGGAGAGCGTAGGCGCGCAAATTAGAACAAGTCAAATCACATTAATGAATCTAGAGCTCAAACTATTAGCTGAGGAGTCGCGTTAAATTAAAAATCTAATTAGCCTTGGCGCCTGGGGGGAAAGCCTTGGCGTGCTGGAGCTGACACACACAGTGGGACGGAATAGCGGAAAGGACCGATGGATGGAGGGCTTTAGGATAGGGCAATGGATATGAGGATGGGGGCGGTGTGTGACCCAGCGTTGTAACCTCTTCATTGGGCCTCAGGTATGCTGTTGGCTGGTGCTGGCAGGTGGTCCAGATGTCTCAACAAGATCTCACAGTTTGACAGATTTGATTTCTCCAAACGTCACATTTCGAAGTTGCTCCCAACATCAAATTGAGGTGTTTTGGACACCCTGGGTTGCTCCTCTTTTATGCAGCTACTCCTGCATGAATTCCGAAAGGTTAAGTTAAGGGTTAACGTTTGGGATAGGGTTAAACACGCAACCCTCAAAGCTGGAGCTTGCAGCTTATGCCCATATGCCATCCCCATCCACAACGCCTATTAAAACTCACAGCTACTTGATCAAATCAAATGTATTTATATAGCCCTTCTTACATCAGCTGATATCTCAAAGTGCTGTACAGATATATGGGAGGTAATGACAGAGTTGATTGAGTCCAGGTGAGTCCAATAATTGCTGATGCGCGTGACAGAGGAAGGCAGGTGTGCGTAATGCTGGGGAGCCTGGCGCATGACAGTAGCCCCCCCTGTTGGGGCGCCACCCGGCGTCCCACCTGGGCAAGCCTGACGGGCCGGCCCGAGACATTGGCACTGGACAAGCCGGCTGGGTGTGAAATCCCGACGAACCAGCAGAGGCATGAGAGCCTGGTGAGCCAGCTGAGGCATGAAGGCCTGTCGATCCCTCTGAGGCGTGGGAGCCCGATGTTCCGGCGGAGGCATGATGTGGGATGGGTGCTTTCTGAGCCAACCGGGGCAAGAAACCACTTGAGCCAGCTAGGGCATGACAGCCCGACGTGCTGGCTTACGCACCCCCGGTTGCATCGGTGGCGGTCCCTGGACCTATTGTCACCACCAACCGGAAAGCCAGCACTCCCCGATGCTTCGTTTGGTGGCTTCAGCATTCAGTAAGGACCGACGCTGGAGTAGAGAAGCAGGTACGGGGAACACCAGACAGGGATCTAGCTTGGCTTCCTGAACTCGTTAGGAACTGGCCTTTTATCTAATATTAATCTTGTCCATCTATCTATCTAAATCCGATGGATTTCTTTCGATTACTTTGATGAAGTTGGCTATAAGTCAATACATCTCTGAATGTGCTAGAGCGACGAAACCACTCTCCTCCGCTAGGATCTAAAGATAGCAGGCATGTGCTTTGTCATTGGCTGTGACACTGGCCAGATTCCTCAGCTAAGGCGAAACGATGGAACAACCAATTGGTAAACTCTGCCAGTTCATGCTGGCTTCACAGCCAAAAAAGTGTCCCATCGAAATAGCATTTGAATTACATTGTTTCATATGATTTAATTTACAGTACCAGTCAAAGTATGTACACAACTGCTCATTCCATGGTTTTTCTTTATTTCTACTATTTTCATTGTAGAATAACAGTGAAGACATCACAACTACGAAATGACGTAGTAACCCAAAAAGTGTTAAACAAATCTAAATATATTTTATATTTGAGATTCTTCAAAGTAGCCACCCTTTGCCATGATGAAAGCTTGGCATTCTCTCAACCAGCTTCATGAGGTAGTCACCTGTAATACATTTCAATGAACAGGTTTGCCTTGTTAAAAGCTAATTTGTGGAATTTCTTTCCTTCTTAATGCATTTGAGCCAATCAGTTGTGTTGTGACAAGGTAAGGGTGGTATACAGAAGATAGCCCTATTTGGTAAAATACCAAGTCCATATTATGGCAAGAGCAGCTCAAATAAGCAAATAGAAATGACAGTCCATCATTACCTTAAGACGTGAAGGTCAGTCAATCCGGGAAATTTCAAGAACTTTGAACGTTTCTTCAAGTGCAGTCGCAAAAACCATCAAGCGCTGTGATGAAACTGGCTCTCATGATTACCGCCACAGCAAAGGAAGATCCAGAGTTACCTCTGCTGCAGAGGGTAAGGTCAATAGAGTTACCAGCCTCAAAAATTGCAGCCCAAATAAATGCTTCAAAGAGTTAAAGCAACAGATACATCTCAACATCAACTGTTCAGAGAAGACTGCGCGAATCAGGCCTTTATGGTCGAATTGCTGCAAAGAAACCACTACTAAAGGACACCAATAAGGAGAAGAGATTTGCTTGGGTCAAGAAACACAAGCAATGGACATTAGAGCAGTGGAAATCTGTCCTTTGGTCTGATGAGTCCAAATTTTAGAATCGTTTTTTTCCCCAATTGGTAGTTAGTCTTGTCTCATCGCTGCAACTCCCGTACGGACTTGGGAGAGGTGAAGGTCGAGCGCCATGCTTTTTGACACAATGCCCACTTAACCCGGAATCCAGGCACACCAAAGTGTCAGAGGAAACACCGTACACCTGGCAACCGTGTCAGCGTGCATGCGCCCAGCCTGCCACAGGAGTCACTAGTGCGCGATGGGACAAGGACATCCCTGCCGGCCAAACCCTCACCGAACAACGCTCGGCCAATTGTGCGCCACCCCATGGGTCTCCCGGTCACAGCCAGCTTGCGACAGAGCCTGGAATCGAACCATGATCTCTAATTGCACAGCTAGCAACTGCAATGCAGTGCCTTAGACCACTGCACCACTCGAGAGGCCCCAACTGCGGTGTCTTTGTGAGATGCAGAGTACATGAACGGATGATCTCTGCATGTGTGGCTCCCACCGTAAAGAATGGAGGAGGAGATGTAATGGTGTGGGTGCTTTGCTGGTGACATTGTCGGTGATTCATTTAAAATTCAAGGCACACATAGCGAGCATGGCTACCACAGAATTCTGCAGTGATACGCCATCCCATCTGGTTTGCGCTTAGTGGGACTATCATTTGTCCAGGCTGTGTAAGGGCTATTCGACCAAGAAGGAGAGTGACGGAGTGCTGCATCAGGTAACCTGGCCTCCATAATCACCTGACCTCAACCCAATTGAGATGGTTTCAGATGAGTTGGAATGCAGAGTGAAGGAAAACTAGCCAACAAGTGCTCAGTATATGTGACAACTCCTTCAAGACTGTTGGAAAAGCATTCCAGGTGAAGCTGGTTGAGAGAATGCCAAGAGTGTGCAAAGCTGTCATCAAGGTGAAGGGTGACTACTTTGAAGAATCTAAAATATAAAATATACTTTGATTTGTTTAACACTTTTTTGGTTACTACATTATTTAATGTGTTATTTTATAGTTTTGATGTCTTCACTATTATTCTACGGTGTAGAAAATAGAAAATAAAAACTTGAATAAATAGGTGTGTCCAAACTTTTGACTGGTTCTGCATATATTTTACAGAGGGCCAAAGATTATTACAGACGCCTTTGATAATCTGAAGTACCCAAAAAAGCCGAGATGAATTCCCGAAAAACGTACCAAAATTCTGGTCGTTTACTGGTAAATGTCTAAAGTCAAAATGTTTTATGTGCATTGTTTTATAAACCTTTTTGTTAATAGCTATTCAATAGCTATTTGTTTTCTATCAACAATGTTAAATTCGTTTGACATTTGACCTTTTCTCCAAACAACTAGCTAGTTAGATTAGAGGATCTTATCTCCTGGAGCCAAAAACCATTGGGTTTTCATGCATGCAGTTTTCTGTACATTGCATCGGAATGTTTGCTTCAACAGCTGGACTGTAGGTTTTCTCAATTAGAGGACTTTTAGCTGCATTTGAGCTGCTGTGGTAACCATGGGAATGAAAGATGCAACTAGTCACCGGTACACACGGGAGAGCCTGCTTCTTCTAAGTTATCAATACTACAATCCACCTGAACTGGAGAAGATGCTAGACATATTCAAGCCACACCAGCAAGCCAATGTTTGGATAGGACAGCAGAGGAAGCGAGGGAGAAGATGGGGAGTCAGGCAGAGGCTCATGAGACTTGCTGGGACATGTCATCGGGCAGCTCATCAATGCCGGCAGGTGCCAGGTGGAGGGGGTGGTCGTTCCACCAACCAAGGTCGGAGGCCCAGCGCTGCATAGGGATAGACAGCGCTGAATCTTTTATGGGAGAGCAGACAGAGGACCAATGAGTTCAGTCGGCAGCCTTCCTTGTAGAGACTTCCCGGGGAGCTGCAGTCCCGCGGGAGTTGCGCGCTCTGGCACGCATGCAGCTTAGTGGGCACATTGGCCCTGACCTCCAGGGGGCCCCCATTGATTTTGTTAGTCACTCTCACTCAGATATCATATTAACATGGCATAAGTCATGGAAAAATGTGTAGAATTTAAGGAAATTAGCTTTACAATTGCAAAAATGTATCTTCACCCCATGGCAAAATGTGTTGAATTGCAGGAAATTCACCATTAAACGTCATCAAGAGGGGGACGACTACAATCTTTTGCCCGCGGGGGGGCAACCAAATATCAGCTAAACGGCTAGGGCTGGCCCTGCCTACATGGTATGAGACACTTCATCATTTACATGCAGCCATGGACATCCATGTCTGTATACTGTATGCCTGTATATATACATTGTATCTATCATGGGTACATCTACAAAGGCATTCCAGGAAACAACAGTTTATGATCTGAGGGCCCAATTGAATGATAGCATCGAGAGATCGAGGGAATGCATCAAAACCAAACATGTTTAAATACCTTTGGCAGCAGGAGCAAAAGAAACATGTGATTGGGTTGATGAAGGTCATTTATCAGGTTTTAAGAGCAGAGATGGTTCGTGTTTGTGTGTTCATGTGTGGGTGACCTATGTGTGACAGTGTCTGTGTGAGAGAGTATGTACAGTACTTAAATGAAATGGAATGGCTGAGAATGTCGGAATGTGTGAATCGGACCATTGAGGGCATTCTGACACGTCTCAGAACCCTCACAATGAGTCTTGGCTTCCTGTGTGTATGTGTGTGTGTGTGTGTGTGTGAATGTGTGCCTTGCCCTCTGGGGGTTATGGATGATGGATGATGGACGATACCATGAATAGAAGCCAAGATGAAAGAGCAATTGTTCCAGGAATGTATTCTTCATAGAGTATATACCGTATGGGTGAAGGGGTGAGATGGGTTGCTATGCTGTCACACCTGTACATCCATTGCATGCAGAAATGCATATGCACACAAACAAATGTAAATACGTCCATACCGAAGCAACATATGCACAGATTGTTATCCACGCACATACAGTATGTGTTCTGCACGCACGCACACACACACACACACACACACACACACACACACACACACACACACACACACACACACACACACACACACACACACACACACACACACACACAGTTCCGGCGCCGAAAAGAGATGGCCGCCTCGCTTCGCGTTCCTTGGAAAATATGCAGTATTTTGTTTTTTTACGTGTTATTTCTTACATCGGTACCCCAGGTAATCTTAGGTTTCATTACATACAGTCGGGAGGAACTACTGAATATACGATTAACGTCAACTCATCATCGTTCCTACCAGGAATATGACTTTCCCGAAACGGATCCAGTGTTTTGCCTTCCACCCAATACAATGGATCTGATCCCAGCCGGCGACCCTGTGCGACGCCGAAAAAGGGGAAAACGAGGCGGTCTCGTGGTCAGGCTTCGGAGACGGGCACATCGCGCTCCACTCCCTAGCATACTACTCGCCAATGTCCAGTCTCTTGACAATAAGGTTGATGAAATCCGAGCACGGGTAGCATTCCAGAGAGACATCAGGGATTGCAACGTGCTCTGCTTCACGGAAACATGGCTAACTCAAGGGACGCTAACGGAGTCGGTGCAGCCAGCTGGTTTCTTCATGCATCGCGCCGACAGAAACAAACATCTTTCCGGTAAGAAGAGGGGCGGGGGGGTATGCCTTATGATTAACGAGAAGTGGTGTGATCATCATAACAACACACAGGAACTCAAGTCATTCTGTTCACCTGATCTAGAACTCCTCACAATCAAATGTCGACCGCATTATCTACCAAGGGAATTCTCTTCAATCATAATCACAGCCGTATATATTCCCCCCCAAGCAGACACATCGATGGCCCTGAACGAACTTTATCTGACTCTTTGTAAACTGGAAACCACACACCCTGAGGCTGCATTCATCGTAGCTGGGGATTTTAACAAGGCTAATCTAAAAACAAAACTCCCTAAATTCTATCAGCATATCGATTGTGCTACCAGGGCTGGAAAAACACTAGACCATTGTTATACTAATTTCCGCGACGCTTATAAGGCCCTCCCCCGCCCCCCTTTCGGAAAAGCTGACCACGACTCCATTTTGTTGATTCCAGCCTACAAACAGAAACTCAAACAACAAGCTCCCGCGCTCAGGTCTGTTCAACGCTGGTCCGACCAATCTGAATCCACGCTTCAAGACTGCTTCGATCACGCGGATTGGAATATGTTCCGCATCGCGTCCAACAACAATATTGACGAATATGCTGATTCGGTGAGCGAGTTCATTAGGAAGTGCATTGACGATGTCGTACCCACAGCAACGATAAAAACATTCCCAAACCAGAAACCGTGGATTGACGGCAGCATTCGCGTGAAACTGAAAGCGCGAACCACTGCTTTTAACCAGGGCAAGGTGACCGGAAGCATGACCGAATACAAACAGTGTAGCTATTCTCTCCGCAAGGCAATCAAACAGGCTAAGTCTCAGTACAGAGACAAAATCGAGTCGCAATTCAACAGCTCAGACACAAGAGGTATGTGGCAGGGTCTACAGTCAATCACGGATTACAAAAAGAAAACCAGCCCCGTCGCGGACCAGGATGTCTTGCTCCCAGACAGGCTAAACAACTTTTTTGCCCGCTTTGAGGACAATACAGTGCCACTGACACGGCCCCCTACCAAAACCTGCGGGCTCTCCTTCACTGCAGCCGAGGTGAGTAAAACATTTAAACGTGTTAACCCTCGCAAGGCTGCAGGCCCAGACGGCATTCCCAGCCGCGTCCTCAGAGCATGCGCAGACCAGCTGGCTGGTGTGTTTACGGACATATTCAATCAATCCTTATCCCAGTCTGCTGTTCCCACATGCTTCAAGAGGGCCACCATTGTTCCTGTTCCCAAGAAAGCTAAGGTAACTGAGCTAAACGACTACCGCCCCGTAGCACTCACTTCCGTCATCATGAAGTGCTTTGAGAGACTAGTCAAGGACCATATCACCTCCACCCTACCGGACACCCTAGACCCACTCCAATTTGCTTACCGACCCAATAGGTCCACAGACGACGCAATCGCAACCACACTGCACACTGCCCTAACCCATCTGGACAAGAGGAATACCCATGTGAGAATGCTGTTCATCGATTACAGCTCAGCATTTAACACCATAGTACCCTCCAAACTCGTCATCAAGCTCGAGACCCTGGGTCTCGACCCCGCCCTGTGCAACTGGGTCCTGGACTTCCTGACGGGCCGCCCCCAGGTGGTGAGGGTAGGTAACAACATCTCCACCCCGCTGATCCTCAACACTGGGGCCCCACAAGGGTGCGTTCTGAGCCCTCTCCTGTACTCCCTGTTCACCCACGACTGCGTGGCCATGCACGCCTCCAACTCAATCATCAAGTTTGCGGATGACACTACAGTGGTAGGCTTGATTACCAACAACGACGAGACGGCCTACAGGGAGGAGGTGAGGGCCCTCGGAGTGTGGTGTCAGGAAAATAACCTCACACTCAACGTCAACAAAACAAAGGAGATGATTGTGGACTTCAGGAAACAGCAGAGGGAGCACCCCCCTATCCACATCGACGGGTCAGTAGTGGAGAAGGTGGAAAGTTTTAAGTTCCTCGGTGTACACATCACGGACAAACTGAATTGGTCCACCCACACAGACAGCGTTGTGAAGAAGGCGCAGCAGCGCCTCTTCAACCTCAGGAGGCTGAAGAAATTCGGCTTGTCACCAAAAGCACTCACAAACTTCTACAGATGCACAATCGAGAGCATCCTGTCGGGCTGTATCACCGCCTGGTACGGCAACTGCTCCGCCCACAACCGTAAGGCTCTCCAGAGGGTAGTGAGGTCTGCAGAACGCATCACCAGGGGCAAACTACCTGCCCTCCAGGACACCTACACCACCCGATGTCACAGGAAGGCCATAAAGATCATCAAGGACAACAACCACCCAAGCCACTGCCTGTTCACCCCGCTATCATCCAGAAGGCGAGGTCAGTACAGGTGCATCAAAGCAGGGACCGAGAGACTGAAAAACAGCTTCTATCTCAAGGCCATCAGACTGTTAAACAGCCACCACTAACATTTAGCGGCCGCTGCCAACATACTGACTCAACTCCAGCCACTTTAAAAATGGGAATTGATGGAAATTATGTAAAAATGTACCACTAGCCACTTTAAACAATGCCACTTAATACAATGTTTACATACCCTACATTACCCATCTCATATGTATATACTGTACTCTATATCATCTACTGCATCTTGCCATCTTTATGTAATACATGTACCACTAGCCACTTTAAACTATGCCACTTTATGTTTACATACCCTACAGTACTCATCTCATATGTATATACCGTACTCTATACCATCTACTGCATCTGCCATGCCGTTCTGTACCACCACTCATTCATATATCTTTATGTACATATTCTTTATCCCTTTACACTTGTGTGTGTGTGTAAGGTAGTAGTTGTGGAATTGTTAGGTTAGATTACTGTTGGTTATTACTGCATTGTCGGAACTAGAAGCACAAGCATTTCGCTACACTCGCATTAACATCTGCTAACCATGTGTATGTGACTAATAAAATTTGATTTGATTTGATTTGATTTGACACACACACACACACACACACACACACACACACACACACACACACACACACACACACACACACACACACACACACACACACACACACACACACACACACACACACAGGTTACCCTCTATTCATGTGGTAAATCCTCCATCTCAGTTTCCCATAGTTAGTTGGGAACAAATGTTTTTTGGTTTAACATTGGTTGTGAGAACGAAGCCATACGTTTCATGACTGGTAAAAGTTTTCTAAACGTTCTGAGAACAGAAGTGAATATTTAGCCTGGGAGGTTTTATTATGCTTTGAAAACTGAAATTATATAGTTATTTCTAGGTTTTTTTCCTCTGTAACTAACTTAAACTTTCACTGAATGTTTCAATAACACTGCTACCTTATTTTGGGTCAATTTTATAATTTCCTTACACATTTATATTCCTTAATTTAGGATTTGAACATAAGATCTTCTGTTCTTTATCCATGGAATTAGTCCACTGTGCCAACGAGATGAAGCTAGCAGGCCAAGTATTTTTTTTATAAATACAAAGCTATTCATGAAGTATATTCAAACATACCCCATTTCAAAGGAAACAAGCACTCATTGAGATCAGGTGTGGTCAATTAGTGGGCGAGGCCAACACACCTGAACACACTTAACAAGATAGAGGATAAGGAGAGTTTTTTTTATGTTGAGAATGGAATGTATGTTTTTAAATAACTTTCTTAGAACATTCTCTGAACCTCACTAAAGTTTTCTTGTGTTGGAACATGGAGAACACGATTTTCAATACAACCACGAGGAAACCTGTAGAACACGTTATGCTGAAGTACTGAAATTCCCACAGAGGAATGTTGTTTCTTAACATTTTCGGAACTATTTGAGAACATTCCCAATTTCAAACCTGTTACAGAACCTCTCCTAGAACATTACCAAAATGTAAATTAAATGTAAACATGTTTGAACTTTTCTGAAATGTTCTGTTAAAGTAATGAAATATAAAGAAAATATCTATTTTATGTCAAGTTCCTTAAATGTACTGACACTGCTCCAAAGTCAAGCAACTATCCTGCACCACTCTCAGGAAGTTGTGGGAAGTTTGTATGCAAAATAACCATAGCACAACCATGCTCTCACCAAGCTTTTAGAAACATATGATTCTCAGAACATTATGTGCTAGCTGGGTTACCCTTTTCCACCTCACCACTGGCACTATACCATATATATATATATATGTGTGTGTGTTTTCTCGTGTGTGTGTGTGTGTGTGTGTGTGTGTGTGTGTGTGTGTGTGTGTGTGTGTGTGTGTGTGTGTGTGTGTGTGTGTGTGTGTGTGTGTGTGTGTGTGTGTGTGTGTGTGTGTGTGTGTGTGTGTGTGTGTGTGTGTGTGTGTGTGTGTGTGTGTGCGCGTGCGTGTGTGTTTTCGTGTGTGTGAGTTTGTGAGAAAGAGAGAGAGTGTGTGTTGCCCCTATCCCCCTCCCCCTGGCACTCTCCAACATGGATATTACCATACAGCTTCCCCCTGGTAATCATCCCCCCCTCAGAACTGTCAGAGCTGTTTGATGTTTCATTTATAATTCTGGTGTGGATATCCTTCTATAGAACAATGTTGACAGAAGCTACAAAATGAAGTTTAGAATTCCTTTGACAGAAGCATTTTTCTAGTCTATGACAGATGGGACCATTCATAGAATTTTGATAATGCATGTTTTTGAATGCTCTGAGTTTGATGTTAATGTCATGATTCAAGTGAACTATTACTTGAATTATGAGCATTTAACAGCTCGAAACTGCAGCTCCAAATGATGCTTCTTGAGATGTTTCTACAACTTGATTGGAGTCCACCTGTGGTAAATTCATTTGAATGGACATGATTTGTAAAGACACACACCAGTCTATCTAAGGTCCCACAGTTGACAGTGCATGTCAAACCAAGCCATGAGGTCCAAGAAACTGGGGAAGGGTACCAAAACATGTCTGCAGTATTGAAGTTCCCCTAGGACACAGTGGCATTCTTAAATGGAAGAAGTTTGGAATCACCAAACTAGAGCTGGCTGCCTGGCCAAACTGAGAGATCAGGGGAGAAGGGCCTTAGTCAGGGAGGTGACCAAGAACCCGATAGTCACTCTGACAGAGCTCCAGAGTTCCTCTGTGGAGATGGGAGAATCTTTCAGAAAGTCAACCATCTCTGCAGCACTTCACCAATCAGGCGTTTACAGTTGAGAGGCCAGACGGAAGCCACTCCTCAGTAAAAGGCACATGACAGCCCGCTTGGAGTTTGACAAAAGGCACCTAAAGACTCTCAGACCATGAGAAACAAGATTCTCTAGTCTGATGAAACCAAGATTGAACTCTTTGGCCTGAATGACAAGATTCACATCTGGAGGAAACCTGGCACCATCCCTACGGTGAAGCATGGTGATGGCAGCATTGTGCTGTGGAGATGTTTTTCAGTGGCAGAGTCTGAGACACTAGTCAGGATCGGGGTAAAGATGAATGGAGCAAAGTACAGAGAGATCCTTGATGAAAATCTGCTCCAGAGCACTCATGACCTCAGACTTGGGGGAAGGCTTTCCCCCCTCTGATAACCAGGTGGTGAATCGCATCTCTGCATGTCTGGCAGACATATCAGTGTGGATGACAGATCACCACCTCAAGCTGAACCTCGGCAAGACGGAGCTGCTCTTCCTCCCGGGGAAGGACTGCCCGTTCCATGATCTCGCCATCACGGTTGACAACTCCATTGTGTCCTCCTCCCAGAGTGCTAAGAACCTTGGCGTGATCCTGGACAACACCCTGTCGTTCTCAACTAACATCAAGGCGGTGACCCGTTCCTGTAGGTTCATGCTCTACAACATTCGCAGAGTACGACCCTGCCTCACGCAGGAAGCGGCGCAGGTCCTAATCCAGGCACTTGTCATCTCCCGTCTGGATTACTGCAACTCGCTGTTGGCTGGGCTACCTGCCTGTGCCATTAAACCCCTACAACTCATCCAGAACGCCGCAGCCCGTCTGGTGTTCAACTTTCCCAAGTTCTCTCACGTCACCCCGCTCCTCCGCTCTCTCCACTGGCTTCCAGTTGAAGCTCGCATCTGCTACAAGACCATGGTGCTTGCCTACGGAGCTGTGAGGGGAACGGCACCTCCGTACCTTCAGGCTCTGATCAGGCCCTACACCCAAACAAGGGCACTGCGTTCATCCACCTCTGGCCTGCTCGCCTCCCTACCTCTGAGGAAGTACAGTTCCCGCTCAGCCCAGTCAAAACTGTTCGCTGCTCTGGCACCCCAATGGTGGAACAAACTCCCTCACGACGCCAGGTCAGCGGAGTCAATCACCACCTTCCGGAGACACCTGAAACCCCACCTCTTTAAGGAATACCTAGGATAGGATAAAGTAATCCTTCTAACCCCCCCCCCCCCCCTTAAAAGAGTTAGATGCACTATTGTAAAGTGGTTGTTCCACTGGATATCATAAGGTGAATGCACCAATTTGTAAGTCGCTCTGGATAAGAGCGTCTGCTAAATGACTTAAATGTAAATGTAAATGTAAAGGTTTACCTTCCATCAGGACAACGACCCATCAGGACAACGACCCTAAGCACCCAGCCAAGACAATGCAGGAGTGACTTCGGGTCAAGTCTCTGAATGTCCTTGAGTGGCCCAGCCAGAACCCGTTCAAACATCTCTGGAGAAACCTGGAAATAGCTGTGCAGCGATGCTCCCCATCCAACCTGACAGAGCTTGAGAGGATCTGCGGAGAAGAATGGGAGAAACTCCCCAAATACAGGTGTGCCAAGCTTGTAGCGTCATAACCAAGAAGACTCAAGGCTGTAATCGCTGTTAAAGGTGCTTCAACAAAGTACTGAGTAAAGGGTCTGAATACTTATGTAAATGTGATATTTCAGGCTTTTAAAAAAAATTCATTTTCAAAAATGTCTTAAAACCTTTTTTTGCTTTTGCATTATGGGGTATTTTGTGTAGATTGATGAGGGGGAAAACGATGTCTTCAATTTTAGAATAAAGCTGTAATGTAACAAAATGTGGAAAAAGTCAAGGGGTCTGAATACTTTCCGAGTGCACTGGCCCAAACACATACTGCACGCACGCACACACCACGTTGTCACAGGCCTGGGAGAACAAATGATGTGCATGGTGAACTCTGACTGGTGCTTGCTTTCAAAATGAGGCCCTCTTCTCATCCGCACATTTAATTAAAAAAACACATTGTCTGCAGAGATGAATATTAATTTCAGTAAGGAATAAGAAGGCTCTCTACAGACAAAATCAAATAACCTTGTGGATATATCATAATATAAGGTTCTCTCATAATGTTTTAATTAAACGCTCCAAGCTAAACACTTTGCATACATGCATTTGATCATGATCTGTTTGTGTGTGTGAGTCTGTGTCTGTCTTTGTGTGTGTGCATGTGTGTATTATTTTATGTGTGTGCCTGTTTGTGCCTGTAAGTGTCTGTGTGTGTGTGTGTGTGTGTGTGTGTGTGTGTGTGTGTGTGTGTGTGTGTGTGTGTGTGTGTGTGTGTGTGTGTGTGTGTGTGTGTGTGTGTGTGTGTGTGTGTGTGTGTGTGTGTGTGTGCTCATGTTTGCGTGTGTCTGTGTATATGTGTGTTCATGAGTGTGTAAAGTGACAGTTGCAGTGAAGTGACAAGGTGAAGTAAGGCAAGTCTTCCCTGGGGCTAAAAGAAACGCACAGTAACCCCATTCACCCCACAGAGCCCTACATAACCCTGAGCCCCATGACTCCTCTTGCTGTGAGCCAGGGTTTCAGTACCTGAACATTAGGGCCAAAAGTGTCACATCATGAATACACCCTGTGTCTGCCAAATGCAGCAGTAGTATGAGAGGTAGTATCACAGAAACAGCACAGTTGAAAAATATACGGCAAATAAAAATCAAAGCTGGATGGTCTTCAGAGATGGGAGGGGTTGAGGATAGCTGAAGGATATGACTAAAAACAAACAAAATATAACTATTGTAAAATATAGTGTGTCTGTAAAATGAATATAGTATGTGTAAGCTGGAAGTAGAAGCCTAAGTGTTGTCATCCATTAGTTTACTCCAATTAGGGGAGGGGTGGTAGGATTATGGGAAAACAATGAAGTAAAATATATTGAATATATATATATACACATTACCAGTCAAAAGTTTGGACATACCTACTCATTCAAGGTTTTTTCTTTATTTGACTATTTTCTATATTGTAGAAATTTTCTATATTATATTCATCAAAACTATGAAATAACACATACGGAATGATGTAATAACCAAAAAAGTGTTAAGCAAATCAAATTAGATTTTAGATTCTTCGTAGTTGCCACCCTTTGCCTTGATGCCAGATTTGCACACTATTGGCATTCTCTCAACCAGCTTCACCTGGAATGGTTTTCCAACAGTCTTGAAGGAGTTCCCACATATGCTGAGAACTTGTTGGCTGCTTTTCGGCCTTGTTAGCTTTTTGATATTAACCAGATAACCAATGTTAATGGACAATGTTTAAATCCTGAATGATGCAGTGTAAATTAACGTGATCTGTGATCTTCAGTCATAATGGTGCTCTGTTGATCCTTTAGCCTGTAATCCAAACTGAATGCTCAGTTTCTCCATTGCTTCCTTTGTTGTAACGGAGCATATCAGTGGGTATTCCATGCTATTGCCACCCAGCCTCACTTTCCTCTGTTAATGCCCATCGTCAGTCTGGGACACACTGGTACTTCACTGGGAAAACGTGCTGCCAGGCTGTGCCACTGATATCCCATCTGTTCTAATGGGGAGAATTAGTTTCTCTCTCACCCCCCTCTCTTTCTCTCTCTCTCTCTCTCTCTCTCTCTCTCTCTCTAAACCTCTCATATTTCTCTCGATGAGCTGTGAAACACTCACAAGAGCCTCATGAGTAAGGGATGAGTGAGAGGTTGATGTGAAAGTAAAAAAAATGCAGCTCTACAGATTGTGACTTTGGACATTAAGAACAAGATAAGGGGAAAGTCATTCTGCCAATATGAATCAACAGTGTCCCATTGTCTCAATTTAGCCTCCTACGTTATTTCCTTAAACCCTCAAGATTTCTGGTGTCAATCAACCAACAACCAGCAAACACCCATTTTCATCCCCATGTCTCTGGTTAGACTGTCTGTGTGCGTATCTCCATGTGTCTCTGTGTGTATTCATAACTGTGCCGCAAGCCATGTCTCAGTCTTACCATGGGAGTGAGCAGGTCATTGTTCTATGTCATTAATCATAGCAGACAGCTCATAACAGCCCAATCTGCATGTAAAATAAAGGAGGAGAGGAGGGGGGTGAGGAGGAGAAGGGAAGGAGGGGGAATAACATCCCCTTAGGTACTCTTCTGGCCGCTACTTGAATTAGGGACTCTAATCTAACATGCAACATTCAATTATGCATGTTAAGTAGCAGTGGCATTTGAACCCTCGACATCAACAACTAGACATTGTTATCCAATCAGACTGTTAGGTATGGCCCTGAGTGCTGTTGAATCTGTTGATTCTGTCGCAGTTAGACGGGCAAAATTAGCAAATTAGACAAAGCTGTACTCTATACCAGTGTTTTTCAACTCCACAACTCCACCACTAGCAGATGTTTGTTTTGTAGCCGCTGACAAACTCACCTGATTCAACTCATTGAGGGCTTGATGATTAGTTGACAAGTTGAATCGGGTGTGCGTATCCAGGGCTACAACAAAAATGTGCGCAGTTGGGGGTACTCGAGGATTGGAGTTGGGAAACGCTAGTCCATATGAACATTACTACAACCACATAGTATACAAACTGAGGAGTGGAACAATACATCACAGTATATCCCACTAATACGTATCTTTGCTCCATACTGGATGGAGCATTGACTATTGAGAGAAAAACATACATCTGGGGTCTGTCGATCTGTGCGTGTAGGAAAACTAAGAAAGCGATGCGTGTCTTACATAGAACCGCACAGGACTCAAACAAAGAGGAAAATGAATTTAAGAAATATAAAAACCAAAGAGGGAATGAATGATTGTATAAAATAAAAATGAGAGATGGGGGAAACCAGGTAGAGCTAGAGAGATTAGGGACACCAGGGAGAGCTAGAGAGATGGGGGACACCGGGGAGAGCTAGAGAGATGGGGGACACCGGGTAGAGCTAGAGAGATGGGGACACCAGGGAGAGCTAGAGAGATGGGGGACTCCGGGGAGAGCTAGAGAGATGGGGGACACTAGGGAGAGCTAGAGAGATGGGGGACACCAGGGAGAGCTAGAGAGATGAGTAAGGAATACCTAGGATAGGATAAAGTAATCCTTCTAACCCCCCCCCCCCCCCTTAAAAGACTTAGATGCACTATTGTAAAGTGGTTGTTCCACTGGATATCATAAGGTGAATGCACCAATTTGTAAGTCGCTCTGGATAAGAGCGTCTGCTAAATGACTTAAATGTAAATGTAAATGAGTGACACCGGGGAGAGGTAGAGAGATGGGGCACACCAGGGAGAGCTAGAGAGATGGGGGACACCAGGGAGAGCTAGAGAGATGGGGAACATCAGGGAGAGCTAAAGAGATGAGGGACACCAGAGACAGAAAGAAGTAGTGAGAGGAAGGGAGGGACAGAGAGAGAGAGGAGAAGAATGGAGTGTAGTGGTTAGGGAGGGGTGAAGATGAAAAGGCAGAGCGATGTACTCCAGGACACAGCTGTACTGGGACTTGCTCACACACACTCGCTCACACACACACCCTTGACATTACTCTCCCTATTTCTATTCCCCATTGCAAAATACACTCAGGCGTAAAATGCAAATACAATAAATATTCCTTTCATGTCCAGGAGAAGAAAAAACTGCACTGTTATTCAATGGGAATACAAATCCCAAATGCTTCAGTTAAGCAACAAGCTGAAAACAAAGAGCCCTGCGATGCGATGACTGCGTCCGTCTGTTGGTCTGGGGAGAGGGGGAACGAGACAGAATGAGAGAGATAGTAATTTGGTCTTTGTGAAATCATAATAAAATACTACAAAGCCATAGTGTACTTACATGTTGGGGTTATACAGTACAAATTGTTAACTATGACTCATCGTACAGCAATTGACTTTGATTCAAATATCAAACGTTTTCAACAGATGTGATGTTCTAAAAATATTTTTTTATTTCACCTTTATTTAACCAGGTAAGCTAGTTGAGAACAAGTTCTCATTTACAACTACGACCTGGCCAAGATAAACAAAGCAGTGCGACACAAACTAAAGCACAGAGTTACACATGGAATTAACAAATGTACAGTCAATAACACAATAGAAAACATCTATATACAGTGTGTGCAAATGAGGTAAGATTAGGGAGGTAAGGCAATAAATAAGCCGTAGTGGCGAAGTAATTACAATTTAGCAATTAAACACTGGAGTGATAGATGTGGTGAAGATGAATGTGCAAGTAAAGATACTGGGGTGCAAAGGGGCAGAAAAAAAATTACAATACGGGGATGAGGTAGATGGATGGGCTATGTACAGATGGGCTATGTACAGATGCAATGATCTGTGAGCTGCTCTGACAGCTGGTGCTTAAAGTCAGTGAGGGAGATATGAGTCTCCAACTTCAGTGATTTTTGCAATTTGTTCCAGTCATTGGCAGCAGAAAACTGGAAGGAAAAGCGGCCAAAAGAGGAATAGGCTTTGGGGATGACCAGTGAAATATACCTGCTGGAGCGCGTGCTACTGGTGGGTGCTGCTATGGTGACCAGTGAGCTGAGATAAGGTGGGGCTTTATCTAGCAAAGACTTATAGATGACCTGGAGCCAGTGTGTTTGGCGACGAATATGACGCGAGGGCCAGCCAACGAGAGCATTGTGATAGACTGCATCCAATTTGCTGAGTAGAGTGTTGGAGGCTATTTTGTAAATTACATCGCCGAAGTCAAGGATCGGTAAGATAGTCAGTTTTACGAGGGTATGTTTGGCAGCATAAGTGAAGGATGCTTTCTTGCGAAATAGGATGCGAATTCTAGATTTAATTTTGGATTGGAGATGCTTAATGTGAGTCTGGAAGGAGAGTTTACAGTCTAACCAGACATCTAGGTATTTGTAATTGTCCACATATTCTAAGTCAGAACCGTCCAGAGTAATGACGTGTGAAAGACAGGCAGGTGTGGGCAGCGATCGGTTGAAGAGCATGCTTTTAGTTTTACTTGCTTACTTGAAGAGCAGTTGGAGGCCACGGAAGGAGAGTTGTATGGCATTGAAGCTCGTCTGGAGGTTTGTTAACAGGGTGTCCAAAGAAGGGCCAGAAGTATACCGAATGGTGTCGTCTGAGTAGAGGTGGATCAGAGAATCACCAGCAGCAAGAGCGACATCATTGATGTATACAGAGAAAAGAGTCGGCCTGAGAATTGAACCCTGTGGCACCCCCATAGAGACTGCCAGAGG
This sequence comes from Salvelinus alpinus, assembly GCF_045679555.1. Classification (NCBI taxonomy): domain Eukaryota; kingdom Metazoa; phylum Chordata; class Actinopteri; order Salmoniformes; family Salmonidae; genus Salvelinus; species Salvelinus alpinus. Next base: position 58,189,581 of record NC_092100.1, read on the forward strand.
TCCGGAAAACAGGCCCTCCGATTTGACATACTGAAATCTGTCTGAGAAGTAGTTGGTGAACCAGGCGAGGCAGTCATTTGAGAAACCAATGCTGTGGAGTCTGCCGATAAGAATGCGGTGATTGACAGAGTCGAAAGCCTTGGCAAGATTGATGAAGACGGCTGCACAGTATTGTCTTTTATTGATGGTGGTTATGATATCGTTTAGGACCTTGAACGTGGCTGAGGTGCACCCATGACCAGCTCGGAAACCAGATTGCACAGCGGAGAAGGTACGGTGGGATTCGAAATGGTCGGTGCTCTGTTTGTTAACTTGGCTTTCAAAGACCTTAGAAAGGCAGGGTAGGATAGATATAGGTCTGTAACAGTTTGGGTCTAGAGTGTCTCCCCCTTTGAAGAGGGGGATGACCGCGGCAGCTTTCCAATCTTTGGGATCTCAGAATATACGAAAGATATGTTGAACAGGCTAGTAATAGGGGTTGCAACAATTGCGCCGGATAATTTTAGGAAGAGACGTTCCAGATTGTCTAGCCCAGCTGATTTGTAGGGGTCCAGATTTTGCAACACTTTCAGAACATCCGCTATCTGGATTTGGGTGAAGGAGAAATGGGGGAGGTTTGGGCAAGTTGCTGTGTGGGATGCATGGCTACTATAAGAACTGGTCGTCTAGTGCGTTTGGAACAGAGAGTAAAAGGAGCAGGTTTCTGGGCGTGGAAGAAGAGTTTCAAGGCATAATGTACAGACAAGGGTATGGTAGGACGTGAATACAGAGGAGGTAAACCTAGGCATTGAATGACGATGAGAGAGGTTTTGTCTCTAGAGACATAATTTAGACCAGGTGAGGTCACCCCATGTGTGGAACGTGAAACAAAAAGGCTAGCTAAGGCATATTGAGCAGGGCTGGAGGCTCTACAGTGAAATAAGACAATAATCACTAACCAAAACAGCAATGGCCAGGACATATTGACTTTTGGGAGAGGCATGCGTAGCCGAGTGATCATAGGGACCAGTGGGTAGCTAGGCGAGTTGGAGACACGACGATTCAGACAGCTAGCGGGCCGGGGCTAGTAGGCTAGCAGAAGGGCCTTAGGGGGACGTCCCAACGGAAAAAGTCTGTTGTAGCCCCCTCGGACGGTTACGTCGGCAGACCAGTCGTTTTGGATCGGCAGGGCTCCGTGTAGGCAGTCAAAGGGTCCAGGCCGATTGGCAAAATATATATTGTAGCCTAAGGAGTGGCTGATGGACCTCTTCAGCTAGCCGGGAGATGGGCCTAGCACAAGGCTAGTTCCAGGCTCACTGGTGCTTGCTTCGGGAGACGGAGACAGAGACGTTAGCCAAGGGGTAGCCACTCAGATAGCAGCTAGCTAGCTGCGATGATCCAGGTGAAAAGGTTCAGAGCTTGTGATGTGGCGAAAAAGCAGTCCGGTATGCTCTGGGTTGAATCGCGCTGTGCAGACTGGCAGGAGTTGACCGGGCTAAGGTTAGCTGATGACCGCTAGCAGTGGCTAACTGACTACTAGCTAGTAGCTAGTTAGCTGGCTAGCTCCTGTTGGGGGTTCCGGTTCTAAAGTATAGAAAGTAGCAGCCCATACCACATTGGGTGAGGCGGGTTGCAGGAGAGTAAGTTGAAACTGAGGTTAAAAATATACAAAATGTATACGAAGTTTGAGACACAGATGCCTCACAAGTCCTCAACTGGCAGCTTCATTAAATAGTACCCTCAAAACACCAGTCTCAACGTCAACAGTGAAGAGGCGACTCCGAGATGCTGGTCATCTAGGCAGAGTTACAAACAAAAAGCCATATCTCATACTGGCCAATAAAATTAAAAGATTAAGTTGGGCAAAAAACACAGACACTGGACTCAAAGGCCAGCATCCCTGAGTCGCCTCTTCACTGCTGACGTTGAGACTGGTGGGGGGTCAGGACCCAGGGTCTCAAGCTTAATGATGAGTTTGGAGGGTACTATGGTGTTTAATGCTGAGCTGTAGTCAATGAACAGCTCTTACATAGGTATTCCTCTTGTCCAGATGGGATAGCGCAGTGTGCAGTGTGATGGCGATTGCATCGTCTGTGGACCTATTTGGGCGGTAAGCAAATTGGAGTGGGTCTAGGGTATCAGGTAGGGTGGAGGTGATATTATCCATGACTAGTCTCTCAATGCACTTCATAATGACAGAAGGAAGTCATTTAGTTCAGTTACCTAGCTTTCTTGGGAACAGGAACAATGGTGGCCATCTTGAAGCATGTGGATACAGCAGACTGGTCTGCGCATGCTCTGAGGACGCGGCTAGGGATGCTGTCTGGGCCAGCAGCCTTGCGAGGGTTAACACGTTTAAATATTTTACTCAAGTTGGCCACGGAGAAGGAGAGTCCACAGTCTTTGGTAGCGGGCCGTGTAGGTGGCACTGTATTGTCCTCAAAGCGCACAAAGAAGTTGTTTAATAAACAAATTAGACACATTTGGGCAGTCTTGATACAACATTTTGATCAGAAATGTATGACAGGTGGAGGAGAGTCAGGTGTGTTCTACTGATGCTGAAAGACAAATTCCAGATACAAATATTTTGGCATTATTATACAATAGATAGCCGTAATCACCATCAGACACACCTGGCTAACTTGATGGGTCATGTAATCACCTGGCGAAGTGGAGTCTTTTGTTCAGACATGCTAGCTAAACAATTAAGCATAATCCTAATCCATGGAGTACTGGCAATACAATTCAATTGTCATAGCTAGCTAAAGTTAATCAAATAGGTTCAATGTTAGCTAGCTAACATTAGGCTTTAACTAGCAATGCAAATAGCATTCTGAGATAACATTACTACACAGATCATACACATATTGTTAGCTAGCGGGCCAGTCGTCTAATGTCAACTAGCTAGCTAACAGTAAGCTTTAACTTGGGGTCTTTTGTTTAGACATGTAGCTAGCTAGCTAGCTAAACAATGAACCATAATCCCAATCCATAGAGTACTAGCAATACAGACCTGTGGTCATAGCTCGCTAAAGTTAACCAAACAGGTTCAATGTTAGTTAGTTAGCTAGCTAACATTAGGCTATAACTAGCAATGTGAAATAGCATTTTGAGTTAACATTACTACACACATCATAAACTTAATGTTAGCTAGCCAGCCAGCCATCTACTGTCAGCTAGCTAGCTAATAGTAAGCTTTAATTTGCAATGAAAACAATGCTCTGACAAAATTAGAAACGTATAATGTCTGAAATTGTAGCTAGACACTTACCCATACATGGACGAACGCTTCACAGCAGACTGCAACCCCTTTCATTAAATAAGACGTCCTGTGTCATTTCCAGTCATTTCCAGTCACTCTGGTTCACACTGATTGTGTGCAATACCATAAGAATCATCTCAAGCTTTAGCCCCCACCCAAGCTCTGACATATTGTCGACTCCTCTCTGTCGCTGTCACATCTCTATCATGTCTGTGTGTGTGTCTGTGGGGTGTGTGTGTGTCTGTTTCTCCCATAGTTATTTTGCATACAACCTTCCCACAACGTTCTGGGAATGATGTCGGATATTTCCTTGGCTTTGGAAGATTCTCAGCACATTTAAGTAACGTGACAAAATAAAGTTATTTTCTTGGTATTTCATTACTTTAACAGAATGTTTCTTAAAAGTTAAAACATGGTTACATGTAATGACATTTTTGGTAATGTTCTTGGAATGTTCTCCAGCTGACATTGGGAATGTCCTCAAGTAGTATCGAAACAATGTTCTCCTGTGCGATTTTCAACACGTTTCCCACAGGTTTCCCCATGGTTCTATTTCAAGTCTTGTTCTCAAATTGTTCTGAGAACGTTAAGAAACAACCTTCTTCTGTGGGAATTCCAGAACTTCAGCATAACATTTCCAACAGGTTTCCTCGTGGTTCTATTCAAAGTCATGTTTTCAAGACGTTCAGAGAGCATTATGAAACAACGTTCTTCTGTGGGAATTTCAGGATTTTCAGTTTTACCCGTCTGGAAACGTATGGCTTCGTTCCCAGTACCAATGGCAAACCAAAAACGTACTTTCCCACAACTTCCAAGAAACCAAATGTGTTAGCTGGGTTCCCCTGTTTCCCTCGCCTTTCCTCACTCCGGCGTTCGCTAGATTGTGTTACCGTGGCGATGGGAGCTAAGGCTGTATTATGCACCTCTGTGGGGAGCCTCAAATTGCAAGTGGAGTATTGGAGACACATGCACACACACACACAGCACTTACATAGCCCTGGTGCAGAATTGGACACTTTGCGCTAAAGCTATTGCTTTGACTGGGCCGTAATTGCATGTCATGTGACAGCGGGGGAATATTTCTGAGAATGACGTGGGTATGAGTATAGGAATGTGAAAGTATTTTTAACTGAAAGAGCCTACCCCAGCCTCATGCCTGTGTAGGTGTTAGTGTGTATGCGCATGCATGTGAGAGGGAAATTGTATTGTGTATGACATACAATTTTCGAGAAATGTGTGTGTGTGTGTGTGTCAAAGAGATTACCTGTCTGTGTGTGTGTGTGTGTGTGTGTGGTGAAAGGAGGGTGTAATTTATGAAGTGTCAGTATACAGGGCTGCTACCAAGTGCCAGGCTGTTAGGAGCTGTTCAGTGTGTAATAACGGACTGAGATGTAATCACACACTAATGGCAAAGCTGCTTTCCAATCTGGCCTCAGCTCCCATTCTGATGGAATCCCACAAGTATTTCTATGAAAGTGGCGTTGTGTGTGTAACGTGGCTGGAAGTTATTGAGTAGTTGTAAGACGGCTGGTTTAATTTATCAACCCATGATGAGTACTGTCTCTGCATTGTCCACATTAGGATGCGTACTGATGGCCTCGCCCACTGGCGATTCCTGGTTGATGAAACTCTATAATTTCACAGTTGTGAAATCCTGTGTTGGTGGAGCCTCATATTTCCCTCTCAATTGATAAGACCATCTTGTCCTCTAAAGTCTTGTGAATAAATATACTGTTGTATTTGCTGAGTTGAGTACAGAAGTTCATTCACAGTGATCTGTGGAGATTCTCACTACAATAACTGTACTGTATACCGTTACACCCTGACTATATTATATTTGTTAACGATCTTCATTTTCAACTTATCTAGTATAGTAAATAAACCTTGAATTAATTATTTGTGGCATTGAGTTAATTTGCAAGCGATTGGGTTCTTGAAGTTTCAAAAAATGTCTGTTCAGAATGAGAATATAGTAAATTGAATGTTGATTAAGACGGTTGTTGATAGGATTAATGGTATAACGGTCGACGTCACCGGTCTTCTAGCCATCGCCGATCCACTTTTCATTTTCCATTTGTTTTGTCTTTGTTTTCTACACACCTTGTTTCTATTCCCCAATTACATGTTCATTATTTAACCCTCTGTTTCCCCACATGTTAGTGTGCGTGTTTATTGATTGTTCATGGCGGTACTTGTCGGCTGGTGATGTTTGCCGGGTTATGTATTTACTCCCGTTATTTTCGAGTCACCCCGGTATTTCTCCGCACTTTGAGTATTGTCTGTACACTGCTGCTGTCGTGGAATTAAATACCCTGTACACTAATTTCTGCTCTCCTGCGCCTGACTCACTGCACCAGTTAACCACCGCCTGACACCCTGGCTGTGTTCCGTTCTGATCACTCCCTGTGGTCTCCAATGAAATACAGATTGTGTGACATGATGTCATTCCCCTGATGAAATCATCTCCTGACAAGGCAGTCATTAATAAGAGCGCCGTTACACCGTGTCAAGGAGGGATGGAGGACTGAGAGTTAGCAGATTGTCAAGGAATCAAAAGGGAGGAAGGAGGGAGGGATGGAGGAAGGAGGGAAGAATGGAGGAAGAAAAAGGTGTGGGAGGGAAGATAGGAGTGAGAGAGGATGGGAGTGAACGAATGAAGGAGGGAGGAGGATGTCAGAGCAGCGGTGCAGAGATGACCCATACATCAGGCAGTTCCACATGGCTCCTCTCCTCTGAGCGTCTTTAGTCTCCTCTGTGTGCCACCAGCCTGATGAAAACGTTGCATTTAGTAAACTGTTGGAGCGTTGTGTCTTATTTCTTTCATTACTTTTCTGTTCTGCACACATACAAGTTACTGGATGTGTGCACAACATTTCCTAACAAGCCCCAATCCACTTCAAACAAAGAACAGCCCGTTTTCACTGAAGGCTTACGTCTGTCACTAACACTCTATGCCTCCTCTTTCTTTCTCTCTCTCTCTCTCTCTCTCTCTCTCTCTCTCTCTCTCTCTCTCTCTCTCTCTCTCTCTCTCTCTCTCTCTCTCTCTCTCTCTCAATATCTCTCTATCCCTCACCTCCTCTCTTTCTTTTCCAATGTCTCTCTAATCGCTCGCTCTCTCTCTGTTCTTCTCTCAGGTGTGATGCCGGAGCAGCGTCAGTTTAGGACTCAGTTTGTGTGTAGTGTCGTGGCGTCTCACGTCAGCCACCAGCCCTCCACCAGTCTCAGCTTCGTCTGGATTGCTCCTCCGCCCAGCACCGGCTGTGTCAACTTCCTGTAAGTACAGTACCACAGTTGATAGGCCTTTTACACAGATTTTGACCATAGAACAGCTTTATATAGGGCTGATAAAGACTTCAAGTATTCTTGCCAAACAGACAGAATATTATTTATTAATATTATATTAATATTAATATTATGGTCATGAATTTAACTTTTAAATTGAGGTTGTGGAGTTTTAAAACAGTATAGAAACAAAAGGGGACATATCCTTACTACGAGAATCCATGAAGGGAATCTATTAACTAATGTGTTCCTAAAGTGACCTGCTAACTACAGTGATCTGCTAGCCTTAGTAGCGTGATGGCCCATCTCTCTCCAGCCATATCCTGTCATACAGGAAGAGAGGGTTATCTTGATCCGACTGCATCATGTTGACAGGAAACAGGGAGGGGACAGAAAATTGTGTGTCAGGATGTGTGAGTGTGTGTTTGACAGCAGGTAGTGTTTGTGTGTGTCCTTCCCTGGCCTTACTTGGCCTCACAATGGGACTGGTGCAGTTACTGTCCGCATCCTGTAGGGGGAGATGGAAAGGTCTCCATCCTTTGATTCAGCGGTCTTGCTGTGTGTGTTTGGCCTAGTTTCCTCATAGATTGTTCCTACTGGGACACACCTGCCATATAACAGCTCTGGAATTGTGTCCCAATGGCATCCTGTTTTCTATGTAGTGCACTGCTTTTGACCAGGGCTCTGGTTAAAAGCAGTGCCTTATATACAGTAGGGATAAGTTGCCATCTGGGACACAGACATGGACTCTCTGTCAGACAGGAATGTATTTGCCGTTCTCTCTTGTACCAATAGAGCCATGACAGCAGGGTGATCATATTTCTACTGGGACTCTTTTATTTTTGTCTCTATTACCTCATTATGGTGGGCAGTGGTCAGGGACAGGGAGGAGTTGTGATTTAGCTGTCTAACTGTGTGCTCTGGACTCTGAGGGGAGTTAGAGGACTGGGCCATGATAGATGCTGTCTGGAGTTAAAGAGCCAGACCTGATGTCTTACTACCTACCTCAGTATCTCACTATCTACCTACCACCTGAGACCTGTGGACAAGCTGACACATTTACTTATGCTTGATCGCACTCACTTCCTCTGTCTTTCTTTTCTTTCTCTCTTTCTCTTTCACAATGTTTCTATGTCTCTCTCTTTCTCTCTCTTTCTTTCTCACTTTTTCTCTCATGACTCTAAAACTCTCTCCATCTTTTTCTGTCTTCCTCAACTTTCCCATCTGTTTCTGCAATGCTCTGGGGGAATCCGCCCTATTCTTGCCTGATTTTGAAAAAGGTAAAAGGTCATCGAGTAGCGGAGTCCAGGAGAGGAAATGTGGAAACAAATGAGAGTGTATGAAGACTCTCTTTCTCCACTCGCGCGTCATCAGGCAAATTAATTTGACAGGGTTAAAAATAAATATGTAAAGTTATGAAAACAAATGTACTGTAGGTAGTCGTGTAAGACATTTTATAGAGAAAAGGATAAGTAGCGTACCATTTTTAAATATCAACATCTAATTCAAAGGGGGTGTGGTAGATTTAAAATCCCTTAAGAGCACCGTGCCAGTGCTAGAGATGACAGGCGGGCTTGCAGGAGGCCCTCAGTGTGTCACAATAGGGGCCCGGGCCCCAGCAGGATGACCTTATCAAAGTCAGACAGTCATACTCCAGCAGTCTCCGGACTGCTACACACACACACTCAGCCACTTATCCCTCTGTCTGACCACTCAGCTCTCTCAGCACCAGACCCGGTTCCAGATTACAGCTCCTGTCGAAACCAGCAGCACCCCTACCCTGTGTCTCTGGCACGGGACAGCCCAGGTCCAGTGAGCCGAGTTGGGGCGAAGGCAGCAGGCAAGCCCCATGCTCCACAAGCTGGGGCCCAGGAACAATCAGCTCATGTCCCAGGCCCCTGACTTGTCATTTCGGTTGATGTCATATCATCCGCTATAGCACTTCAGACAAAACAGTTTGGATCTGTTTTCTCAGTGTTCTTTTTTGGTGTGTCTTGGGTTCTCCTGGGTGGCGCAGTGGTCTAAGGCACTGCATCACAGTGCTAGCTGTGCCACCAGAGTCTCTGGGTTCAAGCCCAGGCTCAATTGGCCTCGCGTCGTCCGGGTTAGGGAGGGTTTGGTCGGTAGGGATATCCTTGTCTCATCGTGCAAAAATTAAAATAACTTTACTGGACCTATAATGCCTCAATTCAGTGCAAATGTTCACCTCCACCCTTATCCCCTACCCTGCACCATCCTGTCCACAGGTCACTGAATATGACTGTGTTGTCACGGATCATCACGCACACCTGTCCCTTATTCCCACTGATTAGTATTTGTGCCCTTTGGTTTTCATGGTCTTGTCGATTATTGTTCCAATGTCCGTTGGTGCGTGTGACTACCTGTGCTGTGTGTTTTTGGCTTTCGTGCCCTTATGGATTGTGCGGATGATTACGGGTCTCATTCCGTGTGTTAATCATTGTGCGTGTGTGTTATTTATTCGAGGTACTCCTCGCTTTTTTGTTTGGGTTTCAACCCTGTGTTTCGTGTACGTGTTTGTTTGGTCTTCGTCCCTGTGCCCTTACATGGCACGTTGTAATTTGGGTGAAATAAAAACCCATATTACGCATTCCTGCATCTGTTTCCCGGATCCTTCATACCGATGTGACATGTGTGAATTAAATATCTGTAATAGCCTACCCTGCGTCCTTCACAAGGCTAGAGCTGAGGTGCCTCTCCCATGCATTACTATGAAGTCAGTAACAGTTTTATGTGCGATATTGTTTGAGTGTTCCTGGTGACAGATTGCCATCAGACAGACAGACAGACAGACTGAGTGATGTAGTGTTGTGACGTTACTGTGGAGGAAGCTTGTTTGCTGTGTGGCTGTAAATTGTACTGCTTAGGGAGAGGAGAGGCCTTGGAGACATGGAGAGGAAGAGAGAGAGAGAGAGAGAGAGAGGGCTCAGGACAGGATAGTTATACTCACACAGAGTAGCCAGTCTGCAACCCAGTCTGCCCCAGACATCTGTGTGAATTAGTGTGTGCGTGTGTACTCGGTGTGTAGGAGAAGGTCCAGGTGGTCTGTGTGTAGGTGTGCTTTCTCTAATATAAGAAAAATAAGGCAGGCAACAAAATCAGCCAGGTCACTCATGATACAAGTCAGTATTCGACATCCATCCATGTCTGAGGACATTGGGAGATGATGTAGAAACTGGCCGCTACAGGCAACAGTGAGTGCTATCGCATTCAAGTAGGTTTTGGTTTTGCTAGGGCGTTGTGGACTGGTATGGTGGATGGCATCTGCCTCTGATGTACCTCTGATTCCAAAGGTTGTAAGTTTGAATCAAGCAATAGAAAGTTGTTTTTTAAATATTTTGAAGTTTTATGCCTACCCTAAACCTTAACCCTTACTTTAACCTGCTTAACCCTTAATGCTTACATTTACATTTACATTTAAGTCATTTAGCAGACGCTCTTATCCAGAGCGACTTACAAATTGGTGCATTCACCTTATGATATCCAGTGGAACAACCACTTTACAACAGTGCATCTAACTCTTTTAAGGGGGGGGGTTAGGAGGATTACTTTATCCTATCCTAGGTATTCCTTAAAGAGGTGGGGTTTCAGGTGTCTCCGGAAGGTGGTGATTGACTCCGCCGACCTGGCGTCGTGAGGGAGTCTGTTCCACCATTGGGGTGCCAGAGCAGCGAACAGCCTTGACTGGGCTGAGCGGGAACTGTACTTCCTCAGAGGTAGGGAGGCGAGCAGGCCAGAGGTGGATGAACGCAGTGCCCTTGTTTGGGTGTAGGGCCTGATCAGAGCCTGAAGGTACGGAGGTGCCGTTCCCCTCACAGCTCCGTAGGCAAGCACCATGGTCTTGTAGCGGATGCGAGCTTCAACTGGAAGCCAGTGGAGAGAGCGGAGGAGCGGGGTGACGTGAGAGAACTTGGGAAAGTTGAACACCAGACGGGCTGCGGCGTTCTGGATGAGTTGTAGGGGTTTAATGGCACAGGCAGGGAGCCCAGCCAACAGCGAGTTGCAGTAATCCAGACGGGAGATGACAAGTGCCTGGATTAGGACCTGCGCCGCTTCCTGCGTGAGGCAGGGTCGTACTCTGCGAATGTTGTAGAGCATGAACCTACAGGAACGGGTCACCGCCTTGATGTTAGTTGAGAACGACAGGGTGTTGTCCAGGATCACGCCAAGGTTCTTAGCACTCTGGGAGGAGGACACAATGGAGTTGTCAACCGTGATGGCGAGATCATGGAACGGGCAGTCCTTCCCCGGGAGGAAGAGCAGCTCCGTCTTGCCGAGGTTCAGCTTGAGGTGGTGATCCGTCATCCACACTGATATGTCTGCCAGACATGCAGAGATGCGATTCACCACCTGGTTATCAGAGGGGGGAAAGGAGAAGATTAATTGTGTGTCGTCTGCATAGCAATGATAGGAGAGACCATGTGAGGATATGACAGAGCCAAGTGACTTGGTGTATAGCGAGAATAGGAGAGGGCCTAGAACAGAGCCCTGGGGGACACCAGTGGTGAGAGCACGTGGTGCGGAGACAGATTCTCGCCACGCCACCTGGTAGGAGCGACCTGTCAGGTAGGACGCAATCCAAGCGTGGGCCGCGCCGGAGATACCCAGCTCGGAGAGGGTGGAGAGGAGGATCTGATGGTTCACAGTATCAAAGGCAGCCGATAGGTCTAGAAGGATGAGAGCAGAGGAGAGAGAGTTAGCTTTAGCAGTGCGGAGCGCCTCCGTGACACAGAGAAGAGCAGTCTCAGTTGAATATGTGTGAATGTGCTTAAACTAAAAATGTGGAGTTAGTACCTAAACTTAACCTTAAACACTTTGAAATTTGACCTTTGGAACAACTTCTAAATTTGACATTTAAGAAACATGGATGAAGGTTTAATACTTATTAATTCTTCTCATCCTGTCTGTGTGTGTTGGGGGTGTTATTGTGGACACACAGACACACACACACAAGCAGGCATCTGCTGGGCTGGAGATTGCATTAATTACTGCATGTGTGCCTTACTCCCAAAGTGCTTCTCCAGGGAGAGGGGTGTGAGTATGTGTGATGGCATGCTGTGTGCCTTACTCCCAAAGTGCTTCTCCAGGGAGAGGGGTGTGAGTATGTGTGATGGCATGCTGTGTGCCTTACTCCCAAAGTGCTCCTCCAGGGAGAGGGGTGTGAGTATATGTGATGGCATGCTGTGTGCCTTACTCCCAAAGTGCTCCTCCAGGGAGAGGGGTGTGGGTATGTGTGATGGCATGCTGTGTGCCTTACTCCCAAAGTGCTCCTCCAGGGAGAGGGGTGTGAGTATGTGTGATGGCATGCTGTGTGCCTTACTCCCAAAGTGCTCCTCCAGGGAGAGTGGTGTGGGTGATGGCATGCTGTGTGCATTCTTGCTTTTATATTAATAAGTGTTCATATTTAAAAGTGTGTCTAGCACCGTGCGTGTGTGTGTGTGTGTGTGTGTGTGCGTGCGTGCGTGCGTGCGTGTGTGTGTGTGTGTGTGTGTGTGTGTGTGTGTGTGTGTGTGTGTGTGTGTGTGTGTGTGTGTGTGTGTGTGTGTGTGTGTGTGTGTGTGTGTGTGTGTGTGTGTGTGTGTGTGTGTGTGTGTGTGTTGTGCATGTTTATGCAAAACCCAAGCAGATCAGACGCACTTGTAAAATAAAGGAGGTGTAAAACTAAAGACAAAGGCAGACACACACCAGAAACAAAAAACATCTGGCTAGATTGTTTGCTTAAATTATACTCCTGCGACTCTTTCATGCTATTGCTTGTGCCTGTAACTTTTCTCCCGTTATCTTTACGACCGCGGAAATGTTTTTAAATGACCTGTCAAACACCCCCCGGTAATGGCTGCAATGGGGTCAATGGAAGAATTGTCTTTCCGTTGCATCAATATAAACGCTAAAGCTTCGTCTGCGATTTAACGCACCCGTCTCGACATTTACATGAGATGAAAGAGAACTCCATTTTGGATGGGTGTTATTTTTTTGTGGAATTGAAAAAAGTCATAATTTCATACAGTTTAATGTTAGCAATTAGATGCACTGAAATGAAAACATCTTTCTGAAAATGAACACTAGTGATATTATGTCTGATCTCAACAAACAATATAAAGTATGTTTAGATAGATGTAATCTAGAGCCAAGCGCACTTTTATTTAACCAGGTAGGCCAGTTGAGAACAAGTTCTCATTTATAACTGCGACCTGGCCAAGATAAAGCAAAGCAGTGCGACAAAAACAACAACACAGTGTTACACATGGGATAAACACACTTACAGTCAATAACACAATAGAAAATATGTATACAGTGTGTGCAAATGAAGTAGGGAGGTAAGGCAATAAATAGGCCATAGTGGCGAAGTAATTACAATTTAGCAATTAACACTGGAGTGATAGATGTGCAGATGAGGATGTGCAGGTAAAAATACTGGCATAAATACTGGTGTGCAAAAGAGCAGAAAAAAACAAATATGGGGATGAGGTAGGTAGTTGGTAGATGGGCAATTTACAGATGGGCTGTGTACAGCTGCAGTGATCGGTAAGCTGCTCTGACAGCCGATGCTTGAAGTTAGTGAGGGAGATATAAGTCTCCAACTTCAGTGATTTTTGCAATTCGTTCCAGTCATTGCAGCAGAGAACTGGAAGAAAAGGCGGGCAAAGGAGGTGTTGGCTTTGGGGATGACCAGTGAAATATACTTGCTGGAGCGCGTGCTACTGGTGGGTGTTGCTATGGTGACCAGTGAGCTGACATAAGGCGGAGCTTTACCAAGCAAAGACTTATAGATGAACTGGAGCCAGTGGATTTGGTGACGAATATGTAGCGAGGACTAGCCAACAAGAGCATACATGTCGCTATGGTGGGTCGTATATGGGGCTTTGGTGACAAAACGGATAGCACTGTGATAGACTGCATCCAATTTGCTGAGTAGAATGTTGGAGGCTATTTTGTAAATGACATCGCCAAAGTCAAGGATCAGTCAATTTTACGAGGGTATGTTTGGCAGCCTGAGTGAAGGATGCTTTGTTGTGAAATAGGAAGCCGATTCTAGATTTAATTTTGGATTGGAGATGCTTAATATGAGTCTGGAAGGAGGGTTTACAGTCTAACCAGACACCTAGGTATTTGTAGTTGTCCACATATTCTAGGTCAGAACCGTCCAGAGTAGTGATGCTGGACGGGCGGGCAGGTGCGGGCAGCGATTGAAGAGCATGCATTTAGTTTAGCAGTTGGAGGCCACGGAAGGAGTGTTGTATGGCATTAACTTCTACTTAGTACTCATCCCGGATCCGGGAGCACCCCCCACAGTAAAAAAGCTGACTAGCATAGCCTAGCATAGCGTCACAAGTAAATACAAGCATCTAAATATCATTAAATCACAAGTCCAAGACACCAGATGAAAGATACAGATCTTGTGAATCCAGCCATCATTTCTGATTTTTAAAATGTTTTACAGGGAAGACACAATATGTAAATCTATTAGCTAACCACGTTAGCAAAAGACACCACTTTTTTTACTCCACCAGTTTTTTACTCCATCAGTAGCTATCACTAATTCGACTAAATAAAGATATATATAGCCACTAACCAAGAAACAACTTAATAAGATGACAGTCTGATAACATATTTATGGTATAGCATATGTTTTTTTTTGAAAAATGTGCATATTTCAGGTATAAATCACAGTTCTACATTGCAGCTGCAATCTGAAATAGCGTTGGAAGCAGCCGGAATAATTACAGAGACCGACGTCAATTACCAAAATACTCATCCTAAAACATTTCTGAAAAATACACAGCGTACAGCAATCGAAAGACACAGATCTTGTGAATCCAGACAATATTTCAGATTTTCTAAGTGTTTTACAGCGAAAACACAATATATCGTTATATTAGCATACCACATGAGCTAACATCACCCCAGCATTGAATCAATGCAAAAGGGGCGATAACGTTATCGCCACCAAAATATATAAATTTTTTCACTAACCTTCTCAGAATTCTTCAGATGACAGTCCTGTAACATCATATTACACAATGCATATAGAGTTTGTTCGAAAATGTGCATTTTTAGCATCACAAATCGTGGTTATGCAATGTAATCTGTCAAAACATGGCATGCATTCTGGCCGGCGCCATCTTGGAAAGGCACCTATGTTTACGATTATTTATCGATTAGATTGACTAAAAAAATACAGGTTGGACAGCTAATGAAAGATGCATTGGTTATTAATGCAACCGCTGATTTAGATTTTTAAAATTAACGTTACAAGACATACATTGTGAGTTACAGCCAGACTAGTGCCGCAAAAAATGGCCGACAACTGCGTTTACATAAAATCATAAATAACTCTTACTTTTGGACGAGCTTCCATCAGTATCTTGGGCAATGTGTCCTTTGTCCAAAAGAATCGTTGCTTTGTTGTAAAACGACCTCTTCAACTTCGGAACTAGCAGCTAACGATAGCTACACGGCACACACATGTCCAAATCCTCAAACGCAATACTAAGGAAATTCCGAAAAATAGCAATATACTCGCATAAACTGATATAAATCGGTTTCAAATAACTTCGTTATGATGTTTCTAACACCTATATCGAATTAAATCAAAGACGGATAGATCTTTGGTCAATAACGAGAGCTTTTGAGCATGCCATTCTGATGTCCTCCCTTGCGTCCTGGCGAGCGTCGAAAAGAAGGGACATCTCACTCCATTGACTTTTATAAACTCTGAGAAACACGTAGAGACGCCATTCCACTTCTCATTGGTTACTGACATCCAGGGGAAGGCGGGTGCAGTTCATTTCGATCCATAGGGCATACACAGAACTTAAAACTGGTCCGAGATCAGAGACTATTTTTCAGAGCTTCGCATGTCCTGTCATGATTTTCGCTGTAGAAAGAGTTCTGGTTCACCCACAGACATAATTCAAACAGTTTTAGAAACTAGAGATTGTTTTCTATCCAATAGTAATAATAATATGCATATTGTAGGAGCAAGAATTGAGTATGAGGCAGTTTAATTTGGAGATGATATTTTCCAAAGTGGAAACAGCACCCCCTGTATTGAGAAAAGGTTAAAGCTTGTTTGGAGGTTTGTTAACAGTGTCCAAAGAAGGGCCAGATGTATACAGAATGGTGTCGTCTGCGTAGAGGTGAATCAAAGAATTACCCGCAGCAAGAGCGACATCATTGATATATACAGAGAAAAGAGTTAGCCCGAGAATTGAACCCTGTGGCACTCCCATAGAGACAGCCAGAGGTCCGGACAACAGGCTCTCCGATTTGACACACTGAACTCTATCTGAGAAGTAGATAGTGAACCAGGCGAGGCAGTCATTAGAACCAGGCGAGGCAGTCATTAGACTCAACAGCCAAGGCTGTTGAGTCTGACGATAAGAATATGGTGATTGACAGAGTCGAGAGCCTTGGCCAGGTCGATGAAGACGGCTGCATAGTACTGTTTTTTTATCGATGGTGGTTATGATATCGTTTAGGACCTTGAGCGTGGCTGAGGTGCACCGTGACCAGCTCGAAAACCGGATTGCATAGCGGAGAAAGTACGGTGGGATTCGAGATGGTCGGTGATCTGTTTGTTCACTTGGCTTTCAAAGACTTTAGAAAGGCAGGGCAGGATGGATATAGGTCTGTAACATTGAAGAGGGGGATAACCGCGGCCACTTTCCAATCTTTAGGAATCTCAGACGATACGAAAGAGAGGTTGAACAGACTAGTAATAGGGGTTGCGACAATGGCGGCGGATAATTTTAGGAAGAGAGGGTCCAGATTGTCTAGCCCAGCTGATTTGTAGGGATCCAGATTCTGAAGCTCATTCAGGATATCAGCTGTCTGGATTTGGGTGAAGGAGAAGCTGGGGGGGCTTGGGCCAGTTGCTGGGGGGGGGGTGCAGAGCTGTTGGCCAGGGTTGTGGTAGAAAGGTGGAAAGCATGGCCAGCCGTAGAGAAAGCTTATTGATATTCTCGATTATAGTGGATTTATCGGTGGTGACAGTGTTTCCTAGCCTCAGTGCAGTGGACAGCTGAGAGGAGATGCTCTTATTCTCCATGGACTTTACAGTGTCCCTAAACCTTTTGGAATTTGTGCTGCAGGATACAAATTTATGTTTGAAAAAGCTAGCGTTTGCTTTCCTAACTGACTGTGTATATTGGTTCCTGACTTCCCTGAAATGTTGCAAATCGCGGGGACTATTCGAAGCTAGTGCAGTGCGCCACAGGATGTTTTTGTGCTGGTCAAGGGCAGTCAAGTCTGGAGTGAAACAAGGGCTATATCTGTTCTTAGTTCAACATTTCTTGAATGGGGCATGCTTATTTAAGTTGGTGAGAAAGGGGCTTTTGAAGAACAATCAGGGATCCTCTACTGACGGGATGAGGTCAATATCCTTCCAGGATACCCGGGCCAGGTCGATTAGAAAGGCCTGCTTGCTGAAGTGTTTTAGGGAGTGTTTGACAGTGATGAGGGACCACTGACCCATAACGGATGCAGGCAATGAGGCAGTGATCGCTGAGATCCTGGTTGAAAACAGCAGAGGTGTATTTAGAGGGCAAGTTGGTCAGGATGATATCTATGAGGGTGCCCATGTTTTCGGATTTGAGGTTGTACCTGCTAGGTTCCTTGATAATTTGTGTGAGTATGAGGGCATCTAGCTTAGATTGTAGGACAGCAGGGGTGTTGAGCATATCCCAGTTTAGGTCACCTAACAGTACGAGCTCAGACAATAGATGGGGGGCAATCAATTCACATATGGTGTCCAGGGCACAGCTTGGAGCTGAGGGGGGTCTATAACAAGCAGCAACAGTGGGAGACTTATTTCTGGAGAGATGGATTTTTAAAAGTAGTAGCTCGAACTGTTTGGGCATAGACCTGGATAGTAGAACAGAACTCTGCAGGCTGTCTCTGCAGTAGATTGCAACTCCGCCCCCTTTAGCAGTTCGATCTTGATGGAAAATGTTGTAATTGGGGATGGAAATTTCAGAATTTTTGGTGTCCTTCCTAAACCAGGATTCAGACATGGTTAGGACATCAGGATTGGCGGAGTGTGGTAAAGCAGTGAATAAAGCAAATTAGGGAGGAGGCTTCTGATGTTAACATGTATGAACCCAAGGCTTTCCAGGTTGTTGAATTATGCAACAGAACGTGAACACAATAGTTATTAATGAGGAAGTCGAGACAGTGCAGGTTAGTGCAGGAAGGCCTAGACTAAGGAAGTTTTTGTGGTTGAAGCCCTGTCCCACCCCTTTATGTTAATATTTTCATAAATGCAAATACACCCAGTGTATTTATGCAAATGCAGCACATTTTCTTTATTTTAACACAAAATATAAAATAAATTCCTGACACTATTACAAAATGTATATGAGTGCGTTCTAAGAAAATAAACAGTGGCATTTTAGAATCAATTGAATACCTGAATTCCCGTCAAAATCCCAGTAAAATGTTTTATGTGCTATATTGATGTGCTATATTTCATTAATAATTCAAACACTTTGGAGTATCTTCATCCATTGTCCAATTCTTGCATTTATTACAATTGTTATTAAACCTATTAACAATTTTGATGACCGTTACACACACACACACACACACACACACACACACACACACACACACACACACACACACACACACACACACACACACACACACACACACACACACACACACACACACACACACACACACACACACACACACACACACACACACACAGGTGTTTGTCTTGTTAGTGCTAAATGAAAAGAAATGGATCCTATTTTGTGCTGATGATGCTTCTGCCATCTGTTCTCTGCTGCAGTCTGGGCTGGGCTGTGTGAGCACGGAGCTGGGTGAAACATGGTACTGTGTCGTTCACTTGGTGAGATCGTGGTGTTAGGAAATCCAAGGTTGAGTGCTCAGTTCTCTAAATCAAATTACACTTCTGGTTGTCAGATATGTAAATAAGTCCATTGCCAATATTTGGATCATAATATTTGAGAGCAGAATGTTAATCATTTCCTTAAACCGTCAAAGGTCATATAGGTCATTGTGAGAGGTTGACAGGTGGCCTGTTTAACCCTGTGACCTCATCATCTCCTGAGGCATTAACCAATCATATTGATTTCCTGCCTCGGTTAAGCCAATCAGTGAAGTCCCCCCTGCAGTCAGTTTAACATAACATCATTAAATATTTACATTAAATCATTTAAATGATCTTCCCTCCTCATCATTAAAACACTGTTTAATTCAAGCTTGTTTGATAGTGCCCTTTGATGGTTTTACAGGTCCACTGCAAACATCGAATGACAAAGGATGAGAAGAGGGCAAAAGAGAGAAAACAAGGCATTGCAGTTTAGTGTGTTCTGAAATTATGGAGTGATCAAGCTTAAATACTTTTGTATTTATAGCTTTATTGTCTCTGTTCATTTTTACCTCTCTAGAGGCTACGTTTCTGTTACCTTTTACCTCACAATACTTGCTGTACCTAATTTCCTTGCCAGATATCTTTCTCCGGTTGCTGTGCTTCCCCCTTCTCCATGGTATACATTCCTATTACGCCTTATTTCCCAAGCAGCCCGACCCTGACCGCTGATTCCTGAATTTACCCCAGACACCATGGTCAAATCAATAGTCCCCCTGCACTGCTCAGTTGTAATCCCCACTCTCCTACCCCATGCTTCTGTCTATTGTCTCATCACACACACTTTCTGTTAGAGTCTGGATCATTTTCAACTCTCAATGAAATAGAAATTAGATTTTAAATAGTATCTGTTTACTTGAATTAAACTGACACTAGACAATGAAATGGTACCATCATCTAGGGAGAGGGGGTTGTGATTGGTCGACATCTCTTTTTCTGTGACCACATGTGGTTTGTGGCCCCACATATGTTTTTACCTTTTGATTGACAACCCAGATACCACAAATAACCACAAGTGCAGTTTTCCTGCTAGCCCTGTAAAGATAGGTAGACTAACCCCTCTCCCCTTCCTTTGTCCCAATTAGTAACTACATGATAGCTCTCTAAGGAACAAATAACATTTTCTGAGGCTCATTTTTTCACATTAGTTCTCCTCTCCTTTCTTAATGGCATCACAGATGAGGTGAAAACAAAATGGAAACATGCATGGATCAACAATTCCCTTGTTAATAGTAAAATAGTGGTAGACGACAGTAATGTTTGTTCCGTCTCCTCGCTGCTTGTTTAGCTCATTTCTCAATTATCACTTAACTGTTGTCAAGGTCAGTCCTTAGTGTATGTTTGTCTGTGTTTGCGTGTGCCTGAGTGTGTGCATGTTTGTGTGTGCCTGCCTGAGTGTGTGCATGTTTGTGTGTGCCTGCCTGCGTGCGTGCGTGTTTGTGTGTGCCTGCCAGCGCGCATGCATGTGTGTTGTGAAGCTCCTCCACTCCTCCTGATCCTGTACTAACAAGCAGGTGATTTGCCAACCATCTCCCAGATAGCCTAGTGGTTAGAGTGTTGGGCCAGTATCCAAAAGGTTGCTGGATTGAATCCCCGAGCTGACAAGGTAAAAATCTGTCGTTCTGTCACTGAACAAGGCAGTTAACCCACTGTTCCCCAGTAGGCCGTCATTGTTATTAATAATTTGTTCTGAACTGACTTCCCTAGCTAAAATTCATTAAGATGTGCAGCAATAAATTTTATGGGCCTAATCATATAAATACATAATCCCTATTAATTCAATAGGATCTCTGTGGGCCTATCCGTAAAGATTTGTCATTTAACTTTTAAAATATATTACATTTTATTGTGGCATAAACACAACCAATCATGATGTTTTCATCTGATTGTCAAACAATCACTACAAAGGGCTTCTTTACTAGGCTGCGAGCGCGCGTTCATCCACTCACAACATACATCCAGTCTCCAAACAGGGCTGAATGGAAAGAAACACCTGTTACACAAAACACCAAAAAATGTCAGACATTTAGCCCGCTGCTGTCCACGCGTATCTCTGTATTTTTTGGGTGTATTTTAGACCCTTCTCTCTTCTCACCAACTATAAACACTCAGGGTGTCATGTACCCCAAAAATCTGAGGGGCACAAATTATGTGAGGATGGATAAGGGATGGTCCAAAGTGGGAGAATTTAGCATTTTTCAAACAGCTGAAACGGCTTTTTCCTGCAATCTAGAGCTATACTCATTATGCTTAATTCTATGTAAAAAATATGTTTATTTTTCTGCATAAAAAAGCATACCTCGAGCTGTCTGTATCCTCCAACTGGTGGCTATTTTAAAGAAACTAAATATGCTTCTCTGCATCTCTGCTTAAATATGGGTAAAGGAATGTGAGTCTTATTCAGTACATTTAGAAATTGCTTGCTTTTCTAAAGTCTACCTGCCTTGCCAGCAGGCATGACAGCTAATATATTTAAACAATCTCTAACTTTATTGATAGCCTGTAATGGCTCCTTGGTAGCTGGTTATGAGGTTGAGAGATTGGGAACCTATCTGGGCTAGTTATATTCAACTTCATAAAATTGCTAGGTGGATAGTAATATTACAGTGAGAGAGAAATATATTTCCGAATGCACTGTATATTAGAGGCATGACGCCTCTGTATACACTATCTTTACCTCCTTCTCCATCCCCCTGTCCTCCGTTTCTCCCCCCTCTTCCCTACCTTTTATCTATCCCTCCTTCCTTCCAACTTAATTCATACGTCTCTCTTTTCTCTTCTCAACTATTTGAAATGTCCACCCCTCCTTCCTCTCCATCCTCCTCTCCTCGCCCCCCTTCTCTCCGATCTGCACCCCCTTCACTAATGAGAGAATGACACTCTTTTTCAGAAGATGAATGATTGTAGAACAGCAATCAGAGGAGGACAAACGCACGCACGCACACTCATAAACACGCACACACATACACTCTGAGATGTTTGAGCCCTTAATTGCTTTCCCTCCCAAATAAATTAAAATTCATGTTTAGGTGTTCAGTAAGTGTGTGTGTGTGTGTGTGTGTGTGTGTGTGTGTGTGTGTGTGTGTGTGTGTGTGTGTGTGTGTGTGTGTGTGTGTGTGTGTGTGTGTGTGTGTGTGTGTGTGTGTGTGTGTGTGTGTACAGTGTGTGTACAGTGTGTGTACAGTGTGTGTGTCCTGTAATGAGACACACGCTGAGGTTCCAGCAGAGTGTACCGACAGGACAGACGCAGTTGTGGAGTTGCATCGATCACACTCTTCTCCTTGTTCAGATAGACAGAGGGGCTAAACTCCTTTCTCCTCGTCTGTCTCTCTCTGTGTGTCTCTCCCAACCTGATTTAATGATATACACACTGCTAAAGGGAATATTTGCATAACCTTTGTGCAGGTTGTGGAGCACTGTGCTATGCTGTGTTGCTCTCATGTCTTGTTAGTTAGCGCAGCCTGATACCTGACTCTGTGTTTCAGTTTAGTAAATATTAGAGGCTTGTTCCTACATCCCCACCAGCTGTTCATCACCACAAATCAGTTATTCATAAAAATACCACACACACACAAATCCAAATGAATGTTTAACCAATTTAGATGTCTGAATAAGATTGTGTGTGCTGTCTCTCCCCACCATCACCGCAGCAACATGGATTCGTTATTAATGAATGAGGGGTTGTATTCATTATTCATGAGATGAATGGTGTAAATACTTTGACACCCATAAAAACCACAGTCTCTATGCGGGGGGGGGGGGGGGGGGGCAAAAGGGAGAGAGGGTGAGGTGGGGTGGCAAGGAGTTTATGAGAAGAGATGGAGTGGAAGAGGGCTGCAGGAGAAGAAGTGCCTCTCCTCCACTCCTCTCCACTCCACGCCTCTGCTCTCCTCCTCTCCTCCTCTCCTCTGGTATCCGCGTCTCTCCTCTCCTCTTCTCCGCTTTTCTCCACTCCCCTCCTCTCTTCTCTCCACTCCTCTTCGCTTCTATCCTCTGCTCTCCTCTCTCCTCCTCTCCTCTCCTCCACTCCTCTCCGCTCCTCTCCACTCCACTCCTCTGCTCTCCTCTTCTCTCTGTTGTGCTGCACGGTGTTGTGTCTCGTTGTGCTATGCCATGCCATCTTGACAGAGTGTGTTGAGGGAGAAAAAGAGGAGTATGTCCTGGAGATTGCTGTGTCGTGTTGTGGAGTGACAGTGACAAATGGAGTTTCCACACAGCCCTGCTACAATTGTTTCATTTAGAGAACAGCGATAATATGTCTCACTGATGCAATCCCTACTAGACTGAGGAAGTATTTCAGTGGGTCTTTCATTTTGACCGCAATTACATTTACATTTACATTTAAGTCATTTAGCAGACGCTCTTATCCAGAGCGACTTACAAATTGGTGCATTCACCTTATGATATCCAGTGGAACAACCACTTTACAATAGTGCATCTAACTCTTTTAAGGGGGGGGGGGTTAGAAGGATTACTTTATCCTATCCTAGGTATTCCTTAAAGAGGTGGGGTTTCAGGTGTCTCCGGAAGGTGGTGATTGACTCCGCTGACCTGGCGTCGTGAGGGAGTTTGTTCCACCATTGGGGTGCCAGAGCAGCGAACAGTTTTGACTGTACTTCCTCAGAGGTAGGGAGGCGAGCAGGCCAGAGGTGGATGAACGCAGTGCCCTTGTTTGGGTGTAGGGCCTGATCAGAGCCTGAAGGTACGGAGGTGCCGTTCCCCTCACAGCTCCGTAGGCAAGCACCATGGTCTTGTAGCGGATGCGAGCTTCAACTGGAAGCCAGTGGAGAGAGCGGAGGAGCGGGGTGACGTGAGAGAACTTGGGAAAGTTGAACACCAGACGGGCTGCGGCGTTCTGGATGAGTTGTAGGGGTTTAATGGCACAGGCAGGGAGCCCAGCCAACAGCGAGTTGCAGTAATCCAGACGGGAGATGACAAGTGCCTGGATTAGGACCTGCGCCGCTTCCTGCGTGAGGCAGGGTCGTACTCTGCGAATGTTGTAGAGCATGAACCTACAGGAACGGGTCACCGCCTTGATGTTAGTTGAGAACGACAGGGTGTTGTCCAGGATCACGCCAAGGTTCTTAGCACTCTGGGAGGAGGACACAATGGAGTTGTCAACCGTGATGGCGAGATCATGGAACGGGCAGTCCTTCCCCGGGAGGAAGAGCAGCTCCGTCTTGCCGAGGTTCAGCTTGAGGTGGTGATCCGTCATCCACACTGATATGTCTGCCAGACAGGCAGAGATGCGATTCACCACCTGGTTATCAGAGGGGGGAAAGGAGAAGATTAATTGTGTGTCGCATAGCAATGATAGGAGAGACCATGTGAGGATATGACAGAGCCAAGTGACTTGGTGTATAGCGAGAATAGGAGAGGGCCTAGAACAGAGCCCTGGGGGACACCAGTGGTGAGAGCACGTGGTGCGGAGACAGATTCTCGCCACGCCACCTGGTAGGAGCGACCTGTCAGGTAGGACGCAATCCAAGCGTGGGCCGCGCCGGAGATGCCCAGCTCGGAGAGGGTGGAGAGGAGGATCTGATGGTTCACAGTATCAAAGGCAGCCGATAGGTCTAGAAGGATGAGAGCAGAGGAGAGAGAGTTAGCTTTAGCAGTGCGGAGCGCCTCCGTGACACAGAGAAGAGCAGTCTCAGTTGAATGACTAGTCTTGAAACCTGACTGATTTGGATCAAGAAGGTCATTCTGAGAGAGATAGCAGGAGAGCTGGCCAAGGACGGCACGTTCAAGAGTTTTGGAGAGAAAAGAAAGAAGGGATACTGGTCTGTAGTTGTTGACATCGGAGGGATCGAGTGTAGGTTTTTTCAGAAGGGGTGCAACTCTCGCTCTCTTGAAGACGGAAGGGACGTAGCCAGCGGTCAAGGATGAGTTGATGAGCGAGGTGAGGTAAGGGAGAAGGTCTCCGGAAATGGTCTGGAGAAGAGAGGAGGGGATAGGGTCAAGCGGGCAGGTTGTTGGGCGGCCGGCCGTCACAAGACGCGAGATTTCATCTGGAGAGAGAGGGGAGAAAGAGGTCAAAGCACAGGGTAGGGCAGTGTGAGCAGAACCAGCGGTGTCGTTTGACTTAGCAAACGAGGATCGGATGTCGTCGACCTTCTTTTCAAAATGGTTGACGAAGTCATCAGCAGAGAGGGAGGAGGGGGGAGGAGGGGGAGAAGGATTCAGGAGGGAGGAGAAGGTGGCAAAGAGCTTCCTAGGGTTAGAGGCAGATGCTTGGAATTTAGAGTGGTAGAAATTGGCTTTAGCAGCAGAGACAGAAGAGGAGAATGTAGAGAGGAGGGAGTGAAAGGATGCCAGGTCCGCAGGGAGGCGAGTTTTCCTCCATTTCCGCTCGGCTGCCCGGAGCCCTGTTCTGTGAGCTCGCAATGAGTCGTCGAGCCACGGAGCAGGAGGGGAGGACCGAGCCGGCCTGGAGGATAGGGGACATAGAGAGTCAAAGGATGCAGAAAGGGAGGAGAGGAGGGTTGAGGAGGCAGAATCAGGAGATAGGTTGGAGAAGGTTTGAGCAGAGGGAAGAGATGATAGGATGGAAGAGGAGAGAGTAGCGGGGGAGAGAGAGCGAAGGTTGGGACGGCGCGATACCATCCGAGTAGGGGCAGTGTGGGAAGTGTTAGATGAGAGCGAGAGGGAAAAGGATACAAGGTAGTGGTCGGAGACTTGGAGGGGAGTTGCAATGAGATTAGTGGAAGAACAGCATCTAGTAAAGATGAGGTCAAGCGTATTGCCTGCCTTGTGAGTAGGGGGGGGAAGGTGAGAGGGTGAGGTCAAAAGAGGAGAGGAGTGGAAAGAAGGAGGCAGAGAGGAATGAGTCAAAGGTAGACGTGGGGAGGTTAAAGTCACCCAGAACTGTGAGAGGTGAGCCATCCTCAGGAAAGGAACTTATCAGGGCGATACTTATACATTACCTCTCTGACAAGCCCAGAGAGTGTTTGTGTGTTCGCGTGCGTGCATATCAAGTTTACTGAGTGTCTGGGAGAGTGATTCTCTATTTGGATCAGCACCAAAGTTTTTATGTTTTCAGTAATGTCTTCATTTGGCCCAGGGAGGATTAATTTGGGACATGATTGGAAGCGATTACATCTTGTAAATAGCCAGCACTGATTAGTTTAAAGACACACGCGCACACACACACACACACACACACACACACACACACACACACACACACACACACACACACACACACACACACACACACACACACACACACACACACACACACACACACACACACACACACACACACACACACACACACACACACACACACACACACACACACAGGCACTCAGAGTATATTTGATGGGCCTGCTGTGATACTGCAGTACAAGATGGGTACATACTGACTTAGCCAGGCAATAAAATGGCTGGCCAGGAAATAGACCACCACGGGGATATTTATGACTTCATGTCTTTCATGACTTTGACCTCGATAGCCCTGCGATTGATTTTTACAAGACTTGACACATTTGATTTGATTTTTAATCAGGTTCTGGTGTTGCTTCCAAAAAAACTGTTAGTGTGGACATCATTTTTTACTGGGATTTAAAACGGAATCTTTTACCACCTCTGGCTCTTAGATTCAGTAACTAAGAGTTAGTATATAAATTATAAAAGAGCTTGATAGACAGATACACTATACAGTATAAACAAAAGTATCTGGACACGCCTTCAAATTAGTGGATTCGGCTATTTCAGCCACACCCGTTGCTGACAGGTGTATAAAATCAAACACAGCCATGCGATCTCCATAGACAAACATTGGCAGTAGAAGGGCCTTACTGAAGAGATCAGTGACTTTCAACCTTGGCACCGTCATAGGATGCCACCTTTCCAACAAGTCAGTCCGTCAAATTTCTGCCCCGCAGCCGCAAAGTGGTAGGCCACACAAGCTCACAGAACGGGGCCGCCGAGTGCTGAAGAGCGTAGCGCATACAAATGGTCTGTCCTCGATTGCAACACTCAGTACTGAGTTCCAAACTGCCACTGGAAGCAAAGTCAGCACAAGAACTGTTAATCGGGAGCTTCATGAAATGGGTTTCCTTGGCCGAGCAGCCACACACAAGCCTAAGATCATCATATGCAATGCCAAGCGTCGGCTGGAGTGGTGTAAAGCTCGGCACCATTGGACTCTGAAGCAGTGGAAACGTATTCTCTGGAGTGATGAATCACGCTTCGCCATCTGGTAGTCCAACAGATGAATCTGGGTTTGGCGGATGCCAGGAGAACGGTACCTGCCCCAATGCATAGTGCCAACTGTAAAGTTTGGTGGAGGAAGAATAATGGTCTGGGACTGTTTTTCATGGTTCGGATTAGGTATCTTAGTTCCAGTGAAGGGAAATCTTAACACTACAGCATACAATGACGTTCTAGACGATTCTGTGCTTCCAACTTCGGGAAGGCCCTTTCCTGTTTCACCATGGCAATGCCCCGGTGCACAAAGTGAGTTCCATACAGAAATGGTTTGTCGAGTTCGGTGTGGAAGAACTTGACTGGCCTGCAAGGGAGCCCTGTCTTCAACCCCATCTATGAATTGGAACACTGACTGTGAGCCAGGCGTAATCACCCAACATCAGCACCCGACCTCACTACTGCTCGTGGCTGAATGGAAGCAAGACCCCGCAGCAATGTTCCAAAATCTACTGGAAAGCATTCTCAGAAGAGTGGAGACTGTTATAGCAGTAAAGGGGGGACCAACTCCATATCAATGGCCATGATTTTGGAATGAGTTGTACGGCAAGCAGGTGTCCACATACTTTTGGTCATGCAGTGTACTTTAATCTCAGTATCTGTGATACCAACAATTGACTGCCCATAAGGATGTTGTCAAGCTGGATCTTGCTAAGGACTATTCAGTTGTGTTAAGGGCATTTGATATGTTTGTGTGCATGTGTTTGTATCAGTGTCTTTCCTGGGGGTACTCATTTACGAGAAGCAGGTCAGGTCACCACCCTATGACTCATCGTGACATCATGTATCTCTTTACACTGTAGTCTCTATGCCATGCCCTGCTGGTGTGTCATTCTCTACTCCATCTGCTGCTGTCTTATACCAACGTGTGAGCTGTATTACATTGTCTTATACCACATCTCTGCTCTGTCTGGTCTTTTGGCCTACTGTCTTACACCACTTATCTGGGAGCGAGAACTCAGCTTACTTTTGAGCTACAGAGGTTCGAATGAACTGTATTAAGTGTGTTTAAGATACAATTATAGTGAAAGTAAAATTGTTTTAGTTTAGTTAACATGCAAGGGTGTACAGTACAAGTGCTGACCCATAATAAAGACCTGGACAGTAGACATTTTAGTTGCTCTACCTCTTGACGAGATGCATCTCAAGTCCCATGGACCTCATGCCTTTGTTGTACTTAGGGGATCTCCTCACCTTGTGGTATAAAACCTTAAGAAGAGCATTACTGTCCAAAATGCCAACACACAAAGCACTCCGATAACCCTTTTTACACATTGTAGACTAACTTTTAGAGCAACCCTTACAACGTACATACAGTATCTCCAACATGTCAGCAAAGCACTCAAACAACCAACCCATTTAACCTCTCAGCAACAGTCGAAAAGCATTGCCTTCCTATTTTTTTCTTATTCGTCTCATGCTGTTGGCGGTAGGTGCACCCGATTTAGCTGCCCAGTGCCACGGCTAGGCAAAGTTTTCCCATTTTGAACCATGTCATGTGTCTGAAGGTACAAACTCTGCTTTCCTGGTGGGCCCGGAGAGCAAATTAAGTGCACTATAGGCCTACTGCTGGCCAATCGAATGGCTCAGAATACCGTGTCTGCAGTAACATAGCAGGCGTAAAGAAACCCACAGAAAAGTTAATACTGTGAGATAAAACTTTTAAAACCATGACTAGAGGGAGACTGTCAACAAATACAGCAAAGAAAGAGCTGCTGTTTTAATGAGTGAGTTCATGTTTAAGTTGTTACTCAGCACCGTCAACACTTTTACAAGCCATAAAACGTGCCTTCTTCTTACTTCCACTCGTGCTACAACCAGCACTGCAGCTGCAATGAAGTAAGACAGTGTATCGATAGGTTTGAGTTATTATTAGCGACTTGGATAGCGACTTGGAGAAATATTTAACTTTCTCTGTTCATAGGATTAAAAATAATAATTTGTGCGTGAGGCAGAAATAATGCGGTGAACTCGAGTTTTGCCATGAGATGGAAGACGGTGTCCCTTTTTGGCAGGGAGAGCGTAGGGATGTTGAGAGACGGACCATCAGTCTGCTGCTCTCTTAGTCTCTCTCCTGAGACTGACCATCAGATGCAGGCATCATCAGCGGGGTAAAATAAAACATAAGAAGCTAATTATTTAAATGAATGCTCACTCAGCTTTGCCTCACAAGTAATACAACAACGGATCTATATTGCCTACGTAAACTTTTGAAATATATATATTTTGAAATTGTCCCACATCAATGCATTTGCAGGGTCATTCAAGCAAAGCCAGTATGTGGTCATTTTTCTTTTTCTTTTTTTAACCTTTAACTAGGCACAGCAAATAAAATGAAAATGTGATAATGTATTGGGCCTACAGCATACTGATGTAATGTATCCGCAGGGAGTTTGGAAACAGCTGCAGAAGGCGAGTTTAATAATAATAAACATGAAGATGATACAAAACAGCAGATGCGTACTGAACGTAACCAAAACCAATACTGCCTGATGACTGAGGCAACTGAGGGTGATATGAAGGGAGAGGAATCAGTGTGGTGATGAAGTCCGGGTGCGCTTAACGATGGGGAGCAGGAGTGAAATGATGGTTGCAAGGTGTGCACAATGTGGGTTGCCAGGACCGATGGTTAGTAGACCGGTGACGTCGCGCGCCGGAGGGAGCAGGAGTAGGTGTGACAGTACCCCTAAACAATATGTTACGTCATTGACCCTCTGGAGGACCTTGAAGTGCCCCACAAACCGGGGGCTCAGCTTCTGGCAGTGCAGGCGGAGCTGGAGGTTCCTGGTGGAGAGCCAGACATGATCACCAGGATGGAACACGGGAGCCTCACTGCGGTGGTGGTCCGCCTGATCCTTCTGAAGGTGTGCTGGAGTCTCATGTGGGTAGCGTTCCACACCTTCTCTATGCTCCAGAACCGCTCATCCACTGCAGGGGCCTCGGTCTAGCTCGGAGTCCACGGAGCCCACGGAGCTGATATCCCAGGATGCACTTGAAGGGAGTCAGCCCGGTAGAGGAGTGACGAAGTGAGTTCTGGGCGTATTCCGCCAGGGAAGGAACCGGGCCCACTCCCCCTGCCGGTCCTGGCAGTGACTCCTTAGGAACCTCCCCAAATCCTGGTCGGTCCTCTCCACCTGCCCGTTAGACTGAGGCCAGTACCCATATGTGAGGCTGACCGTGGCCCCCAGCTTCTCCATAAAGGCTTTCCAGACCTGTGACGTGAACTGGGGACCACGGTCGGAAACAAAATCCTCAAAGGCCATAGTGCCGGAAGACCTGCTGTGCTTCAGCGACCTGGAATGTGATAGGTAGACCAGAGAGAGATGGATAAAATAGGTCCTCCAACATCCTAGGGCCCAGCCAGGTTATGAAGTTGGAGCCACGGGAAGCCGAGGATTACTTTGTGTACAGTGATGATGAGGAAGGCTTTCCTGGTGCGTGGGTCCCACGGTGAGGGTGGGTGGTGCTGTGACGTGCATAATTGTGCTGGATCCCAATGGACGCATATCCAGGGCTTGAACAGGAAAAGGAGAGGAGAGCGGATATGAAGTTGCCTCTTCCCTGAATGTGAGGGCCTGGTCGATAAAGTACCCAATGGCACCGGTGTCCACTAGAGCTGTAGAGACCAAACTTGAGGGACAGCCAGCCAGTGAAATAGGAATCGTAAAGGGTTTGGCGGAGAATGAAGGTAATGGAATACTCACGCCTTCCCTGGGAGACGGAAGGTCACGTGGCCGCCCATCTGCTCTAGTGAACTCTGGGTTGGGGCACACCAGACACCACTAAAGCTGGTGCCCCTCCTGGCCGCAATAGGGACAGAGCCAGCTGTCTCCATTGACGCCGCTCTGCCGCGGAGAGGTGTGTGGTCCCTACATCCATGGGTTCAGGCTCTGCCTCAGGGATCACCATCTAGATTCAGCCGCAAGCTGATTGTTTTCTTGAGAGGATGGTCAGGGGGCCAGAACATAATTGCAAATTATGTGTAGACTTTGAAGCCCAAACATATATCATATTTGACAAAGCAAATTGCATTTTCAAACCTTGCTTACATTTGCATATAATCACAAATACAGTGCCTTCAGAAAGTATTCCCACCCCTTGACTTTTTCCACATTTTGTTGTGTTACAGCCTGCATATAAAATGGATTAAATTGAGATTTCGTGTCACTAAATCTACACACAATACCGCATAAATGTATACAAATGAATGAAAAGTGAAAAGCTGAAATGTATTCAGTCAATAAATATTCTAACATTTGGTTATAGCAAGCCTAAATAAGTTCAGGATTCAAAATGTGCTTAACATACTTAACATATGCTTACATAAACAGTTGCATGGACTCACTCTGTCTGCAATAATCGTGTGTAATATGATTTTTGTAATGAAAACCCAATCTCTGTACTCCCCACTTACAATTATCTGTAAGGTCCCTAAGGAGAGCAGTGCATTTCAAGCACAGACTCAAGCACAAAGACCAGGGAGATTTTCCAATGGTTCACAAAGAAGGGCACTGGCAGATGGGTAAAAAAATAAGAAAATACATTGATTATCCCTTTGAGCATGGTGCAATTATTTATTACACTTTTGATGGAAACTACAAAGATACATGCACCCTTCATAACTAGGTTGTCGTAGAGGAAGGAAACCGCTCAGGGAGGCCAATGGTGATTTCAAAACAGTTACAGAATTTAATGGCTGTGATAGGAGATAACTGAGGATGGACCAACAACATTGTAGTTACTCCACAATACTAATCTTATAGACAGTGTGAAAAGAAGGTAGCCTGTACAGAATTGAAATATTCCAAAACATGCAACATGTTTGCAGTAAGGCACTAAAGAAATTAACTTTTTGTCCTGAATACAAAGCGTGATGTTTGGGGCAAAACCACCACAACGTATTACTGAGTACCACTCTTCATATCTTCAAGCATGGTGGTGGCTACATCAAGTTATGGTCATCAGTAAGGATTAGGGAGTTTTTTTAGGACACAAATAAAAGGAATAGAGCTAAGCACAGGCAACATACCAACAGACACTGGGAAACAAATTCATCTTTCAGCAGGACAATAACCTAAAACACAAGTATACACACTGGAGTTGCTTAGCAAGACGACATTGAATGTTCCAGAGTGGCCTAGTTAACGTTTTGACTTCAATCGGATTGGAAATCTATGGCAAAACCTTGAAAATGGCTGTCAAGTAATGATCAACAAATAACTTGACTTAGCGTGAATATTTTTTTTTATAATAATGGGAAAATATTGTACAATCCAGGTGTGCAAAGCTCTTAGGTCATTCTAAGATGTATTGACTACTTATCTAATCAAGATATATTCGTGTTTTATTTTCCATTCATTAAAACAATCTTGTTAACAATTTTTATGTGGAGCGTTGACAAAAAAATGACTATTAAATTCAAAACGTGGATAAAGTCTAGGTTGTGAACCCTTTCAAAAGGGACTATATCTCTCTATTATGCATGGGAATACTTTGGAACAGATTTCCAAAATCAAAATCACTTTGAGCTGATTTGCTCGTGTCTTTTATATCGAACAATAAAGATATCAGAATACAAGCTTTCAAAGTGCAGTCAAAAAAGTGATTCTCCTGTGTTTCATATATATTTCCACACTGAGGTTGGGATAATTCTGTGGAAATTTTTTAATTATGATAATGCCCTTTTAGTGTAAGAGCTGTTTGAAAAGACGTCCTGAAATGTCAGTCTGTTTTGGTGGGATGGATTTTGGGCCTGCCTGGTGACGTCAACATGCAGTAATTGATTTAATAAACCAATAAGAGAGAGTTCCAAACCTCTCTGCAATAACAGCTAGTTT
Source organism: Salvelinus alpinus (assembly GCF_045679555.1). Taxonomy (NCBI): domain Eukaryota; kingdom Metazoa; phylum Chordata; class Actinopteri; order Salmoniformes; family Salmonidae; genus Salvelinus; species Salvelinus alpinus. The sequence continues at coordinate 58,222,066 of NC_092100.1, forward strand.
TCAGTTTTCCCCTCCCCACCCAGACCACTCCCAGAGAGTCCAAGCAAAATTCTTGCTTGAGAAATTGCTCTTTGCTAAGAAGCAATTTTTGTTTCTTTTTGACCATTTTAATTTCAAACAATCACAGTAAGGTGCTTAATTGTTACCCATAAATTATTTGATATTGAGATAAAAACAGCTGCATTGGACTTTTAAAAGTGGGATTTTCACTGGACAGTTTCTTTAAAACTGCAAAATGTTCTCTGCCCCATGGCAAAATGTAAAGAGTTGCAAAACACTTTCACTTTGAAATATGTATAATTGCAGGAATTTAACTTTAACACTGAAAAAAATGCATCCACTGCCAAGAGAGGGACACCAGCCAGATCCTCTCAGTTTTGTACAATTTTGTTCCAGAACCCAATTTCCAGGATCCGGTGCCTCTTGTGGCATGAAAAATAATTGTCAATGTTTGCAATGTAAAAATTCGAATAAAAGCAATTAGTGTTACTTCTGTGATTCTCCTGCCCCTTGAAAAACGTAATATGAAAACATGCTTGATATTTTATGAATTGATTTGTGTTGACCAGGCCTGGGTTTATGGTTTGCGCAAAATCGTAGCCTATATAGACCAACGCATGGCCATTGCCGTGGTGAGAGAGTTGTCTTTCTATGACCTCTCTCCCTCTCTCTGCTCTGATAGACAGGAGCCTGCAACTCTCATCTCTCCAGCATTGTACTTAGGTGGGAAGGGTGTTGGAAGTGTCGCAGCACCCCTGATCAATTGTTATAGAACTACTGCTGTCTGTTCAGAAATACATTTAATAATTCAAAATACTACACCAGGAGTAGGCATATCATTTAGCCACAGAGGATCGATGGCTTATAAAAAATAATATATGCCGAGCTGTGGATTGTGTGTAGCCCAGGCACAAGGCATGCCTACAGTCGGGAACATGCGGCAAATCTGTCATTGAACAGCATGCAGCCAAAACAGGCCTCGCAATATTTGAAATACAATTACGGGAAAACACAGGTTGGAAAGCAAATGTATCAGGTTGAAAAGAGAAGACTAATCAGTATGTCGGCTGCCAAATAGGCCTATTGAGCGAACCGCATTGTTTCACAAAGTAAAACAAGAGAGACATAAGCTTTTAGCATCAGCGCATCAGCCAATCGCTGGTGAGTCAGTGACACTGGAAATCTCTTTTAGGACTATAATTTCCTCCTCATATTGTACAGTATGTGTGTCTCCACACACCTAGGTCCAGGCTATTGATGGATTCAAGACAAGGTTGTTTCTCTTGATTTCAGATTCTCAGTTTGTTAGTGTCAAAGTAGCCTGTCATTTTGATAATTTGTGAGTTATAAAAAAATATTATGTTAAAGTCTCCAGTCATCTAAAATAATGCAGGATTTCATGAAATGGTCACCCACCTTTTGTTCCGGCACTTCCCAGTTCACAAAGCACTTGGGGACACTAAAACATTTTGCCTGTGAGGTAGGGGAGTGCCCCCAATCAAATCTTGCTGAGAGCCCCAAAAAGGCTAAAGACGGCACTTCATCACATACAGACAGACACCATTTAAAAAAAATCTACTGGTGAATTAAGGCATCTGTTCAAAGTTAATCTTTATATTGATAGTCTCATCTTTACCCTCGGCACAGTTTGACTTAATGCTCTTTCTGCATCTCCCTCTGTCTCTCTCCCTCTATCACCGTCCCTCTCTCTATCACCGTCCCTCTCTCTATCCCCGTCCCTCTCTCTATCCCCGTCCCTCTCTCTTTCACCGTCCCTCTCTCTCAGGGCCACTGCTACACATCGAGGACAGATCATCTTCAAGGACACTCTTGCCCAGCAGCTGTGTGAGCAGGGAGGTGAGCAGCAGAGAACACACAAACACAAACCGCAGACAGACTAACGATGATGTTTCAGCACTACAGACAGAGACTTTTGGGTGTGCTGTATTGCCAGCTTCATTTCAGTTTATGCTAAACTCAGATATGTCTCTGAGCTGTACTGTTTATAGCTAGTTCTCCTTAGCCAGTTTCTCTGTGACAGTAATAAATACACATTGACAGTGCCTTCCCATCATGCACTCTGAGTAGTGGTAATTACTTGTTTAGGAGGAAGCAGACTTCCTTATTCAAGCACCCCTTTAACAGATCACTTCTGAAACACTACCCGAGAGAGGTTTGCAATCAGAGGAAAATTAAGTGGGGTTTTCTTGAAGTAGGCTAACTCTGTTTTCACTCTCAAGTGTGGCCCTTAATAGCACTAGGCTATTAGTCTTAGGCCAGTAGTGCCATGGGAAGTACTAGTGGTGCCATTGAGACAGTTCACAGTATACTACTCAGATGTCTGGACCCATGCCACTATGAAGCCTAGAGCCTCCACTATTGCCTGAAAGAGTGAATGAGTAAGAGAGACAGAAAAGGATTGAAGGATGAAGTTGTACTGTACAGTAGGTGACATGGATAGTCTGTAGTAAAGAGTGTACGAGATAGTGTGAGAGAAAGAACGAGCTGGAGAGAGAGACAGAGATAAATAGAGAGAGAGAGAGAGAGAGAGAGAGAGAGAGAGAGAGAGAGAGAGAGAGAGAGAGAGAGAGAGAGAGATTTCCCTCTCCTTGCCCTAGGACCCTCTCAACATCAACTATACTGTCACAGTGCCTAGTCGTCTCTGTTTGGCAAAAGACCTGTTTAGGTTTTTTCCTACCAACCTCCAGCATTACACACACACACACACACACACACACACACACACACACACACACACACACACACACACACACACACACACACACACACACACACACACACACACACACACACACACACACACACACACACACACAAGACACAGAGACACCGACAGACACAGAAGCCATGCAACCTGCTACCAACCTCAAGCATTACACACACAGACAAGGGTGCCTGACTTTGTCTGAACGGTGGGGGTGCAAAAGCTTGGGAGGGTGGAGGGATCTGGGGGACCATCCCCAGAAAATATTAACATAAAAAAATTCAAAAATATATCCTGCAATTTTATACTGTTTCTTAACAGGGAGAATCCATTTTTATGAACAGAACACAACACATTTTCTCAGATTTTGCTACAATTAATTAGATTGAAAAATAGTTTTAATGACTAGATTACTAATATACTCCCATCCCTGAAAATCCCAACCATAATAATTAATTAACAGGTCTGAAACCCTACCAACCCTGTGACTACCTCCCCGTTTCTTGAAAATACCACCCATAATGATCGATTGACATATCCAGAACCAACTCTGTGACTCTCAAAAATATAATGCACCTCCCCTGACAATTTAATTTTACCTTTATTTAACTAGGCAAGTCAGTTAAGAACAAATTCTTATTTTCAATGACAGCCTAGGAACAGTGGGTTAACTGCATTGTTCAGGGGCAGAACAATCCCCACCTACAGGGACAAATTCACAGGCAAACTGTTAAGAACGTGGGCAGGATAACTCATGACAATGAGGAAATTAAATCGAAAATGGAGGAATAATATTGTTTTACCCAATAAGGATTTGAAATTTGTACTTGTAGGTTAAGAAAAAGCATTGTTTAATTGCACATTGTTTTCATCTTGTTTTTGCCACAAAGAATGTGATCACAATAACGTACAAAAGTAAGCCTTGATTTATCTTATATTCATTTTCTTTTGCAATATGGAAGTGTTTTCTGGTAGGGCATTGAACAAAACTGTCAACTTGAAAATGCTATCTGGAATTTGCATTTCAATTTGGTCATTGATTATGTTCACATAAAAATAATATAGTATTATAATAAACAAAATAGGTTATTTTGGCAGATATAAATAGTACCAGTCAAAAGTTTGTACACACCTACTCATTTCAGGGTTTTCTTTATTTGTACTCTTTTCTACATTATAGGATAATAGTGAAGACATCAAAACTATGAAATAACACATATGGAATCATGTAGTAACCAAAAAAAGTGTTTAACAAATCGAGAAATATTTTATACTTGAGATTCTTCAAACTAGCCTGCCTTTGACTTGATGATAGCTTTGCACACTTGACATTCTCTCAAACAGCTTCATGATGTAGTTACCTGGAATGCATTTAAAATAACAGGTGTGCCTTTCTAAAAGTTAATTTGTGGAATTTCTTTCCTTCTTAATAAGTTTGAGCCAATCAGTTTTGTGACAAGGTCGGGGTGGTATACAGAAGAAAGCCCTATTTGTTTAAAAACCAAGTCCATATTATGGCAAGAACAGCTCAAAATATCAAAGAGAAATAACAGTCCATCATTACTTTAAGACATGAAGGTAAGTTTCTTCAATTGCAGATCCAAAAACCATCAAGCGCTACGATGAAACTGGCTCTCATGAGGACCGCCAGAGGAAAGGAAGACCCAGAGTTACCGCTGCTGCAAAAGATAAATTAATTAGATGTAACCGCACCTCAGATTGCAGCCCAAATATATGCTTCACAGAGTTCAAGTAACAGCCACATCTCAACATCCACTATTCAGAGGACACTGTGTAAATCAGGCCTTCATGATTGAATGGCTGCAAGAAGCCACTACTAAAGGACACCAATAAGAAGAAGAGACTTGCTTTGGCTAAGAAACACAAGCAATGGACATTAGACTGGTGGAAATCTGATGAGTCCAAATTTGAGATTTTTGGTTCTAACCGCCATGTCTTTGTGAGATGCAGAGTAGGTGAACATATGATCTCTGCATGTGTGGTTTCCACTGTGAAGCATGGAGGAGGAGGTGTGATGGTGTGGGGATGCTTTGCTGGTGACACTGTCAGTGATTTATTTAGAATTCAAGGCACACTTAACCAGCATGGCTAACACAGCATTCTGCAGCGATACGCTATCTCGTCTGGTTTGCGCTTAGTTGGACTATCATTGGTTTTTCAACAAGACAATACCCCAACACACCTCCAGGCTGTTTTGACCAAGAAGGAGAGTGATGGAGTACTGCATCAGATGACCTGGCCTCCACAATCACCCAACCTCAATCCAATTGAGATGCTTTGGGATGAGATGGGCCACAGCGTGAAGGAAAGGCAGCCAACAAGTGCTCAACATATGTTGGAACTCCTTCAAGACTGTTGGAAAAGCATTCCAGGTGAAGCTGGTTGAGAGAATGCCAAGATTGTACAAAGCGGTTACATTGAAGAATCTAAAATCTAAAATATATTTTGATTTGTTTAACACTTTTTTGGTTACTTCATGATTACATATGTGTTATTTCATAGTTTTAGTTTTAACGTCTTCACTATTATTCAACAATTGGTTATTATTGGTTGAAAGACATTGATAATTAGAAGATTGTGGCAACTTGTGCAAAATTTGATATTTTTGCCCATAACCTGTTGTTGAAAAAAACTTATATGTTATGGCTTTTCAACCTGTGCCATTTCGTGATTTCAGAGCAATCTATCTAATAGAACACAGAAGGGGGATGGCGCCGACGGAGATGGTCGCCTCGCTTCGCATTCTTAAGAAACTATGCAGTATTTAGTTTTTTTATGTATTATTTCTTACACTCTTACCCCAGGAAATCTTAAGTCTTATTACATACAGCTGGGAAGAACTATTGGATATAAGACCAACATCAACTTACCAACATTACAACCAGGAATACGACTTTCCCAAAGCGGATCCTCTGTTTGGACCACCACCCAGGACAATGGATCGGATCCCAGTAGGCGACCCAAATCAACGGCGCCGCAGAAGGGGCAGACCGAGCGGTCTTCTGGTCAGGCTCCGTAGACGGGCACATCGCTCACCTCTCCCGAGTATACTACTCGCCAATGTCCAATCTCTTGACAACAAGGTAGACGAAATTCGAGCAAGGGTTGCCTTCCAGAGAGACATCAGAGATTGCAACATTCTCTGTTTCATGGAAACATGGCTCACTCGGGATACGTTATCAGAGTCGGTACAGCCACCCGGTTTCTTCACACATCGCGCCGACAGAAACAAACATCTCTCTGGTAAAAAGAAGGAAGAGGGTGTATGCCTTATGATTAACGAGTCGTGGTGTGATCATAACAACATACAGAAACTCAAGTCATTTTGTTCACCTGAACTAGAATTCCTTACAATCAAATGCCGGCCGCATTATCTACCAAGAGAATTCTCTTCAATTATAATCACAGCCATGTATATACCCCCCCCCCCCCCCCCAAGCAGACACCTTGACGGCCCTGAAAGAACTCCATTGGACTCTATGTGAACTGGAAACCACATATCCTGAGGCTGCATTATTTGTAGCTGGGGATTTTAACAAGGCTAATCTGAAAACAAGGCTCCCGAAATTTTATCAGCATATCGAATGCGCGACCCGGATTGGAAAAATTCTGGATCATTGCTACTCTAACTTCTACGACGCACACAAAGCCCTCCCTCGCCCTCCTTCCGGCAAATCTGACCACGACTCCATTTTGTTGCTCCCAGCCTATAGACAGAAACTAAAACAGGAAACGCCCATGCTCAGGTCTGCTTAACGCTGGTCCGACCAATCTCATTTTACGCTTCAAGATTGCTTCGATCACGTGGACTGGGATATGTTCCGGATAGTTTCAGACAACAACATTGATGTATATGCTGATTCGGTGAGCAAGTTAATTAGCAAGTGCATCGGTGATGTTGTACCCAAGGTGACTATTAAAACCTTCCCGAACCAGAAACCGTGGATTGATGGCAGCATTCGAGCAAAACTGAAAGTGCGAACCATTGCTTTTAATCATGACAAGGCGACCCAAGATATGACCGAATACAAGCAGTGTAGCTATTCCCTCCGCAAGGCAATCAAACAAGCTAAGCATCAGTATAGAGACAAAGTAGAGTTGCAATTCAACGGCTCAGACACAAGATGTATGTGGCAGGGTCTAAAGTCAATCACAGATTACAAAAAGAAAACCAGCCCGGTCGTGGACACCGACATCTTGCTCCCAGACAAACTAAACAACTTCTTTGCATGCTTTGAGGACATGGCCCACTACCAAAACCTGCAGGCTTTCCTTCACCGCAGCCAACGTGAGTAAAACATTTAAACGTGTTAACCCTCGCAAGGCTGCCGGCCCAAACGGCATCCCTAGCCGCGTCCTCAGAGAATGCGCAGACCAGCTGGCTGGTGTGTTTATGGACATATTTAATCACTCCCTATCCCAGTCTGCTGTTCCCACATGCTTCAAGAGGGCCACCATTGTTCCTGTTCCCAAGAAAGCTAAGATAACAGAGCTAAACAAGTAGCACTCACTTCCGTCATCATGAAGTGCTTTGATAGACTTGTCAAGGATCATATCACCTCCACCCTACCTGACACCCTAGACGTACTTCAATTTGCTTTCCACGCCAATAGGTCCACAGACGACCCAACCGCAATCACACTGCACACTGCCCTAACCCACCTGGACAAGAGGAATACCTATGTTTGAATGCTGTTAATCGATTACAGCTCAGCATTTAACACCATAGTACCCTCCAAACTCGTCATTAAACTCGAGACCCCGCCCGGTGCAACTGGGCCGCCCCCCAGGAGCTGAGGGTAGGAAACAACATCTCCACCCCACTGATCCTCAACACTGGGGCCCCACAAGGGTGCGTTGTCAGCCCTCTCCTGTACTCCCTGTTCACCCATAACTGCGTGGTCATGCATGTCTCCAACTCAATCATCAAGTTTGCAGACGACACTACAGTAGTACACTACAGACGACACTACGGTACTACAGTACCCTACATTACTCATCTCATATGTATATACTGTACTCTATACAATCTACTGCATCTTGCCTATGCCGTTCGGCCATCGCTCATCCATATATTTATATGTACATATTCTTATTCATTCCTTTACACTTGTGTGTGTATAAGATCGTTTTTGTGAAATTGTTAGATTACTTGTTAGATATTACTGCACGGTCGGAACTAGAAGCACAAGCATTTCGCTACACTCGCCTTAACATCTGCTAACCATGTGTGTGTGACCAATACAATTTGATTTGATTTAATAGAATCTTCGCTAATGTTAAAGATGTATAGTGTCGTCTACCGCAAGGCAGATCCCTTGGCCCTCTACTCTTTTCTGTTTTTACTAATGGCATTCAACAAAGCCTGTGTGTCTATGTATGCTTATGGTTCAACCCTATATTCCTCAACAACTACAGCTAGTGAAACAAAGAGTTGCATTCAGTTTTAGAATGGGTGGCCCCTTATTTACTAGTCCTGAACATCTCTAAAACTAAGACCATCGTATTTGGTACAAATAGTACCATTGGTTCTAGACCTCAGCTGAATCTGATCATGAATAACATGGATGTTGAGCAAGTTGAGAATAAATTACTTGGTGTTACCTTAGATTGTTAACTGTCATGGTCAAAACATTAATTCAATTGTTGTAAAGATGGTGAGAGATCTGTCCGTAATAAAGAGATGTTCTGCTTTTTTGACATCTCTCTCCACAAAGCAAGTCCTGCAAACTCTAGTTTTATCTTATCTTGATTATTACCCAGTCAAATGGTCAAGTGCTGCAAAGAAGGACAGAGCGGCACGTCTTGCTCTTCACTGTAATCAGAGGGCTAATATCAATGCTATGCATGACAGTCTCTCTTGGCTAAAAGTAAAGGAGAGAATGACTGCATTACTTCTTATTTTTTATAAAAAACGTTAATGTGTTGTTAATGTGTTGTCCAAATTGTACACACGTACCCCACCACAGTCATGCCACCAGGGGTCTTTTCACAGCCCCCAAATCCAGAACAAATTCAAGAAAGCAACCAGTATTATATAGAGCCATGATTGTATGGAACTCCCTTCCATCTTAGATTGCGCAAGTAAACAGTAAACCTGGTTTCAAAAAACAGATGAAGCAACACCTCACAACTCTCCTATTTGACCGAGATAGTTTGTGTGCTTGTACTGATATGTAGGCTATGTGTGACATTTCAAATTCATATAGTTCTGTCCTTGAGCTGTTCTTGTCTATTAATGCTCTGTATTATGTCATGTTTCATGTTTTGTGTGGACCACAGGAAAGACAGCTGCTGCTTTCGCAACAGCTAATGGGGATCCTAATAAAATTCCAAATACCGAAGTGGCCATGGTGCCCTCGCATATGGGGCTCAGCCAGGTCTGTTACTTTTGTAAATGATTGAAAACATTTGACCAATGTGAATTAACCGATTGAAGTTAGGGGAAAAAATGGCAAAATGCAGAATGGTGTTAACTGACTGTAAACAGCTTGCGGAGGATTTATTCCCCCTCAGATTTAATCATTTAGTATTAGGCCTAATGAATATAACGTACAATCTACTTGTGAGCTACTCAAAATCAAATCCAATTTTATTGGTCACATACACATGGTTAGCAGATGTTAATGCGAGTGTAGCGAAATTCTTGTGCTTTTAGTTCGACAGTGCAGTAATATCTAACAAGTAATCTAACAATTCCCAACAACTACCTAGTACACACAAATCTAAAGGGGTGAATGAGAATATGTACATATATATATATATGGGTGAGCAACGGCCGAGTGGCATACATATGATATGAGTAATGTAAGATATGTAAACATCATTAAAGTGGCATTATTTAAAGTGGCATTGTTTAAAGTGGCTAGTGATCCATGTATTAAAGTGGCCAGTGATTGGGTCTCAATGTAGGCAGCAGCCTCTGAGTTAGTGATTGCTGTTTAGCACTCTGAGGGCCTTCAGATAGAAGCTGTTTTTCATTCTCTTGGTCCCAGCTTTGATGCACCTGAACCGACCTCGCATACTGGATGGTAGTGGTGTGAACAGGCAGTGGCTCGGTTGGTTGTTGTCCTTGACAATCTTTTAGGCCTTCCTGTGACATCGGTGCTGTAGGTGTCATGGAGGGCAGGAAGTTTGCCCCCGGTGATGCGTTGTGCAGACCGTACCACCCTCTGGAGAGCCTTGCTGTTGAGGGCGGTGCAGTTGCCATACCAGGCGGTGATACAGCCCGACAGGATGCTCTCGATTCTGCATCTGTAAAATTTTGTCAGTGTTTTGGGTGACAAGCCAAATTTCTTCAGCTTCCTAGGTTGAAGAGACGCTGTTGCGTCTTCTTCCCCACACTGTCTGTGTGAGTGGACCATTTCAGTTTGTCTGTGATGTGTACGCCGAGGAACTTAAAACTTCCCACCTTCTCCACTGCTGTCCCTTCGATGTGGATGGGGGGTGCTCTCTCTGCTGTTTCCTGAAGTTCACGATCATCTCCTTTTGTTGACGTTGAGTGAGAGGTTGTTTTCCCGACACCACACTCCGAGTGCCCTCACCTCTTCCCTGTAGGCTGTCTCGTCATTGTTGGTAATCAAGACCACTACTGTTGTGTCGTCTGCAAACTTGATGATTGAGTTGGAGGCGTGCAAGGCCACGCAGTCGTGGGTGAACAGGGAATCCAGGAGGTGGCTGAGCACGCACCCTTGTGGGGATGTTGTTTCCTACCTTCACCACCTGGGGGCGGCCTTTCAGAAAGTCCAGAACCCAATTTTACAGGGCGGGTTTGAGACCCAGGGCCTCCAGCTTGATGATGAGATTGGAGGGTACTATGGTGTTGAATGCTGAGCTGTAGTCAATGAACAGCATTCTTACATATTCCTCTTGAGGTTCCTCTTATGCAAATTGAAGTGGTTCTAGGGTGGCCGGTAAGGTGGAGGTGATATGATCCTTCACTAGTCTCTCAAAGTACTTCATGATGACGGAAGTGAGTGCTGGTAGTCATTTAGTTCAGTTATCTTTGCCTTCTTGGGTACAGGAACAATGGTGGCCATCTTGAAGCATGTGGGGACAGCAGACCGGGATAGGGAGTGAATTAATATGTCTGTAAACACACCAGCCAACTTTTCTGCGCATGCTCTGAGGGCGCGGCTAGGGTGTCTGTGACGTGGCTGGTTTTCTTTTTGTTTTCCGTGATTTCCTGTAGACCCTGCCACATACGTCTCGTGTCTGAGCCATTGAATTGCGACTCCACTTTGTCCCTGTACTGGCATCTTGCTTGTTTGATTGCCTGTTTATATTCAGGCATATTTCCAGAACTCTTTCCATGGGTAAATGTGGTTGTTCGCGCTTTCAGTTTTGTGCGAATGCCACCATCCATCCATGGTTTCTGGTTAGGGTAGTCACAGTGGGTACAACATCTCTAATGCACTTCCTTATAAACTCACTCACCGAGACAGAGTATAGATCAATGTTGTTCTCTGCGGCTGACCGGAACATATCCCAGTCTGCGTGATCAAAACAATCTTGAAAAGTGGAGTCCGATTGGTCACACCAGCGTTGAAAGGTTCTAGTCACTGGTACATCCTGTTTGAGTTTCTGCCTATAAGACGGTAGGAGCAAGATGGCGTCGTGGTTGGATTTGCCAAAGGGAGGGCGAGGGAGGGCTTTGACTGTATCGCGGAAGTTAGAGTAGCAGTGATCGAGTGTATTACCCCCGCGAGTACTACAATCAATATGCTGATAGAATTTCGGTAGCCTTGTTTTCAAATTTGCTTAGTTAAAATCCCCAGCTACAATAAATGCAGCCTCAGGATATATGGTTTCCAGTTTACATAGAGTCCAGTGAAGTTCCTTGAGGGACGTCGTGGTGTCTGCTTGAGGGGGAATGTACACAGCTGTGATGATAACTGACAAGAATTCCCTTGTGATGTAATATGGCCGGCATTTGATTGTAAGGAATTCTAGGTCGGGTGAGCAGAGGGACTTGAGTTTCTGTATGTTGTTATGAGTCATTAATCATATAGCATACACCCCCGCCCTTCCTCTTCCCAGAGAGGTGTTTATCTCTGTCGGCGCGATGCATGGAGATGCCCGGTGGCTGAATCGATTCCGACAACATATCCTGAGAGAGCCATGTTTCCGTGAAACAGAGGATGTTACAATCTCTGATGTCTCTCTGGAAGGAAACCCTTGCTCACATTTTGTCTACCTTGCTCCCAAGAGACTCGACACTGGCGAGTAGCATACTCGGGAGCGGTGGGCAATGTGCACGTCTACAGAGCCTGACCAGGTGGCCACTCCATCTGCCCCTTCTATGGCGCCTTTGTTTTGTGTCGACTAGATCCATTGTCCTGGGTGGTGGTCCAAACAGAGGATACACTTCGGGAAAGTCGTATTCCTGGTTGTAATGTTGGAAAGTTGATGTCGCTCTTATATGCAGTAGTTCTTCCCGGCAGTATGCAATAAGACTTAAGATTTTCTGGGGTAACAATGTAAGAAATAATACATTTAAAAAAATACTGCATAGTTTCCTTAGGACTCGAAGCGAGGCGACCATCTCTGACAGCCCACGAGCTATCGGACACGCAGTTTTCTGCTAAGGTGCAACCTTTAGTAGGCTGATCGTCCTCGCAGTGGCAGACCACGTGTAACAACACCTGCACATGATCGGTACATCCGAGCATCACACCTGCGGGACAGGTACAGAATGGCAACAACAACTGCCCGAGTTACAATAGGAACGCACAATCCATCAGTGCTCAGACTGTCCGCAATAGGCTGAGAGAGGCTGGACTGAGGGCTTGTAGGCCTGTTGTAAGGCAGATCCTCACCAGAAATCACCGGTAACAACATTGCTTATGGGCACAAACCCATCGTTGCTGGACCAGACAGGACTGGCAAAAAGTGCTCTTCACTGACAAGTCGTGGATTTGTCTGGTCGTATTCACGTTTATTGTCGAAGGAATGAGCGATTACACCGAGGCCTGTACTCTGGAGCGGGATCGATTTGGAGGTGGAGGGTCGTCATGGTCTGAGGCGGTGTGTCACAGCATCATCGGACTGACCTTGTTGTCGTTGCAGGCAATCTCAACGCTATGTGTTACAGGGAGGACATCCTCTTCCCTCATGTGGTACCCTTCCTGCAGGTTCATCCTGACATGACCCTCCAGCATGACAATGCCACCAGACATACTGCTCATTCTGTGAGTGATTTCCTGCAAGACAGGAATGTCAATGTTCTGCCATGGCCAGTGAAGAGCCCGGATCTCAATCCCATTGAGCACGTCTGGGACCTGTCAGATCGGTGGGTGAGGGCTAGGGCCTTTCCTCCCAGAAATGTCAGGGAACATGCAGGTGCCTTGGTGGAAGAGTGGGGTACATCTCACAGCAAGAACTGGCAAATTTGGTGCAGTCCACGAAGAGATGCTCTGCAGTACTTAATGCAGCTGGTGGCCACACCAGATACTGACTGTTACTTTTGATTTTGACCTCGCACCTTTGTTCAGGGACACATTATTCCATTTATGTTAGTCACATGTCTGTGGAACTTGTTCAATTTATGTCTCAGTTGTTGAATCTTGTTATGTTCATACAAATATTTACTAATTTTAAGTTTTAAGTTAAATGCAGTTGACAGTGAGAGGATGTTTATTTTTTTAGTTTATATAAAATTGACATATTTTGTGGGGTGGCAGGTAGCCTAGTTAGAGCGCTCGGCGTATAACCGAAAGGTTGCTAGCTCAAATCCCAGAGCTGACAAGGTAAAAATATGTCGTTCTGCCCCTGAACGAGGCAGTTTACGGCCTAGGAACAGTGGATTACCACTGTTCCTAGGCCGTCATTGTAAATAAGAATTTGTTCTTAACTGTCTTGCCTAGTTAAACGAAGGTTAAATAAATAAAAAATATATTTTAATACAGACTAGCTCAAAGCATTTTACTAATCATTGAAAATGACAAATTACCCACTGATCATAATAACTTTTTTTGTAAAAAAGTGGGGGTGCAAAAACATACATTTGCAACCCTATTTTGAAAGTGGGGATGCAGCTGCTCCGTTTGCTCCATTGCTCAGGTGCCTATGCACACAGACAGACACAACCTACTGCCAACCTCAACCATTACACTCACAGACAGAAAGAGGACCCAGGAGCTAGAGGGCGGGCTGGGGAACACAGATTTAGATATTATGGCTTGCACGATCATGGAAGAGTGAGTATGAGTGTAAAGAAGAAGAGGGTGGTTGAGAAAAAGAGAGAGAGAGACAAAGAGAGACAAAGAGAGAGGGAGAGAGAAAGGGAAGAAGAGGAAGCGAGAGAGATAGTGAAATGGAGCTAAGAGAGATAGACTAACAGGAGAACAGGAGTGACAGAGAGAGGTGGAGAGTAAAGGAGGGAGAGGAAGAAAGCGGTGGACAGTTTGGCAGTAAATTGCCGGTGTCAGTAATGAGAGCTCCTGTCTCTCCGGTGAAGGAGGGACGAGATGGAGAGATGGAAGGATGGAGGGAGGGTGTTAATGAGAAAGTTGAAGGTCATAAATCGTGGGTGATGACGGTTGCGGTGAAGAAATCAAGCACGACAAAAAGAAGGGAAGGGGGAAAAAGGAGAGAGGGAGAAGCATTTGAGAGGAGGATGAGTGTGAGCAGCTGACCTCGTTACAGGCTAATTCCTGGACAGCCTCTCTCTTTTCTCTCGCTCTCTTTCTGTGGTGGTCAAACACTGCCAGGGTGAAATCTGAATTACAAATGAGACGGGAATGTGCCAGGGGTAAGAAGGGAGGAGAGGATAGAGGATAGAAGGAAAGTAGAGAGCGATGGAGAGGGTAGAGAGCTGATGGGATAGTGAGAGAGAGGGGGAAATAGAAAGAAAGAGAGATGGATAGATAGGAAGAGAGAGAGAAGTAGTTTAATGGTTTGTGGAGAGAGTGTATGCTCGGTACATAGCGATGTGGTCAGGCAACGATTGGAATTGTTCCACTGGCGTAATGGATTGAGACGGGCTAATCTATCTCTCTCAGTTCACAGCCCTCCCGCCAAACCCAAGTCTGCAACTTCAAATAACACATACATGAATAATCACATTGTGAATGTCCATAGCACTTTGAAATGACAACATAGAAAGTTACAGTGTTTCCATTGACCTTAGAGTAGGTCAGAGTTAGAACAAGATGTTTAGTGTACGGAGTGAAGGATTTGGTCAATGGTCATGTCTTTACAATATGGAAAAAGAAAGTTCCACACACATCTCTCCTTGTTGCAGATTTATTTGACAACATGTTAGCTAAAGAGCCTTTATCAGGTGTCCTTTCTAAGCAATAGTTAGAAAACTTGGTTTATATGCCTAGTCATCTTAGTAAGTTTCCCTTTGAGTGACAGAGGTGAGCCTGAGGTCTACAGAACCTAAAGAATCCACTCTATAAGTACTATATAAAACTGTCCCATATCCAGCCCTGGGAGTGGCATGGAGAGTGCAAACTGTACTGAGCAAAGTTTCCTTCCTGAAATAGAGTATTAGTATTCAAGCAGGCGCTTAAAGATACCAGAAGGGCTCAAGCCACTTCAGAAGTTCATGTGCTAAGACTCAGCTTTGAGGAGCAGGAGAAATTAAAGCTATCTAAAGCAGGGTTGTGATCCACAGAGGAGAGTGGGATGGAGAGAGGTGGAGAGGGAGAGGGAGAGAAAGGAGCTGGGCAGGAGAGAGAGAGAGAGCGGGGGAGGGAGAGAGAAGGAGGAAAAGGGAGTGAGTAAGAGTGTAAATCAGAGCTGAAGGTTGAAGAACAAATGGACAGATTAGGAGAGAGTCAGAAAGAGCAGCTTTCACTGCAGCCAAGGGTTTAATACAGTGAGGAGGAGGCGGAGGAGATGAGTGAGAGAGAGGGGGGAAGGGAGGGAGCAGGGGGAGGGGAGGGGAGGGAGGAAGGGAGAACACAGAGGAGACCAGAGAGGAAATATGGAAGGGTATAAGAAGAGAGGAGATGAGAGGAAGATAGGGGAGGAGATGGAGAGTAGTGCTAAAGTTGCAGGTCTTGGGTTTGGCAGGAGAGAAGAGAGAGAAGCTGTCCAGGAATTAGCCTGTAACAAGGTCAGCTGCCCACACTCATCCTCCTCTCTTCTGCCTCCCCCTCCCTCCTTTTCCCCATTCCCTTATTTTTGTAGTGTTTGATCTCTTCACCGAAGCTGTCATCACCCACAATTTATGACCTTCAACTTTCTCATTAACACCCTCCCTCCATCCTTCCATCTCTCCATCTCGTCCCTCCTTCACCGGAGAGACAGGAGCTCTCATTACTGACAACTCAAATTCCTAAGTCTCCTACATTATGTGTCTCTACTGGATGCCACATTCATTCCCAGACTAAGTGAATAGCTGTTGTTTAGCCTTTTTCACTCTGGATCCCTTTAGTGCCACCATGCAACTCAGAGAGACAGAAGCCGAGGAGGGGAAAAAAGATCTGTCTATCTGGCTGGGTGTTTGGAAATCTGGCCCAGACTTAGACACTACCGCTCCTGTGTGTGCTCCAGGAACTGGTTTCTGTTGTGCCAGCACTCTCTGCCTCCTCCCTCTCTTCTCTCCCTCACTCCTCTCCTCCTCCAACTTCCCCTCCTTACCCTTTGACCTACACCCAGTTTACCTCGTAACTTATTCACCAGTCAGAACAAAAATAATCCTAAATTGTATTCTTATTAGTGCACTTAAAGAGGCAATGTGAGTTGCTACATCCAGTCATTGCGCTAACCCAAGTTAGCATTGGCTCACAAAACTACTGCTAACTTCCTTCATACTGCACGCAGAGACATACAAATGGTATCCACAAGTTATTCTGACTGTGTAAGTAGAATAAGGGCTTAAATGCCAGAATCTTGCAGTATCCCTTTAACTCCTAAAAGTTCATGACATAGGGTGGGGGGGGGGGGGGGGGGCACAAAACTACTTCCATGCTTTCATGATTTTTTTCAACCGGTACCAGGTTATCTTCAGACAAGTCCCGTGACACCATCATGAGAGTTTCCTATTTCCATAGTGGGGTCACATTAGTTTGTAGCCCAAACAGTTCGGACACTACAGACAGAAGTTGGCACATCGGCGGTACCGACTTCAGACAAGTCCCATGGGGCTTGTGGGGGTCATCGTGTTCATGAGAGTCTCATCTTTCCATAGACTGTATCAGGAGTGATTCAGGCCTAAATTATGCATAATGAAGCTACTGATACCTCTCACCAAGTCACCTAACATCTTCCTAGCTCCATAAGATACCGTCATGAATTAACATGTCAATGGAGACAATATTTTTTAGGGGGCGTCAAACTGGGGATGCGTTCACCAGTGGAGGCTGGTGACATGGAACATTGAGGAGGATGGGAGACCCACGGTATAGGCGTGGAAAGCACAGAGATGACAAAGTGTGTTTAAAAAAAATTGGCAAAGCCTAATTATTATTATTAAAGCATTTATTAAAGACATGTATAGTACAATATTATGGGGAATGGGAATGAGAGGGCTACTTACACCGTGTTGGAAAGGGATCACAGCAGTGATTGAATGAGGGTATGAGGTATGAGTTGAGGTGTTCAGAGGCTTGACCAGTGCAGGACAGGATTTGACTGGGAAGAAAAAAAATTATAAACAACACACTACACAGTTAGACTAAAGAGCTAAGAATTAGTTAGTCCAAGCAATGAGGCAAATCATTGATGTGTAATAATGTGATTGTGTATGTGATTGACTCTACATACAGTAATGAGAGAAAATTGATAGGGGTACTCACAGTGCTTGGAGGGGAAATATGCAATGTGCCAGTGGATGAGCGGGCACATGAGACATGGCTTCAGTCAGGAGAAAGTTGTCAATGGTAGTGGAGTAGTGTAGTCATCATCTCATAATCAGGGAACCGGAGGGGACTTAGCTGTAAATGCAAATAGCAGATACATTCCATTACAGCTGCCCCATCGTAGGTTTGGATAATGAGTTTCTCTATGAAGTTAAACTCAGACATCTCAAAATTCATAAAGTCAAACACAGACCGTGCATCTCGCTCACTTGACACATCAAACTAGCTCAAGAAACATTCCTGAATATATCCCTGATGGCTGACAACTGCAAGCAAACTGGTGGCACCATAGGTCCCAGAGAGGTGGGGCAATTTTTACCTCCTGGGGCCTGGAGTTACCTAAGTCGGTAAACTCTGGACCCTATAAGGTATGACAGGGATTAATCAGTTGTAAAAAGGTTTTATATGGGCTATGATGGGACCAGTTTTTTTCTAATCAATTCACATGGTTTTAAAAAAAAACTCATGAAAAAAACTCATGAAACTGGGGGGATGAACCCATTCAAACTGCAGCTACCTTATATTTGTTCATATAAATTATTTGGGTGATTCTGCAACTATGGGCACTTCCATGTCCTCGGGTCAATTTTGGGAATTTTATAAAAAATGAAACAAATACAAATATTAGTATGTTAAGTTCACACTGGAATCACCCCATACTTTTTTAACCACCTCTCTATCAAGTAATTTAGCTACTTTTCAGATGCATTTTATACCTTAATTTCACTATTTTGCCCTTGTCCCTGACCCAGACTTTTAAGCTTCAACTATGTTTTTCTATGAGAAAGCATGAATAATTACACATTAAATAATGTTATGTACTACAGAAAGAGTCAATTAAATAAAATCTATATCAATATTTATTGTGAGTATGCTCTTTATATTGTTTTTTACACAAAATATACCTGTCCTTTGGGAGTGGTGTCATTTCCACCACTGAGCACAAATTCCTCATGAATAAAGTTTTTTCAAGAGAATGTTAATTTAGTTACCATGGAAACATATTGTGACACTGTCACAGCGTTTCCAGATGTGATGTCCAGAAGTTGAAGAAACATTTAGGTAAATATTGCTTGGGTAGAGAATATTTTAATTGTCAGACATTTCCAAACAGGCTATAATTTCTTTAATTTGTGGTAGAACTTTTGCATTTTTTTTCTATTTTATGTATTTAGTGTAAACGATATGCTAGCTGTAATACTAATCAAAGCATGCTAAGCTGTCTGTCAATTTTCTCCAGAAACTGTAGAAATGTCATTTCCATCACAGTCATTTCCATCACAAACTTAAGTGTGGTGGAAATGACAGAAAGTAGTGGAAAGGACACAAATCCATTATCTTATTTGTTTTTACTTAACTTTTCTTTCTTTTTTTACTTTAGGCTTATTCAATGATGTTTTAAATTAATTGAATCTAAAAAATGCTCCAAGGTATGAACAAGTTGAAAACTAAGTAGTATTTGTCTTTATTTTTAGAAGATGCCACATAAAACAGCACAGAGGTCACAGACATAGAAACAAAATAAAAACAAGATCCTATACGATACCAGGAACATCTGCAAAAAGACAGGGCGAGATACTGGAAGAAAAAATTGAAGGGAGAAGTGAAATCTATCTCTGAGCTTACAAAGCATGAACAAAGAAACAAGAGATGGCAATGAAAATGTAACCAACTGAATAGAAGACAGACTTTAAAGAGAACAGTTGCAATGGAGACCTTCCTATCAGGCAACACACCACCTCAGTCACCAGATGACTTGCAGCCAGAACATGAGGCTAACATACCTGCCCCTAACTTACCTGCCCCTGATGCACACCCGTATACCCCTTGCTCATCGTCTGCAACATGAATGAGAAGTCGAATACTTACTGGAAGGAAAAAGGTTGGAAGAGGTCGCTCAAAAGCATACAGAGATCTTAGTATGACAAATGTAAAACTTGATAATGCTTTACGGAAAGCTGAGAAATACAAAAAAAAGGTATGATCGACTGATGAAAAAAATGAAGAGACAAGATTCCCCAAAGACAAAGACAAAACAGCAAATGAAGGGAACTCCGAAGAACTTGAGAAGGATTTTATTGTTTCAAAATGCCATCATTGCAGAGCTAAAACAGAAGTATATAAAAAAAATGTGCAGTGCCAAGGACAAACAAGTGGCTTCAAAAATGCTCAAAGGCAACACCCTGAGAAAGTATGGCCTGGTCAAAGCCGCAAACCAAGAATTTGGATTTTCAGCAAAAGCAATGAGGGCAAATGAAAACAGGCCATCAAGTCTTCAATACTCCAGGAAAAATCAGTGTAACAGAATTAGCACAGCCACAGAAGGTGAAAATCACTAGATTCTATGAACGTGAGGACAACAGCAGAGCAACAACAGGGAAAAAGAACACACTAACGAGGAACAAGAAGAAAAAGCAGAAGCGCTCCTTGAATGGCACAATTCAGAAGTTTAATTGAGAGGGAATATTCAGAAATTCAAATTTCCTACTGTGAATACTGCAAAAAACGTCATTTTTGGGTTGTAAAGCAAACAGTCCAGGATAGGGACACATGTCTCTGCAAAACCAGCGCCAAACTCCAGTTCATGGCGAACACACTACAGTGTCACAAAGTGATAGGGAATGTGACACCAATACTCCAAACTGAGAGAATTCAAAGAATCTGGGGAAAGAGGAGATCATTGTGCATATTGACTTTGCAGAGAACTACCTGTTTAAATACACCAGTGAAATCCAGGCAGTTCACTTTGGTGATTCTCACAAGCAGGTGACCCTCCACACCTGTGTTGGATATACCACAAATGATACAGTTTCACTTTGCTCACTGAGCTCTTCTATGCAGCATGGACCCCTCTGCTATCTGGGTACATCTCTCAAAAAACACTGGCCTACTTCCTTGAGCTCTGCCCATCGGCTACTGCTGTACATTTTGTGAGTGACCCAGTATAGGTCTGAAATGTTTAACAATGGTTGTTGTTCAAAATGTTTGCAATACAATATTGTTTTCATACATTTTTTTTTTTTTACCTAGATGTCATTTCCACCACACCGTGTCATTTCCACCACACCATGTCATTTCCATCACAACCCGCATTTTGAGGTAAATGAGTATATTATGTATAATTTACATACATTTATTTGATTTAGATATGGAAATCATATGGTTGTTATAATCTCACAAAAAGGTGGGGTGGAAATATCTTATTTTTCATGATAAATAAATGTTTTCAGCTGTCACCAAGGCAAGTTTATACATGCAGGCGTCCTGTTGAATTATTAATATTAGGAAAACCTTAAAAATCCCTTTAAATAATATTCAATACAAGTTCATGTACAAATGTATAAGAAATCCGTTATAAACCAATTGTATGATATTTCATTTTCAACTAAAATGGATGTTTAATGACATGATTGAAATGACATTTGTCTCTGGCTGTCTAGGAAGAATGACAAAAATATATAAATTCCTGAAGAGTACGATCGCAGCCATGATCAGATATAGTTTCTAGACAAATCAAAGACAATTACAATACTGGTAAAAATGGTGTTTGAATAAGTTTTAATAAGTGCTCGAAGTTGCATAATCACCCATTTAGACTCAATTAGGAGGGTGTTTTCTCTACCCAGACACATAGACAACAACTGATAGACAATAGAACTCACAGGGCTGAGCTTGCTTTATGCATGTTTGCATCATGCAGGCCTATGCAACTTTAGGCTTTCTAAAAAATGTATTAACAACATTAAGTTGATTCATTAATTCCAGGTAATCATTTTGGATTAAAAACGTTTAGGCAGCCTAGCCAGCCCAATTTTGATACAAACTTAATGTGATCACATTCACATTTTCTCCTGACACACAAATGGACTTTAAATACATAATGTAACCAATTAGTTTACCCTGAACAGATGAACAGGGCACATAGGCTGTATGCAGCTGCTCTTATTAGTAGCCTACAGTTGATCAGACTGAAAAATTGTCTCGTTTTCATCCCATACAGCATGTCAGATTTCTAATGTTTAGGTGTAACCTAGGCTGCTGCAACATTTTTATCATGAGTTTTTGCTTGTGTTTGTCCAGAGTGATGTGTTATCATCTCTGCTAAATATATAAGGGAGGAAAGGGGAAGCCTACTTGATCGCACGCAGGAAAAATGCGTTGGCTCAACCTCTCGCTTTAATATTTAAGTGGATGATGCGATGGAAGCTAGGATTGTTTTCAACATCCCAGAAAAGACAGTCAAAAGTTTGATATGTTCAGCAAGTAAAGCATTGTAAAGCGCAATTGCCTCTGCTAGCTCCTTGTAGTTGCCCTTGTCAGCGGAACTTTCCCTCTCGTTGTGTCCTCTAAAAGCCAATTCTTTCATGCCAAAAAACGTAGTGGTGTTGATAAGCTGCTTGAGAACATCCCTGTTTCTTCTTACTTTCTCGTTGTGTTCCATAGTTTGAATACGCAGACCTTTGTCCTAATCGATTTTTCCCAGAAGCTTGAATCTGATGTGGGCATTTATATGCTCCGTGCTTTTGTTTTCAATGTTCTTCGGGTCATTGTACCCACCTTTCGACCAAGGCTCAGACTTTCCAAAAAGCAGGCAAGGCCAGCAAGGCCAGCAATACAGGCAGCCTGATGAAAGGCTCCCCATCAACCAACTTTTGACGCCAGTTGGTATTGAACGCCCTCACCTTTTCATCCATCTTCATGAAACTGATCTCAGGCAGAGGTCGACCCTCGCTTTTAATTCACACCTTTTCCGTGTACCCCAGAGAATGAAAGGGGTTCTTCAACAAAAAGTCCACAACATATTTGGCAGAGTTGGCCATTCTACCATTCTGGCAGAGAAAACTGCACACTCGCGCTGGTAGCTAGCTAGCTATTGAATTTAGCAAGGCAAATGTAAATGAATTGCAATAACTGGACACAAAAATAAAGTTCTAAATATACCTCCTCCATCTCCTGTAATTTGAAAAAACTAACTTGAATTGAATAATATCCCAAAAATGCTCAATTATCACATTTCACTCTTAATCTCTATCCAACAATGTCACCAAGCTTCTCAACACCCCATAATGCTCTGATGCACAATCCCAATACAACTCACTAGGTTCATCCTCTGATCCTAATTATATGATTGGATGGACAATATGTCACTTTACACTGCAAAAGCTTTGATTGGTTGGATGACGTCCTCCGGAAGTGGTCATAATTATCATGTACAGTGGGGAGAACAAGTATTTGATACACTGCCGATTTTGCAGGTTTTCCTACTTACAAAGCATGTAGAGGTCTGTCATTTTTATCATAGGTACACTTCAACTGTGAGAGACGGAATCTAAAACAAAAATCCAGAAAATCACATTGTATGATTTTTAAGTAATTAATTTGCATTTTATTGCATGACATAAGTATTTGATCACCTACCAACCAGTAAGAATTCCGGCTCTCACAGACCTGTTAGTTTTTCTTTAAGAAGCCCTCCTGTTCTCCACTCATTACCTGTATTAACTGCACCTGTTTGAACTTGTTACCTGTATAAAAGACACCTGTCCACACACTCAATCAAACAGACTCCAACCTCTCCACAATGGCCAAGACCAGAGAGCTGTGTAAGGACATCAGGGATAAATTGTAGACCTGTACAAGGCTGGGATGGGCTACAGGACAATAGCCAAGCAGCTTGGTGAGAAGGCAACAACTGTTGGCACAATTATTAGAAAATGGAAGAAGTTCAAGATGACGGTCAATCACCCTCGGTCTGGGGCTCCATGCAAGATCTCACCTCGTGGGGCATCAATGATCATGAGGAATGTGAGGGATCAGCCCAGAACTACACGGCAGGACCTGGTCAATGACCTGAAGAGAGCTGGGACCACAGTCTCAAAGAAAACCATTAGTAACACACTACGCCGTCATGGATTAAAATCCTGCAGCGCACGCAAGGTCCCCCTGCTCAAGCCAGCGCATGTCCAGGCCCGTCTGAAGTTTGCCAATGACCATCTGGATGATCCAGAGGAGGAATGGGCGATGGTCATGTGGTCTGATGAGACAAAAATAGAGCTTTTTGCTCTAAACTCCACTAGCCGTGTTTGGAGGAATAGAAGGATGAGTACAACCCCAAGAACACCATCCCAACCGTGAAGCATGGAGGTGGAAACATCATTCTTTGGGGATGCTTTTCTGCAAAGGGGACAGGACGACTGCACCGTATTGAAGGGAGGATGGATGGGGCCATGTATCGCGAGATCTTGACCAACAACCTCCTTCCCTCAGTAAGAGCATTGAAGATGGGTCGTGGCTGGGTCTTCCAGCATGACAACGACCCGAAACACACAGCCAGGGCAACTAAGGAGTGGCTCCGTAAGAAGCATCTCAAGGTCCTGGAGTGGCCTAGCCAGTCTCCAGACCTGAACCCAATAGAAAATCTTTGGAGGGAGCCGAAAGTCCGTATTGCCCAGCGACAGCCCCGAAACCTGAAGGATCTGGAGAAGGTCTGTATGGAGGAGTGGGCCAAAATCCCTGCTGCAGTGTGTGCAAACCTGGTCAAGAACTACAGGAAACGTATGATCTCTGTAATTGCAAACTAAGGTTTCTGTACCAAATATTCAGTTCTGCTTTTCTGATGTATCAAATACTTATGTCATGCAATAAAATGCAAATTAATTAATGAAAAATCATACAATGTGATTTTCTGGATTTTTGTTTTAGATTCCTTCTCTCACAGTGTACCTATGAAGTGTACCTATGATAAAAATTACAGACCTCTACATGCTTTGTAAGTAGGAAAACCTGCAAAATTGTCAGTGTATCAAATACTTGTTCTCCCCACTGTATGTCTATGGAAAGGGGTGAGACCTACTAGCCTCCTAGGTTTTGTATCGAAGTCAATGTAGTCAGAGGAGGACGGAAGCTAGCTGTCCTCCGGCTACACGATGGTGCTACCCAGACAGTGCTGTTGAAGTTACTGTAGACGTTTCTTGCAAAACAGTGTATTTAAATCAATTATTTGGTATATATTTAATATAGTTTTATCTAAAAATGATAACTTTTTTTATGTTTCATTATTTTTATTTTTATTAAATTTCAATGAGGAGGATGGTCCTCCCCTTCCTCCTCTGAGGATCCTCCACTGATCTATGGATATAGCAGCCTATAGCCTAATATTGTCTGTCAAACAGAAAGGCCTACCTCTTATTTCTTATCAAGTTGGGTTAACTATAACTATGGCTGGTTTATAATAAACTATTGATAATGTTATATTTGATTTACTATTTACTATTATTTTCATTATTTAGTGTCCTAATAATAATCATTTAAAAATCCATTATTACATTTAAAACCATTTGTCATTATTAATTCACATATTCATATACTAATGACGAATGACAGTGCTTTGCAAAAATGCAAACAAAAAAATAATTACATTTCACATTCATTTTGATAGTATTATTCAAAATGTACTATTCATAAATGATAGTATTTCATTTCTGCCCCTCAAATCTGTCCCTACTACCACATACCAGTTAAATTAATATCTACTTCAAACCAATTGTGAAGGCAGCCTACACAGGGGCATTCTTTATAACAAACACACAGACAAACACACACCATGGAGACACTGGGAAGCGCTCACTAACGGGTGAAACAAATATTGCCTCTTACAAGGCATGCTTCAAAATACTGTATGTTACTGACCCAGAAACAACATGGCACCCGCTAATGGTCGAAAGGTTTTTGGTGCTCCAAAAATACAGCACAATACTATTTTCTGTGGGATGGACTAACAGTACCAATCAAAAGCAATTAGTTTCCCTCCCACACATTTTCTCAAAATGAAACAAAAAACGACTGGAATATAACTTTTTTGAGTAGCCGACAATGGTTGGAGGGACTTCCTCCTGGCACTGCATACACAACATTTTGGAGAAACTCACAAGCAGAGGCTGACTCCCTTGGGTATATTATATTGAACATATAAAAAGATTGAGAGCAGGAATCCAACATCTTAAGCAGGGTCTCATGCTCAGAGGCAGCTCTGTTGAAGATGAGGAAAGCCTGGTAACAGTGGTGTTTGTCGCCCAGCTGCAGGACAAATGTCTTCTCGCCGACTGGTCCAGATACTGCACCATGTTGGTTCCAACCTGAAAAAGTCAGTCAAATGTCTGACAGAATTTAACTTTGTTTTAGATGTGGTGTTTATGTACCTCTAGACATGGTCACGTATGTATTATTATAAATCAAGTAGTTTGGGTCCTGGAGGCTGATTGGTATTTTTAATTAATTATTGTTTAACACTTACAGGTTGCACATCTATGAAGGCCCGCTTGGACTTCTCTCAGGTGGGGCGAATAGTTTTGCAGTCCACTCTGTACGGGGCAGCAGGAATCCCATCATCATGTGCGTCTGGGTGAAAACAACATTTGAAATGAATTAGAAATTAGATCAAAAGCAGCAGAAGAAAGAGAAACTCCTCTACATGTCACGTAATGTCTTCCCCTTTGTCAAAGTTTCCCCGGGGTCTGGGAGAAGGTTGCTGGCCCTCCTCTCTGTTCTGGGGAAGAGGAGAGCTTTCTCCGCTATCACTTGGAGCCAAAACTTGTACAGCCAAAAACACTTGTACAGCCAGTGGTTCAAAACTTGTACAGCCGGTAGTTCACCTCAGGGTACATAATGTCGAAGATCTGTGATACCTAAATGGACATTTTGAACATTAAATTCGAACAGGTTACATAATAACACATATGCAATATATATACTAGTAATTTACCATTCATTAATAAATTCAAGTTATACTAACCATTCCTAGCGTACCATAGATTCTCGACCACTCCAGCATTATCTCCTGTAGGGTTTTGCTGCTGTTCTCCCGAATCCATGCCACCCAAAGTAGTACGGTGGCCCTCATGAATTCTCCCACCTGGTTTGGTGGATCTCAATCCTTGTTACAAATGAATTATTCACTGAATACCTTATGAATATTTTAAAACTGATTGTCAAGAGCTCTCATCTGGCATAGTAACCAAAGTAACAAATTCCTGAGAGGATTCCCCCCTCTTTGTCTGCACTCAGAGTGGCTGACCTCCCTTTCAGAGGCTTTCAGACATTTCATTATGTTCCTCAGCCTGTCCTCTATGTAGCCGGTGGCACTATGACGGTAGCGGCCAGAAGAGTACCACACCTCCTGTATGTTAATTAAGAAACAATACAGAAACCCCCAACTTGGAGGACCAGGGACTGGTCTCCTACCCTTAGACCTGTTTTGCTTGGTTGCACTTACAAGGAGAGTATACCCCCTTCAACATAGCTCAAAGGGTCATCGAAGTACGCAAGCCTCTCCACCATGGCAAGGTGACAGTCCAGGAGAGGACAGCAAACATGACATTTACTTACATTATTTGATTTTTATTTGAGTTAATTCTTGCATTTACTTACATATCCATACCCATATCCATCAGTGCCAGGGCCATCTCTTTTTTGGTGTCCGAAGTCGGTCTTAGTGGAGAAAGAAATATATCAGTTATTGCATACAAGTCCAGCTTTTTGATCAAGTTGATCATTCAGTGATCCTTGTTAAGTGATCATTCTTAAAAGTCTATGCATCAATCTAAGTTATACCACAAAAAAAATCCCCATTAAAGTCCGTCAATTTAAGCTTGAGATATCTGGTTTTTTGCATGGGCTGCATCCGCCTATGTCCGCCTTCGCATCTGCGGTGGAAAGTGGCAGAGCTACTGCGCTGTTTGTCAGACCAGGAGAAATCCCCAAAATCAGTCTTCTCCCGAAAATGTTTGAAGTGGCCGAACGTTTTGGCCTACTAACAAATATACCACTCTATGGAAAGATGAGACTCTCACAAACATGATGGTGTTCTCCCCACAAGTGTCACGGGACTAGTTCATGGAAGTATGGAGGTAGTTTTGTGTCAACAAAAAAAGGTGTTAAATATGTGTACAAATTTTTTTTAATATTTCCTGAGCTTTCTTATGTCTCCTGGATATAGGACAGACACTTGAAAACCTTATTCCTTAAGAATTACACTGAACAAAATATATAAATGCAACATACAACAATTTCAAATATTTTACTGAGTTACAGTTCATATAAGGAAATATGTCAATTGAAATAAATTCCTTAGGCACTAATCTGTGGATTTCACATGACTGGGAATACAGACATGCATCTGTTGGTGACAGATACCTTAAGTAGGGGCGTGGATCAGAAAACCAGTCAGTATCTGGTGTAAACACCATTTTCCTAATGCAATGCGACATCTCCCAGAGTGTTGATCAGACTGTTGATTGTGGCCTGTGGAATGTTGTCCAACTCCTCTTCAATGGCTGTGTGAAACTGCTGGATATTGGCCGAAACTGGAAAAAACTGTCGTACACATCGATCCAGAGCATGCTCAATGGGTGATATGTCTGGTGAGTATGCAGGCAATTGAAGAACTGGGAAATGTTCCATAGCTTATGCCCATACCAAAGCCCCACTGCCACCATTGGGCACTCTGTTCACAAGGTTGGCATCAGCAAATCACTCTCCCAAATGACACCATAAATGCTGTCTGCCATCTGCCCGGTACAGTTGAAACCGGGATTCATCTGTGAAGAGCACACATCTCCGAACTGCAGTTAAGTCAAGATCCTCAGCTTCAAGATCCTCAGTTTGTACAGAAATTCTTCAGTTGTGCAAACCCACATTTTCATCAGCTGTCTGGGTGGCTGGTCTCACCTGGTGAAGAAGACGGTTGTGGAGGTCCTCGGCTGGCACGGTTACGCGTGGTCTGAGGTTGTCAGGCCGGTTGGACGTACTGCCAAACTCTCTAAAACAACGTTGGAGGCGGCTTATGGTAGAGAAATTAACATTCAATTCTCTGGCAAAAGCTCTGGTGGACATTCCTGCAGTCAGCATACCAATTGCAGGCTCCCTCAAAACAGTGACATCGTGTTGTGTGACAGAATTGCACATTTTATTTTTCTCAGAACAAGGTGTACCTGTGTATGCTGTTGAATCATCTTCTTGATATGCCACTCCTGTCAGGTGGATGGATTATCTTGGCAAAGGAGAAATGCTCTCAAACAGGGAAGTTAACAAATTTGTGCACAACACTTGAGAGAAATCTGCTTTTTTTGCGGATGGAAAAATTATGCAAAAATTTAGAAAATTAGAAAGGGGGCAAATATTTTTTTCTAGCACACAATACTTTTTCACACATCTGACATGGTACAGGTGTTCGTTTTTTTTGCCCATAACCATGTGTGTGAGGTGTACACTTTTGTTTCAAAGTTGATTTGCTTAAGACTATCAAGAATCACTCTGTTTGACCCTGATTTAGCTCACTCCAGCTAAAGGATAAAGCACGAGGGGGATGGACAGCTCTGTGGAGAAGAGGGGATGGTGTTTATACAGCTATCCATCATGGCTTAAAGCTATGAGAATTGGTCGTCTAGGACGTCCGGAACAGAGAGTAAAAGGAGGTTTCTGGGGGCTGATAAAATAGCTTCAAGGTATAATGTACAGACAAAGGTATGGTAGGAT
The DNA here is from genome assembly GCF_045679555.1 of Salvelinus alpinus. Classification (NCBI taxonomy): domain Eukaryota; kingdom Metazoa; phylum Chordata; class Actinopteri; order Salmoniformes; family Salmonidae; genus Salvelinus; species Salvelinus alpinus. The sequence goes on from NC_092100.1 coordinate 58,251,157, forward strand.
GTGAATACAGTGGAGGTAAACCTAGGCATTGCGTGATGATGAGAGAGATATTGTCTCTAGAAACATCTTTGAAACCAGGTGATGTCATCGCATGTGTGGGTGGTGGAACTGAAAAGTTAGATAAGGTATAATGAGCAGGGCTAGAGGCTCTACAGTGAAATAAGCCAATAAAGACTAACCAGAACAGCAATGGACAAGGCATATTGACAGCTAGCCGGACCATGGGTAGCAAGCTGGCAGGATGGAGGTCTGTTTTTAGCCACCTCGTGTGTTTCCATCGGTAGATTAGTGGGGTTCCGTGTGGTAGAGGGGACCAATCCAATTGAAAAGATATATATAGTTATAGTGACCCAAGAAAATTGTCTGATAGACCTATTCAGATAGCAGCCGATAAGACAGCTAACGATTAGCGGGCCGCAGATGGGAGTTCAGGTTAAGTCGCAACGGAGGGGCCAGTTGGATAATTCCCTCGGGCAGATAACGTCGGTAGTCCAGTCGTGGAGGCCCGAAGGGGCTCCGCATCGGCAGTAAAACGGGTCCGGATAGGTGATTGTAGCCCAGGAGTGGCTGATGGAACTCTTCAGCTGGCTAGCTCCGTAATAATTTATGTTTGCTCCAGGACCGACGTAAGCCAATAGTCACTCGGATAGCAGCTAGCTAGCTGCAAGATCCAGGTGTAAATATCCAGAGCTTGCGGTAGAAATCCGGGGATATGGAGAGAAAATAGGTCTGGTATGCTCTGGTCTGAGTCGCATTGTACAAAACTGACGATAGCCTTCCGAGCTAAAGGATAGCTGATGACCGCCAACCGTGGTTAGCTGAATACTAACGTTCTGGCTAGCTTCTGGCAAGCTTCTGTTGTGGATTTGAGGTGAATAATACTTTTTTTAAATTATTGGTGAGGTGGGTTGCAGGAGAGTGTTTTGAAGTTGAGTTTTTAAAAGAAAAAATATATATAAAAAGATATGCGAAGAAAATATGTAAATATATATATACACGGGACACGACAAGACGAGGACAAAGGACGTCTGACTGCTATGCCATCTTGGAATCTATCATAAATGCCTCATGAGCTTAGTTCAACTGTCATACACCATCAGAATCGTAGTTCAACTGTCGTACCCCATCAGAACCGTAGTTCAACTGTCGTACCCCATCAGAACCGTAGTTCAACTGTCGTACCCCATCAGAACTGTAGTTCAACTGTCGTACCCCATCAGAACCGTAGTTCAACTGTCGTACTCCATCAGAACCGTAGTTCAACTGTCGTACCCCATCAGAACCGTAGTTCATCTGTTGTACCTCATCAGAACTGTAGTTCAACTGTCGTACCCCATCAGAACCATAGTTCAACTGTCATACACCATCAGAACCGTAGTTCAACTGTCGTACCCCATCAGAACCGTAGTTCAACTGTCGTACCCCATCAGAACCATAATTCAACTCTCGTACCCCATCAGAACCGTAGTTCAACTGTCGTACCCCATCAGAACTGTAGTTCAACTGTCTTACCCCATCAGAACCGTAGTTCAACTGTCGTACACCATCAGAACCGTAGTTCAACTGTCGTACCCCATCAGAACCATAGTTCAACTGTCGTACTCCATCAGAACCATAGTTCAACTGTCGTACCCCATCAGAACCGTAGTTCATCTGTTGTACCCCATCAGAACTTTAGTTCAACTGTCTTACCCCATCAGAACCGTATTTCAACTGTCGTACCCCATCAGAACCGTAGTTCAACTGTCGTACCCCATCAGATCCGTAGTTCAACTGTCGTACCCCATCAGAACCGTAGTTCAACTGTCGTACCCCAGCTTGTTTTAGTCCAATGTTTATTAAATATGTATGGTCAGTCCTTGCATCCATAGATCTGTCTATGATTTTGAGAGTGGTTACATTTCTCCATCCCTCAGCTTTTTACCGAAACAGGGAAAAACATTTTGTTGTTGTTTCTATTGTGATTGCTGCTTTAAGGGTAAGACCAATGAGACCCTATGACGGATGACAGGGCTTCCAATGGAGTAATATTACTCTCTCTTTTAGTGAGTGGACATAAAGAGAGCTGTTGAGTCCAAGTGTGGAGAACCAGAGAGAGGGCTCAGGAGAGTGAGGACGGGCTGGGTGCTGAGTGGCTGAGGAGGAAGCCAGGGTGTGAGGGACTTAGGAAGGGAGGGGCGCCTGAGGTGGAGCTGGTCTGCCGGTGGAGGGTGTCTAGGTGGGCAGTCCATCAAGCCTCCCTATCTGGTGACAGCCTAGGCTTTTAGCCCTGCTCCCTGCCTGGTGTTGCCAGTCCCTTTAATTTCCTCCACGGGGATAAATCAGTTGTTTATGGACCTGGCGGAGCCTGGCCGAGGGGAGAGAGCAGGGTTGAGCCTCAGATGGATTATCAATGAACCATATAACTCAGGATCAGGCAGGGCAGGACACAGCTCCCTGGGGGATGGATGATCACAGCCACGACAGGCAGGGGGACAGGGAGACGACAGGCGGGATGGGTGGCCTAACAAACGTCCCCCATACTGACACTGCCCCCAGCCATCCCTCATCGCCCTCATTGCACTGGACCTTGAGATCATTCTCTCTTCTAGCTATCTTCTCTCCTCCCTCCTTTCCCTCCCTTATTTTCCTCTCACCACCCTCTCCTGTCATCGTGTTGATGACAGGAGAGGCTTTAGTGACTCCCTCCCCCCTTCTCTACCATCACCCCATAATAATATCCTTCAACGTGACAGGGAGGTTGTTATGGTGATGGATGCTGTAGGGACTGACCCTCCTCGGCCCGCCCCTGTCTCACCAGAGATTTGTGACCATAGACAGGTGCTACAGGAAGCAACTCTAAGCCAGAGATAGACACAGATGATACACGCCCACTCACCGAGCCAATTGTATTCTAATTTAGTAATTTGCATGCAAACACAAACTCTTGCAAACAGGGAAGTTCAGACTATTGCACAAACTTGATACAAAAGATGCCTAGACACAAAACATCTCAAGACAAAAGACAAAACTCAGACAGTCTATCAACAAACAAATTACATTGGTGTCTTGCTTCACTCTTTTATCTGCACCATTAATTAGGAAATTAAGTATTGTGTCTTTTAATAACATAATTATGGCCATTGATGCACACATAAAGATTTCTGAGTGAAGTATTAATTACCTTAGTTTTGTGCCAACAAAAAAAAGGTGTTAAATATGTGTTGTCATTATTGGAGAAACACACACTCTCACGCACGCACGCACGCGCACACAAACACACACGCACACGTGCACACATACACACACAGAAACAACACACACAGCAACAACATCCTGCATCCTGAGTCCTGGTGAGTCAGTAATTGCAACAGCCAATTAGACCTCAACGACTCAACTTTAAACATACAGCTCAGTCTTGCATACCCATACACCATGAAGTGAGTCAGAGAAAGGGAGGGAGGGAGCGAGGAAGACAGGGAAGGAGGGAGGGAGGGAGCTGGAGGAAAAGAGAAGGGAGAGGGAGATAGAGAGGGAGGAGAGTGAAGGAGAGAGGTACAGAGAGAGAGGAGAGAGGAGAGATGGGGAGTGGGAGTGTGAAGGAGAGAGAGAGAGAGAGAGAGAGTGATGGAGAGTGAAGGAGAGAAATTGGTGGAGACATGAGATATGCAGGACGGAGAGAGGGAGGAGAGAAGATTAGAGCTGGGAGATGGAGAAGGAGAGAAAAAGGGAAGGGGATTTAAGATCACTAGAGCCCTGCGCTCTTTGTGCTCAGATGTCTGAGACTCCCAAAGCTTACTCTAATTTAGTTTCTCCACCCTCTGCATCGTCCTATCCCCAACTCCCCTTCTCTGTTTTTTTTCATCCAAGCCCCTCTGATTTTGAGATGTGTATAGAGCGGTGCGTATAGATGATACACTCCCCTTTCCAATCCCTACAAGTGTGTGTGTGTACCAGCGTGTGTGTCTGTGTGTGTATGTATGAGGCAGACGGGGTTGGGGCTGAATGAAAACGTGTCACCCAGTGTAAGCTCTGGCCTGTGTGCGTACGTGTGTCTTGCTCGTGTGTGTATGTTGTTCCTGCGCCTATGTGTGTGTGTGTGTGTGTGTGTGTGTAAGCCGGGGAGATACAGGCATTAGCAGAGATGAGCCCATAATAGAGGAGGCTGTAAGTGAAGTCTTTAAGAAAGTGAGAGGAGGATTAATCTGAGGGAAATGAGGCTACTGTCTGCTCCTTATGGAGTGGGGTTAGAGAGAGAGAGAGAGAGAGAGAGAGAGGGGGGGGGGGGGGGGGATTAGTGAACTCCTAAACATTCTGGGCCTTTCTTCAGCCAGAAGGACATATCTTTAGAAAGAGTTGAAGAGGGAGTGCTTGTTAGAGACAGTACGAATGGAGAGAAGGAGGGCACGTCACAGAAGGCCTAATGCTGTCCATCAGTGTACAGAGAGGAGATGTGGATATTCCTAATGTGTATACGTAGGTTAAATACGTATGTATATCCAGTGGTGGGAAAAGTACCCAATTTTCATACTTGGGTAAAAATAAAGATACCTTCAAAGAAAGTGACTCAGGTAAAAGTGAAAGTCACCCAGTAAAATCCTACTTGAGTAGAAGTCGAAAAGTATTTGGTTTGAAATGTACTTAAGTATCTAAAGAAAAAGTGTGAATCATTAAACATTTCTTATATTAAGCAAACCAGACGACTTGATTTTCTTGTTTTTGTAATGTAAGGATAGCCAGGGGCACAGTTCAACACCCAGACATCATTTACAAGCAAAGCATTTGTGTTTAGTAATTCTGCTAGATCAGAGGCAGTAGGGATGACCAGGCATGTTCCCTTGATAAGTACGTGAATTAGACAATTTTCCTGTCCTGCTCAACAATCAAAATGTAACAAGTAATTTTTGGTGTCAGGGAAAATTTAAGGAGTAAAAAGTACAATATTTTATTTAGGAATGTAGTGGAGTAAAAGTTTAAGTTGTCAAAAATATAAATAGTAAAGTAGAGAGACCTGCCAAAAACTACTTAAGTAGTACTTTAAAGTATTTTTACTTTAAGTACTTAACACCACTGTGTATTTCTAATAATACTAACAATGGATTGGTTTTATATAGCGCGTTTCTACAAACTGAGGCACTCAACGCACTTTACATAGTAAGGGGGCAACTCACCTCTTCCACCACCAATGTGTGGCACTCACCTGGGTGAAGCACGGCAACCATTTTGTGCCAGAACACTCACCACACATCAGCTATCAGGTGAAGAGGTGAGGAGTGATACATGCCAACTAGGAATGAGGGGGATGATTAGTACACAAAGATAGACTGCAAAATGATTAATGCATGTACGTAGATCGATTGCCTACATTTTCCCTTCATTATGTTTTATTAAAATGCTAATGATTAGCGAGAAGGGAGAGTGAGAGTAAGGGGGGCTGGGGTTTAACGGATCCCTCTAAACATCTTTTGAATCATCAGGAGCCAGAGAGAGAGCCCCTTTGATCTGCTTTTAATGGCCTTCACCACAGAGCCAAAAATCCAGTCATGGAACTCCACGTCAGTCGCCTACCAGTACATATACACATACAGACACACACACAGACACACATGCACAAAAACAATCGCTATCACAGTCCCCGAGCCCCCTCTTCTCAGCCCTGTCAAACAGAACACTAAGACTACCCAAACTTTTACTTTACAGTCAGCACTAAACTAAAGTTCCACCACACCAATCCCCCTTTGAATGGCTGAATGGCAAATCCAGTTAGCTAATAAAGCCCAGTATTAGGATCCAATGTGGAGAAATGAGGCCTGCTTGAAGGGAGTAGAGCAGGGGGGGTTGGACTATAGAAAGACTATTTGTTTGGTTTTTAATAGCCAGCCATTTTAGTCATATTCCTGGTTTGGGTTCCATTGTTTATGGATGGGTTTTTTGGGGAAGAGGGATCTCCTTCCCTCTTGGAGGAGATTTAGGGAGCCGTGTATGATTTGTGTTCAGTCAAAAGCCATTGAAATCACCTGGAAGTTTCTTGGAAGTTGGGGATGAGAAGTGGGGATCTTATCTGAACTAAAGGATTGTTTTTTTATCAGAGGTGCAGGCTGATCCCAGATGGAGAACACGGTGGAAGATTATCCTGCTCTTCTTTTCTGCTTAAAATAAATGTAGTTTAAAGAGGATAGTGATCTAGCCACCTTGAATAGGACTGAAAGGGAAGTGTTCCCTAACTCATTGGGGTCAATGCCATTGTGCATAGTACTGATAAAGGGTACTGACAGAAATAGTGAAAAGTACAGTAGAACATCTTACCTCAGATGTGTGCAATGAACGTCTGATCATTGGAAAAAGTCACAATCTATTGGGGTGGCAGGTAGCCTAGTGGTTAGAGCATTGAACAAGCAACCAAAAGGTTGTAAGATCGAATCCCTGAGCTGACAAGGTACAAATCTGTCATTCCGCCCCTGAACAAGGCAGTTAACCCACTGTTCCTAGGCTGTCATTGAAAATAAGAATTTGTTCTTAACTCACTTGCCTAGTTAAATAAAGATTAAAAAATCTGAAGGGAATTGAGGTATGGTGTATTTCAAAGTCCCTTTTTATCAATCCGGTGAGAAATGTATCAGGGTACTCTCACATTGCACTGTATAACATCATACTCTATTTTGGTTCACTGAGTCAAACTCACCCTAATCTCTTCCTTGGATTCTCTTCCTCCATCTGCCTGTCTCTCAGAGCACTCGTGGAAGAGTTTGCAGTAGCGTTGTGATGTGTTGGCTTGGCAACATATTTAGAGGCACGGGCCTCAGGGGAGGGAGGGGTGTTAATTGGTGTTGAACTATTTATCAGGTCCAAGTGGACTTTCATTACCTCATTAACATCAGGAATAAATATCAGTACTGGATGTCCAACAGGAGACCCAGCACCACTATCTACAGTCAGGGAGGGCACGCACTGGAACAGCAAGTACTGGAGAGGCTCCAGCCACTACAAAGTTATTTTTGCTTTGAAGTTGATTGAAGTGTATTCTGTCTTGTCGCTGCTCAGTTTGGCTGTTTTCCAGTGATGTGTTAACATGCGCTCTCCTGCTTCTTGGTTCTTGTCCAAAACAGAGGGACTGCTAGCTAGGCCTGGCACACATCACAGATGACACTCTGATCACTCTGACTATATTAGCAGTTGTGACATGCCAGCACATATGAGAATGTCTGAGACAGGAGGGACATTAGGCCTGGCCTATTCTCTACTATCTCTGGTCTCTCTCTGGCCAATGGCAATGTCTGTCAGAGTAGGGAAACAAGCTGCAGGGTTACTGATGCATCTTCTCTCTGTTTCAGCCCCTACGGAATCGCCATTGAGACCCAGTCTTGGTGAGTGCATTTTTTTGTTGCATGTTTATATGCTATCAACTCAATCTTATGTGGTCATACCAACATCAACAACTTTGATGTTATTAATATTGGACCCTTCCCTGTCATGTTTTTACCTCCTAACCTTGGTTGTTGTTTGTTCTGTGTGTAGCTGAGATCCATGGGAACCATGCGGTGCTCCGTGATGACTTTGACTCCAACCTGCAGGGAGAGCTGGACCTTAGAATTTGGTAGGTTACATCAACCAATTCATCAATCAATCAATCAATCAATCAAATGTCATTTTTTTGTCAGCAGTCGTCACAAAAATGACTACTATAGCATACTTTGTGTGTAATTTTGTCACACTGTGCAATTGAAGAAGACAAAAATGTGTTACAAAAACTACAGTAAGGCATTTTATTCCTATCTAAACCTGCATAAATGATCTTCTAATGTACTCTCTTCATCCATCTCTTTATCTTGCTCCCCCCAGGTCAGAGTGTAGTAACTGTGAGGTAGGAGAGCAGTGTGGGGTTCTGATGCATGGCAGAGCTGTCACCTTCTGTGAGCCATTCAGAGAGAGAGAACTGGTAACTATGACCGCAATACGACCACAAACTCAACCACTCCTCTATCCATAATTACAACCACACTACGACCTCAACCACCTAGTTCATCACAACCATAGTAGAACCACAACCACACTATTAATTAACACAACCACAACCACGTAATACTGCAGCCTACAACATATCAGATCATACCAGAACCACAAAGACACTAGAATGCTTCCACGTATCTGATAATAATAATACTCACGTTAACTGCCACTATTTCCCTGTTGCACCATACGAGAGACAGCGAACGGCTGTGTTTAGTGTGTCTTGATTCGATTTGCTTACTCTGATAATAAGCTTTTACAGAGTATCTGTCAGCCTCCCAAGTGTTTCATGCAGCTGCCTGGCACTAGTTCAGTCAAGAGCAGTACACACAATGATGCATTCCCCACACAGAACACACACACATAGAGCACACACACACACAGAACACACAAAGACACACTGACGAAAGCCCTTGCATCCTTAGCTCCATCTAGGAATTGTATTGTGATTAGATATCTGTAGCCCCATTCCCCAGCTTTTAAGAACACTTTTAATTAGGCCCCACTGCCTTTATCCTCTAACCTGTGATATATATACCCTCTCTCCTCAAGACCACTGTACCTCTCAACACCACCACAGCCTCTGTACTGCAGTTTGCTCTCGGTGAGTAAAAAACAATGTATGCAATCAATCATATCATTTTACAGTGCCGTAAAAAGTATTTGCCACTTTCAGATTTTCTCTATTTTTGCATATTTTTGATACTGAATGTTATCAGATCTTCAACCGAAACCTAATATTAGATAAAGGGAATCTGAGTGAACAAATAACACAACAATTCCATACTCCTAGCTAGCTGCCTACCAAGCTAGCAGGGTATCTTGAGGGCTTGAACACATCCTGCGGCACGGTTAGCCATTGTGGCTGGGAATGCGGATTATCCCGGGTTTGTGGCTGTCTAGATCACTGCTGTTTTTACGTTTTAAATATTCCCTGTGACCTGCCCTGTCTGGAGTAACAACATAAACTACGTTGCTAGAAACCATGACAAAGACCAAAGCCGACGGGAGTACAGTTGAGGACAGTGGTGTCCTCTATCACAGGTGAAGGATCTTTTAAATTAACAAAAAGAGCAGTTGTTACAACAACAAGAAAATAGCTTCAAGTGTTTTGTCCAAATACTTGTGGATTCAACTAATAAAAGAATGGACAACCTGACCAGAGAGTTCCAGGACCGGAAGAACAGCTTGCAGTTCTCCCAGGATCAGCTGATTGAGATGAAACAGGAGAATGGCAAGATGACAGCAATCTGTAAGTCATTGAGAGAGGACATCAGTTCTGTGTATGAATCCATGACAACAATTACGGATAAATCTCAATGGACAATCAAAGCGGAATAGAATGGTTGTGGACAGATTTGCAGAATCTCCACATGAGACCTGGACGGAGTCTGAAGACAAAGTGAGGGAAATGATCTCTGAGAAATTGAAGATGGACCACGGGAAGATTCAGGTGGAGTGTGCCCACAAGACTGGAAAACCCACTGTTAAGGCTCCATGGATTGATGAGGAATTTAAAAACTGTATGTTTGAAAGAGATGAGGCAAACGGAGTGACTAATAAATCTGGATGGAAAAATGATTTTTATCGATCAATAATGACAAACCTCCTGACATTGACAACTTAGATGGAAAGCTACTGAGAACGGTAGCTAACTCTATAGCCACTCTTATCTGTCAAATCTTTTAATCTGAGCCTAGAGGAAAGTCTTTGTCCTCAAGCCAAAGTAATTCCGCTACCCAAGAATGGTAAAGCAGCCTTTACTGGTTCTAACAGCAGACCTTCAAGCTTCTTGCCAGCTCTTAGCAAACTGTTGGAAAAAATTATTTTGACCAAATACAATGCTATTTCCCTGTGTCATGTAATTTCTGGTTTCTGTTGACTCCAACATGGCGGCTAAATTGACTATTGTTCTAAGCTCCGTTTCAGATTATTGCATGGTTTTCTTTTTCCGTTAAGTATTTTTTAAGGAGAGGTATATCTATAATTCCATGTGTATAACTTGTATTATCATCTACATTTATGATGAGTATTTCTGTTGAAACGATGTGGCTATGCAAAATCACTTTATCAAACAAAACATACATGTATTGTGTAACATGAAGTCCTATGAGTGTCATCTGATGAAGATAATCAAAGGTTAGTGATTAATTTTATCTCTATTTGTGCTTTTTGTGACTGCTATCTTTCGCTGGAAAAATGGCTGTGCTTATTGTGGTTTGGTGTGACCTAACATAATCGTTTGTAGTGCTTTCGCTGAAAAGCATATTTGAAATCGGACACTTTGGTGGGATTAACAACAAGGTTACCTTTAAAATGGTATAAGACACATGTGTGTGTGAGGAATTTTTATTATGAGATTTCTGTTTTTTGAATTTGGCGCCCTGCACTTTCACTGGCTGTTTGTCACGGTTCTCTAAAGTAGAACCCAGAAGCAGACCAGGAGAGTAAGACGAAGGTGAGTATTTATTTGGAAAACCCACTGTTAAGGCTCCATGGATTGATGAGGAATTTAAAAACTGTATGTTTGAAAGAGATGAGGCAAACGGAGTGACTAATAAATCTGGATGGAAAAATGATTTTTATCGATCAATAATGACAAACCTCCTGACATTGACAACTTAGATGGAAAGCTACTGAGAACGGTAGCTAACTCTATAGCCACTCTTATCTGTCAAATCTTTTAATCTGAGCCTAGAGGAAAGTCTTTGTCCTCAAGCCAAAGTAATTCCGCTACCCAAGAATGGTAAAGCAGCCTTTACTGGTTCTAACAGCAGACCTTCAAGCTTCTTGCCAGCTCTTAGCAAACTGTTGGAAAAAATGATTTTGACCAAATACAATGCTATTTCCCTGTGTCATGTAATTTCTGGTTTCTGTTGACTCCAACATGGCGGCTAAATTGACTATTGTTCTAAGCTCCGTTTCAGATTATTGCATGGTTTTCTTTTTCCGTTAAGTATTTTTTAAGGAGAGGTATATCTATAATTCCATGTGTATAACTTGTATTATCATCTACATTTATGATGAGTATTTCTGTTGAAACGATGTGGCTATGCAAAATCACTTTATCAAACAAAACATACATGTATTGTGTAACATGAAGTCCTATGAGTGTCATCTGATGAAGATAATCAAAGGTTAGTGATTAATTTTATCTCTATTTGTGCTTTTTGTGACTGCTATCTTTCGCTGGAAAAATGGCTGTGCTTATTGTGGTTTGGTGTGACCTAACATAATCGTTTGTAGTGCTTTCGCTGAAAAGCATATTTGAAATCGGACACTTTGGTGGGATTAACAACAAGGTTACCTTTAAAATGGTATAAGACACATGTGTGTGTGAGGAATTTTTATTATGAGATTTCTGTTTTTTGAATTTGGCGCCCTGCACTTTCACTGGCTGTTTGTCACGGTTCTCTAAAGTAGAACCCAGAAGCAGACCAGGAGAGTAAGACGAAGGTGAGTATTTATTTACAAGTTTAAATGTAGTGATAGAAAAATCCAAGTAGCGGAGCGGGCAGCGGAGGGGAGTTGATGGAATTGAGTAAGCAGATCCAAGGAAGTAACTGAAGTCACCGACGACCAGGTAGGGATGGGATGAGTGTTCCGGGTGAATGACAGTAGACAGAACAAACGGAGATAAGTTCAAGGCAAGCAAGACGTACAAAACAACAAAACAAACTCTATCAAACTGGAGGCTGATACGGACACCGGAAAAAACACTCCAGGACAGAACACAGGCAAAAACAGACTCAGGAAGCGGGATTCGTGACACTGTTGTCATATCATCCCGTTAATGGGATTGCAGCCATCAGAAGTTAAACAAAGCATTTGTGTTCATGTATGCTGATGATTCAAAAATATACACATCAGTAACCAAAGCTAATGAAGTAACTGAAACCCTTAACACAGAGTTGCAGTCTGATATTTACTCATTATGATTTCCCTGTTAATAACCCTTGTGTTGTCTTAAGGGTCAAAAATGACCCACCACATTTTTTCAACTTGAAATTTGATGACTTTTCTTAGCGTGACCCCAACATTAGAAAAAGTGAAACATTGCCTTTGTTCATATTTCCAAGAAAGCTGTACACCACACACACACACACACACATTACAAATCCCCTGCGTAAAATGTCCCATTCCTCTGCAGATTCAAGCCCTCGATAGACGCCCCTTTGGCTCCGGTCAGGTGGAATATCAGACCAAGCCCGTTCTAATGCAGGTTGGGGTGAACCACTCTGAGACTCTTTGTATTCTGTTGATCAGTGGTCCCGGGAACCCCCTTATCCTAGGGTACCCCTGGCTAGCGCTACGTAACCCACTAGTTTCCTGGTCCATGGGACACCTACTAGACTGGGGTAAGGACTGCCAGACTAAATGTCTAAGACCCCCACCAAGAGC